>NC_052154.1:99538911-99838911 GCF_902713615.1 Scyliorhinus canicula
CCCACTCCCCCACGCAGCCCCCCCCCCACTCCCCCACGCAGCCCCCCCCCACTCCCCCACGCAGCCCCCCCCCCACTCCCCCCACGCAGCCCCCCCCCACTCCCCCACGCAGCCCCCCCCACTCAGCCCCCCCCACTCCCCCACGCAGCCCCCCCCCGCTCCCCCATGCAGCCCCCCCCCCCCGCCACTCCCCCATCCCCCCCTCCTGTACCCTCACTGGAGTCTTACCGTCTCGGAACTGGAGTATTTACTGGAGATGTGCATGTTGATGAGAGTTTCTCCAACCATAATGTACGAGACTCCATAACCATCATCAGCAACCTAGGAAAATATAGCGGGCATCATCAAACTGCTTCACATCTCACAAAGCACCCAGACAGCCCATCCTCATACACACTCCCAGAGTCCCTCAGAACCGCCTCACCCACCCAGAGCACTATCAATTACGGCGAGACGAGAGTAGAGAGTAATCGAGGCTTTATTAAGCAGAGATGTGGAGCCTCCCGCAGCTGCTGCCGAAATGGCTGCAGCTCGGAGAGCCCACACAATTATACTCCGCCTACTGGGCGGAGCCAGCAGGCAGGGATCTACCCCCATACCTGTAGTACAGGAGCCTTACCGTATTACCTCTATTATACAATCAGAGGTGACTACCACATTCACCCCCTGTTAAAAAAAGAGTCCAGAGTGGGTGATGGAAGAAACAAATCTACAGGTTTGTGAAAATTTAAAGTTCACAGTCTGGTGAAAATTTACAAATTCAGCCGGTCTGGTGCCTTGATCTTTGGCTGTGAGCGCCTCAGTCCCGGTGGTGATTCGGGTGTCGACTTGGTCGCCTGTGGCTCCAGGAGCTTGCTGTCCTCATCTTCATGCCCGGGTGGAACCAGTGGAAGGACTGATCGTCCTGGGGCAGGGGCTGTAGTGAGGTGCGCTGGGGGAAGGGTGGGAGGCGCCAGGGCAATCGGAGGGGAGGGTGTCGGGTGTTGGGCTGTGGGTGGGGATCCGGCTGGTGCCAGGTCCCTGAGGGAGACTGTGTCCTGGCGCCCATCGGGGTGTGCCACATAGGCGTACTGCGGGCTTGCGTGCAGTAGTTGTACCCTTTCGACCAACGGGTCCATCTTGTGGATCCGCACGTGTTTGCAGAGGAGGACTGGTCCAGGAGCTGCCAGCTACATTGGGAGCGAAACCCCGGAGGTGGACTTCCTAGGGAAGGCAAGGAGACGCTCACGGGGCATTTCATTTGTCGTAGTGCAGAATAGCGATCGAATGGAGTGGAGCGCGTCGGGGAGGACCTTCTGCCAGCGGAGACCGGGAGATTCTTGGACCGCAGAGCCAGCAGGACAGCCTTCCAGACCATCCCATTCTCCCTCTCCACCTGCCCGTTTCCTCGGGGGTAGTAGCTGGTCGTCCTGCTCGAGGCGATGCCCTTGCTCAGCAGGAACTGACGCAGCTCATCGCTCATAAAGGGGGATCCCCGGTCACTGTGGATGTAAGCGGGGAAACTGAACAGGGCGAAGATGCTGTTGAGCGCTTTAATGACCGTGGCAGACGTCATATCAGGGCATGGGATGGCAAAGGGAAATCGGGAGTATTCATCAACCATGTTCAGGAAGTACGTGTTTCGGTCGGTGGAGGGGAGGGGCCCTTTGAAGTCCATGCTGAGGCGTTGAAAGGGGCAGGAGGCCTTCACCAGGTGCACTCGGTCCGGCCGGTAGAAGTGTGGCTTGCACTCTGCGCAGACCTGACAGTCCCTGGTGACGGTCCTGACCTCCTCAATGGAGTAAGGCAGGTTGAGGGCCTTTATGAAGTGAAAGAACCGTGTGACCCCTGGGTGACAGAGACCATCGCGTAGGGCCCGGAGTCGGTCCACTTGTGCGCTGGCACATGTGCCTCAGGACAGAGCCTCGGGGGGGCTCGTTGAGCTTCCGGGGCGATACAAAATCTCGTAATTGTAGGTGGTGGAGAGCTCAATCCTCCACCTCAAGATTTCATCATTTTTGATCTTGCCCTGCTGTGTATTATTAAACATGAAGGCAACCGACCATGTCATTGAGGAGAGTGAATATCCTGCCGGCCTGGTAATGCCTCCAATGTCGCACAGCTTCCACGATGGCTTGGGCCTCCTTTTCGACAGAGGAGTGCTGAAGTTCGGAGGCATTGAGGGTGCAGGTAAAGAATGCCACGGGTCTGCCTGCCCGGTTGAGGGTGGTGGCCAGGGCGACGTCCGATGCATCGCTCTCTACCTGAAAGGGGAGGGCCTCGTCGACCACATGCATCGTGGCCTTGGCGATGTCTGCCTTGATACAGTTGAAGGCCTGGCGGGCTTCAGCCATCAGGGGGAAAATTGTGGAGTGGATGAGTGGGCGGGCCTTGTCCGCATAGTTAGGGAGCCACTGGGCATAGGACATAGAACATAGAACAGTACAGCACAGAACAGGCCCTTCGGCCCTCGATGTTGTGCCGAGCAATGATCACCCTACTCAAATCCACGTATCCACCCTATACCCGTAACCCAACAACCCCCCTCTTAACCTTACTTTTAAGGACACTACGGGCAATTTAGCATGGCCAATCCACCTAACCCGCACATCTTTGGACTGTCGGAGGACACCGGAGCACCCGGAGGAAACCCACGCACACACGGGGAGGACGTGCAGACTCCACACAGACAGTGACCCAGCCGGGAATCGAACCTGGGACCCTGGAGCTGTGAAGCATTTATGCTAACCACCATGCTACCGTGCTGCCCCTAATAATAGCTTATTGTCACAAATAGGCTTCAATGAATTACTGTGAAAAGTCCCTAGTCGCCATATTCCGGCGCCTGTTCGGGAAGGCCGGTACGGGATTTGAACTCTTGCTGCTGGCATTGTTCTGCATTACAAGCCAGCTGTTTAACCCACTGTGCTAAACCAACCCCTCTATAGGCATAATAGGAGAAAAACCCCAGGCATCGTTTCAGGGCCTTGGGGAGGGGGAGTTCCATGAGGGGGCGCATGCGGTCGGGGTCGGGCCCTGGAACCCCATTTTCCACAACATAGCCAAGGATGGCTAAGCGGTTGGTGCGGAACACACACTTCTCCTTATTGTACGTGAGGTTAAGAAGTTTGGCAGTTTGGAGAAATTTGAGAAGGTTGGCGTCGTGGTCCTGCTGGTCATGGCCGCAGATGGTGACATTATCTAGGTACGGGAAGGTGGCCCACAGTCCGTACCGGTCAACCATTCGGTCCATCTCACGTTGGAAGACCGAGACCCCGTTAGTGACACCGAAGGGAACCCTAAGGAAATGATAGAGGTGGCCATCAGCTTCGAATGCAATGTATTGGCGGTCCGCCTTGCGGATGGGGAGCTGGTGGTAGGCAGATTTCAGGTCCACTGTAGAGAAGACCCAGTACTGTGCAATCTGATTGACCATATCAGATATGTGGGGGAGGGGGTACATTTCGAGCTGCGTGTACCGATTGATGGTCTGACTTTAGTCAATGACCATCCTCTGTTTCTCCCCAGTCTTTACTACTACCACTTGGGTCTCCAGGGGCTGTTGCTGGCCTCAATAATGCCTTACCGCAGCAGCCGCTGGACCTCCAACTTGATGAAGGTCCTGTCCTGGGCACTGTACCGTCTGCTCCTGGTGGCGACGGGTTTGCAACACGGGGTGAGGTTTGCAAACAGGGAAGGTTGGCCGACCTTAAGGGTCGTGAGGCCGCATACGGTGAGGGGTGGTAGGGGTCCGCCGAATTTTAGAGTTAGACTTTGGCGGTTGCACTGGAAGTCCAGGCCGAGTAACAGGGCAGCGCAGAGGTTGGGGAGGACGCAGAGCCCGAAGTTGCTGAACTCTATGCCCTGGACGGTGAGGGTGATGATGCAGTACCCCACGATTTTCACGGAATTGGGTTCCGGAGGCCAGGGATTCTCTGGGTAACGGGGTATACCGTGAGGGAGCAGCGCCTTACCGTAGAGGGGTGGATGAAGCTTTCCGTGCTCCTGGAGCCAAGAAGGCAGGATATCTTGTGCCCATCGACTTCACAGTCGTCGTCGCGGTTGCGAGGTTGTGCGGCCGAGACTGGGTCGAGTGTGATTGAGGCGAGTTGCGGCTGGTCGGCGGCGGTAGTGGGTGATGAACGGGCAGGTGAAGCCCCTGACTAGCAGGGGTCCTGAGGCGCCATCCAAAATGGCGGCGAAGATGGCAGCGCCCACGGGGCGCACATGGCGGGCAGCGTTAAAGATGGCGGCACACAGGGGCCGCACGTGGTCTGCTGGGAGGAAGGCGGCGGCGCCTGCAGGTCGCACGTGGGGGGGGTGCAAGAACACTGGGCCTATGTGCAGCAGCGATCGACCAGGCCTGGCACACAGCAGTGAAATGTCCCTTCTTGCCGCAGGCCTTGCAGGTTGCACTCCGCGTCGGGCAGCGCTGTCGGGGGTGCTTTGTCTGCCTGCAGAAATAGCACTTGGGCCCCCCTGGGGTTGGCTGGCTGCCGCGTGGCGCAGGCTTGGGGTTGGCTGGGGGCGGTCGCTGATGGGGCCCACGATGTCCATGAGGGTGCCATGCGGTCGGGGCGTACGACTATATGTTACGGGAGGCTACCATTAGCGAGTTCGCGAGTTGCCTGGTCGTCGCGAGGTCGAGCGTACCCCCTGCTAATAGGCGCTGGCGGATGTACGCCGAATCCATTCCCGTAACGAAAGCGTCCCTGATTAATAGTTCTGTATGTTCCACGGCCGAAACTGCCTGGCAATCGCAGTTCCTCGCCACGATGTGCAGGGCACGCCAGAAATCATCTAATGACTCACTGGGGAGTTGCTGCCTCATGGATAGGAGGTGCCTGGCCTAGAGTTTGTTGATCGGCCGGATATAGTGTCTTTTCAGAAGCTCCATAGCTTCAGGGTACGTGGACGCATCCCGGATAAGGGGAAAAAATTTCGGATCTGGAGTACAGGATCTGAAGCTTCTGTGCGTCCGAGGGCTGTTCAGTCGCTGATCTGAGGTAGCTTTCGAAGCAAGCTAGCCAGTGGTCGAAGGCCGACGTGGCGTTGTCTGCTTGAGGGTGCAGCTGCTGGCAATCTGGCTTGATGCGTAGTTCCATCGCTGCAATATCTCTGCTTAATAAATTGATGCACTATAAATTACGACGAGACGAGAGTAATCGAGGCTTTATTGAGCAGAGATGTGTGGCCTCCTGCAGCTGCTACCAGAATGGGAGCAGCTTGATGTGCACACACATTTATACTCCGCCTACTGGGCGGAGCCAGCAGGCAGAGATCCAACCCCGTACCTGTAGTACAGGAGCCTTACCATATTACCTCGAGTATACAATCAGTGATGACTACCACACAGACCCCCTCACAATCTGTCTACCACAAAGACCCCCTCAGCTGCGAAACCCCTTTATAACCATCTCACCCACCTGGAGTCGCTCACTGACCCTCATACGCATCACCAGACCCCACACCCCCTCTCAGTCCCTGTCACAGACCTTCTCACCCACCCAGAACCTCCCCACAGACACCCCCACCCACTTCAAGATTCAGCCCTCCCTCTAGCCGAGACTTTCTCCATCCACAGACCTGGGAATCTCTACACTCACCCACTGTGGGTGGTAAGCCTGTATTGACTGAGTTACGTATCCGACCCGGCACTCACTACTCTCACACATCAAGACTACCATCGCTAAGAAGCTCCTCTCTGCATCCTGGCCAATATCAGGCAACATGAGTACAGTACAAACTGGCTACTTTCTAGAATAAAACTCAGCAGCTGTCCCTCTGGAGGCATTCAATCCCTGTCTACAACCTGTAAACCACATGCCTTTGCTATCCACTGTGTGGAGACTTTAGCTACCCAGCCTGAATCAACTCGCCCAGGAAAGAGTAAAACGCCAACAAGATCTGCTCTGGACAAATTACAACCATACAATACTCACCGGACCAAAGCCCCCTCCACTTGACACATACTCAGGAAACTTGTTCAGATCCACCAGTTCAAGCAGCTGATGGGGAGTCTGACTGGTGGATAGTTTCCAAGGCTCAGATAACACCTGAAGGAGAGTAAAAGAGTTAATGTAATAGAAGGGGGTGGCGCAAGACTTACAAACATCCCCAATCAGTGAGTGAGAAATTACTGAAATACTTTCTGTGCTGTTCTTAGTGACTCCACCACCTTTGCTGGCAGCTACACAGTCCAATATCCTCTGCTCCCTCATGAGGGGCCAGTGAACCCTGAGATCGAGTGTCCATAGGCTAAAGAACAGTGTGAGGCATCAAAGACATGTTTGATTCTCTCTTTTATTCATTCATGGGATGTGGTGGTTTCTGGAAAGGCCTGAATTTGGTGCCCATCACTAATTGCCATTGAACTGAATGACTTGCTCGGCCATTTCAGAGGCCAGTTCAGAGTCAACCACATGGTTGTGGGTCTGGAGTCACATGTCGGCCAGACCGGGTAAGGATGGCAGATTTCCTTCCCAAAAGGACATTAATGGACCAGACGGGTTTTCACAACAAGACAATCAAATGAAGGTTGTATATCCGATTAAATAGAATCAGCTTTGGCTCAGTTGTTAGTTTTCTCGCAGTTGAATTAAAAATCAATAGTTCAGCCCCAATTGTAATAACTTAGACCCCTAGGCCAGGCTGATACTCTAATTAGATAATTAGATACTGAAGGGTTCAGATGAGATGTCAGACCATTTTGGAGGTTTCATACATACATCAATTTGAAGAATAGGTGGTGTCTGCTGTTCTGACAATGTTAGTCTGACTAAAATCAGATTAACTGGTTGCATTTTGTTTGTTATTTGTAGAATGTGTGTAAATTTGCTGTCACATCTGTCAATGTGATGATGATTTTTTTCAAATAGTTTTACAAGTAGTTCATTGGCTGAGGACATTGAGAGAGTGTGAGAAAGCAATGCAGCTTCTTTCTATGTTCATAATGAACTAGGAGCACACACATTGCTCCAATTCAACAATACCTGCCTCTTTCAGAAATGGAGATTCTACTCCCAGGTATTTAGACACCACATAAAGGCAGAAGAGGTGGCGGTCGATGCCAGCGCCTGTCATGGCATGACGGTACAGGCTCTGATGTTTCTCTGCTGCCAGTTTGAACAACTTCAGTTTCTGTTCACACTGAGAAATAGAAAAGAGAAGAAATGAGTCAGTTACATCCTGCCCCGTGGCAGTACCATGACCCATAATGCAATGAATCCTACTCAATGATGTCACCATAGCCAACAATGCAATGGGCCTCATCCCATGACACACATTGACCCACAATGCAATGGGTTCCACCCCGTTACACCATCATGGCCCACAATGTATTGTGCTCCACCCCATGACATCACTGTGGTCCACAATACCTCCCATCCCATTACATCACCACAATCCAGAATGCACTCACTGTTACGATGCCACTGGGGGAGAAGTACCATTCACGAGGTCAATGATTCCTTAACTTAAGACAAGTTTGACTAAATCGTCCCATTATAATATCAAACAGGTCATTAAAGATAATGGTCAGCTTGGTTGTGTGTGAACTAGCTTGATGTGATGTTACTGTCATTCAGTCAAGTGCACTTATAGGGTGGTCAGACATCCAGTTGTCTACTGGACATTCCAGCTTTTAGCCAGTTTGTCCACCATTGGATGGCTTCACACCCAGTATTTTGACCCTTAGCTCCACTTACGTTGGGAAAGCACTGTTAGGAGCCAGAGTTCATTCCTTTCTGTCTGCAGCAGCCTCAAAGTGATGGGGATTGTTAAAAATGGATACATTAAGATTTCAAAATGAAATTGTGATAAAATAAAACAAAAAAAGGGAAGCTGCCTGAAGGGGTATTTTGATATGCAAACTAGCATTCGAGTGAGAAAAGCAAGTGACCCCTATGTGATTAGGTGAAAACAATGGGATGTAGAAGAGGTAGCTTCAAAGTTGAGAGATAAGGGAATTTGTACTTGTATACAAAAAAGCCAGGTCCACAAGGTGGGTCACATCAAAGGGAAAGAATGATATATCCATAAGACGATGACCGGAGAAAGGGACAATAGTAATAGCTACCATCACAGCCACACCCAGATGCAGAAAACAGTCTCCCCTGAAAACAACTTATTGCTAAAAGGTGGCTAGTTAAAATCCCAAAACTCGAACAGAGAAGAGTATGCCTTCATTGAGGCTGAAGACGGTTTTCCTAAATGTGGACAAATAGCCTGTGTGTGGGGTAACTATCTGTTGGATATGGCTCCTAGAGGTATACAATATTGGATGTTGTTTGGAAAGAAGTTGTTTGGTGTCTCAAAAGCAAACGTAGGTAGGTAAGAACAAAGGGGATAACTTAATGTAATACTGTATGTGTATAGCCATCACGGTAATTAAGTGTATTGTTGTAATGTGTTATAGCCCTTCTTGTTGGGGGTTTTTCTTTTAAGGTAATAAATATTCCTTATTAATTCATCACAAACTAACTGGGAAATTCCTCCCTGGATTGCCTATCTTTTCTCACAGTATACCAAATTGAAAATATACACGACTAAACCTACGTACTGGGTTTTGGGATACCCTTGAATTTAACATCAACGGGGTTCCTAACAGGATGTAGGTTTGTTTAAATATCATCTCCTCATCTGCACCCCCTGTCCGCCACCATCGTATGACAGTGATGAATCGCCCAATGTGATACCATGCCCGTGCATTTAAGGTGCCCAGTGTTGATGACCTCTGGGCCTGGTCAGCATGTACACTGATCCTTCCTTTCAGCATTTTTCCTAACCATAGTCTCAGGAGAGCCGAGTGCATTAAACTATAATCTACAATTTCAAGCAGAACGCATCCACTCTGTTTGACCTTTGGGCAATCTCTTCTGTGAAAAATAACTACCCCGTTTGGTCAGTTTTGAGCATAATTGTGTCACTTGTGTCTATATTAAACATCTTAAATACAGTCCATAAACCTCACTTCCTGTTGTTACAATTTTTGGCCACAAGTCTGTGTCAATTTGAGGAAAAACTCTCAATAGTTTGAACTGTATTCGTACAGCCTGCAGAATCCTTCAGCCTGATAAAAGGCTGCCGACCTTTCGAGGATTGAAGCTTTCTCCAGATTTCCCATTCGGTGAATCACAATGTGTGGAGCATTAGCCAGTTATATTTAAAGACAATTGTTTCGAGAATGTTATTGTTGTTAAAGATCATTTATTAAGTCTGTCTTTTCGGAGGCTCATAAACTATTTTGTGAGGTAAATGTTGTTGGGTTAAAGAGGTTAATCTTGATGAATGTGTTAGGTGTGGGCAGTGTGCGGGCAGGCCTGCGAATCACATCCACATGTACAAAGTTGAAAGGGTTCTCACAGGGTTCAAGGACATGATGCTTTGGGTGGAGGTGGTCGCGAGTCCAGAGGTGGCGATATTCAGGGTGTCAGAAGACCCGGGAGTCCAGGGGATGAGAGAGGCCGATGTCCTGGCCTTTGCCTCCCTGATAGACTGAAGGCGGATTTGCTCGGGTGATGGGACCCAAAAGCGACCTGGCGGAATTCCTGAGGCTGGAGAAGGTCAAGGTAGTCTAGAGGGGGTCGGTGTATGGGTTTAGATGGAGGTGGAAGCCGTTTATTGATTTCTTTAAGGAGGTCTGAGGGGTCAGTGGGGGTGGGGGAGAGGGGAGGTTAAATGGGGAAGGCGGGAGGTGAGTAGGGGGTGGTATTAGGAGAGCGGGGGTGTGTGTGGTTGCTGGCTGTTTATAAAGTTGTTTTGTTGTTCTTCTGCTTTGGTTTGTGTATATGGAAATGCCTTGAATAAAATATTTTTTAAAAATCTTGATGAATGTCTGTACAAGTTAGTAAACTCTCTAAAATGCTCTACTGTTCTGCAGCTGATTCAAAGATACACACAATGGCCGGGACTCTGCACTCGTGTCGCCGTGAGAGGCCAAAACCAAGAATCATGCCAGCAAGATCTCGCAACGTGATCATCCCCTGTCCCTCACCATTATGTAATGAGGTTCCTGTACCTCACTGAAATATCATCAGCAGGCTTCCCTCCGTATCGTCCCTCACAATAGGATTTCACTTATCACCTCAACGAGGTTTACAAGAGGCCTGGAGCAATGTGAACCAGGTGAAGGAAGCTTCCAGGGGCACATAGGTAAGTACAGACCCCAGGGAGGGAGAGGGATGTGCCCGTGCCTTGGCACTGCCTCTGGCACTACCCCTTGGTACCAGGGAACAGTGCTGGGGGGATTCTTCTGGGGAGCTTCAATGGAGGGGGGGCTGGAGTTTCTCCAATGTGCACAGGAGGGTCCTTTCATTTTTCAGTGCTGGAGATCGGCGTGCCACCATCTCTGGAAAGCTGACATTGCCAGAGGGATGGGCTGACACACCTCCAGCATTATTGTTCTCTAAGTCCTGGGAAATATGAGGAGAAAGGCCAGCAGGCTGCAGAACACATTTCTCACCTGAGCCAGCACTTAGAAATAAAGCACAAAATTCTACCCAATGAGTCTCAGGAAATTAGATATCCTACACTCTGCTTTATTTGCTTAAAAGCATTGGGAAAGCAAAGAGTAGGAACAAAAAGACCAACTGATGGTGGAGATGGGGATGAATTGAGGGCCCTAGTGGCTGTGGATGAGATCTAGGGGCAGGATTGCAGTGCAGATGAATGAGGCCAAGGATGGATCTTGAGTAAAATGGTGTTGTTAATGCTCAGCAGATCAGGAAGCTACTGTGAATAGAGAAACTATTAATTTCAGATTTATTGTATTCCATGTATTTGGTGCAGTAAGGGGTAAAATCCTGGGTTAATGTGTGTATGACTGCTGCAATCATGTTTTTTTAAATCCTGGTTTGAAAGGTAGCTAGATCTTTTGGGCCAGAGGTGCAATTAAGCATCGTAAAAGTTTAGGCTAATGGACTTTTGTTTATATTAAACCTGGGGAGAAGACAATCACACACACTGGGCTGGATTCCCCGCTGTCGGGATTCTCCGTTGCGCCGGCAGCCCAGGGATTTCCTGACTGCGTGGGGCTGCCCACAATGGGAAACCCCATTGGCTGGTTGGCGAGATTTCTGGTGCGGCGGGATGGAGGATCCCGCACAACGTGTTTAACTTAGCAAGATGATGTCGTTAATGGGAGGAGTCGGGGCTGAAGAAGTTTCTATAATTTGAGTTTAGTTTTAGATTGGGATGTGGACAGACAAGAAGCTGTGCTCTCAATATAATAATAATAATTATTGTTGTCACAAGTAGGCTTACATTAACACTGCAATGAAGTTACTGTGAAAATCCTCCACTTGCCATATTCCGGCGCCGGTGCGGGTACACAGAGAAAGAGTTCAGAATGTCCAATTAACCTAACAGCACGTCTTTCGGGACTTGCGGGAGGAAACCGGAGCATCTGGAAGAAACTCAGAGACGCAGGTAGAATGTGCAGACTCCGCACATTCCCAAGTGGGAATGGAACCCGAGACCCTGGCGTTGTGAAGAAACAGTGCTAACCACTGTGCTACCTTACCGCCCACGGCACCATGCACGGCCATAGTGAGGTTAGATCTGTCTGTGGGCAGGCTAGCAGCTTCTTTCAAAACAGTTCAGTTTAAAGATTTAATTGAACTGGGGCAGCACAGTAGCATTGTGGATAGCGCAATTGCTTTACAGCTCCAGGGTCCCAGGTTCGATTCCAGCTTGGGTCACTGTCTGTGCGGAGTCTGCACATCCTCCCAGTGTGTGCGTGGGTTTCCTCCGGGTGCTCCGGTTTCCTCCCACAGTCCAAAGATGTGCAGGTTAGGTGGATTGGCCATGATAAATTGCCCTTAGTGTCCAAAATTGCCCTTAGTGTTGGGTGGGGTTATGGGGATAGGGTGGAGGTGTCGATCTTGGGTAGGGTGCTCTTTCCAAGAGCCGGTGCAGACTCGATGGGCCGAATGGCCTCCTTCTGCACTGTAAATTCTATGAAATCTATGAAATTTGGCTGGGGTCAAACCAGAAGCAACCGATCTCAAGCCAGGGAGTTAAAGATTTGCCTGTGAACAAGATAGGACCAATTTCAAAGGCTGGCAGTTCAAACAGTAAGTTAAGACAGGTAAGAATCTGCAAGCTGGGTCCTGAAGGATATCACTTTCTCAAAGTGGTTTATCCAAGACATCCTTTTGCAGCAAGTATTCCTGAATCTGCTAACTCTATTTAAAAGTGGGTTGTGACTGAGATGGGTTTTTGTTTGAGTGGAGATAAAAATAGCAGTTAGGATTGATTCATTGTAATGGTAAGCATTGTTTAACTAGTAATTGTATTTATGATGTTCAAGTTAGTAATACTGTGTTAGTAGTAAAGTTTGTTTATCCATATTTCTTTGTGAAATCATTCCTAGAGAGTGAGGGTATCCTTTCCTCAAAGTCTTACAAAATTAAAATAAATATTGGGGTTTCTGTCCAGTATCCTAGTCACTGTTGCGATCTGGTCTGTGATTGTAATAAACCCTACTTGCTCAACATCCAGAATCCTGACACTCTGTTCCCATTCACTCTAAAACATTCTCCTCGGATGTCAATGTTCCAGGAAAACCTTTCATCACGACCACACCCTTCCAAAGCACCAACTCCATCTACTGCTTATGGGTAGCCTCTCAAACCACTAGACTGCATTTCCCAGAGGTCAGGGACAACAGGAAGATGGTTTCTGTGGAAACAAAGTTCTATTCATGAAGAAAACGATGGGAAAAGAGATACTTACCATCTGGGTGGGGTCCATCATGGCCAGTACAAACTTGGTGGCCTGACTACTGCAGGAACGGACAGTCTCTGTCCGACCTTCTCTAAACAGGCGGGTCATTGAGGCTTCATATGTTAGACAGAATGTACCTTTGTCCTAGTGACAGAACACAAGAGGTTAGGCAGCTCGAAGGAAAGTCAGACAGTGTCTGTAAACTGTAAATCATCAGACACAGGCAGTTACGGAGAAGATGTACGGTACATGGGAGCCAAGCAGCTCATTGAAACCATGTCAGTGTTTACCTTATTGCTGAACCAATCAACTCTCATCCCATATCCCTGCTCTACTCCTGAATATCCTCCTTGATTCCCAATCTTTCCTCCCTCTGCTTGCAATATTGAGTCTATGTCCTTTATTACTGAAAATAATCTTTAACCTCCCTGATAACAATCATGACGTTCAAAATAAGCCCAAGGGACCACTCCCTACCTGGCACCCTGGTGCGTTCCTCCCTTGCCCCCAACCCTTCATCCCCTTCCCATGGCACCTTTCCTTGTAATCACTAAAGGAGCAATACCTGTCCCTTTACCTCCTCACTGTCCAAGGGCCAAACACTCCTTTCAGGTGAAGCAGCATTTCGCCTGTTTCTCCGTCAATTTGGTTCACTGTATTCGCTGCTCCCAATGCCATCCCCTCTACATCAGGGAGACTAAACTAAGACTGGGTGATCACTTTGTGGAACATCTTTGTTTAATCCATAAGCATTACCAACCTTCCTGAAGCTTGCTATTTTAACACAGCTCTCAGACTCACATATCCACTCTTGACCTGCTGCAATGTTCCAGTGAAGCCCGATGCAAGCTGGAGGAGCCGCGTCTCATCTTCCGATTAGGCACGGTACAGCCCTCAGGACTCACTGAGTTCGACAGCTTTAGATTGTGAGCTTTCTCCTCCATCTTAAACCCCACTTTCTTCTGTTTTTTAAAAAATGTTCCAAACATGCATTGCCTCAATGCAAAAAACACCATTCCCCGCTCACACCAAGCCATCTGTCTTTTGTTATTAATGTTACTACTTTTCGTTGCAGTTTTTTTAAAAAAAACTCTCACATTCTTTCTCCTTTCAGTTCTGACGAAAAGACCAATTTCACAATTTCCCTTTCAATCTAAATTGGATCCAGTTGATCTTCACTTTCCCCTTCCATGGATCTTTCTTAAAATGAAATGCTCCAAACTTCCCACAAAAGACCAGTTGTGGCCCAATCATGACACTTGATTTGATATTTGAGGGCCCTCTGCAGAAAGCTCAGAATCTTACTGACATTTTCTTTCGTCCATTCTCTTTCCTTTTCTAAGCAGCTGTAGCTTTACATCTCTTGGTTTAGTCTATTACTGTTCAGGATGTACATTCTATCAAGGCCCTTGTCAGCCTTGGCCAGGGAGTAGTGATGACTGTACCCGGTAATGTGCCAGCTGTAGTGCCATCTGGACAAAGGCATCAGGGCTGATCCGACACCTCTTGATGAGACCCTTGCCAAAGTTGTCGAATGGGAAGGAGTGGAAGTCCACATCATCGGCAAGTTGCTGAGCCACACTCAGAGACTTCATAATGACTTCTTGACACTAGGAGAACCAGGAGATATCTGTCAGCAAAGACTTCAAATTAAGCCATATGGGTAGGACTTAAAAAACAAAAATGAACAATCACATTGCTGGTAGTGTTCTATAGGCCCCTCAACAGTCCCAGAGAAATAGAAGAGCAAATATGTAGGCAGAGAAGTGTAAAAGTAATAGAGTAGTGATGGTGGGAATTTCAACCACCCCAACAATAACTGGGGTCGTTATAGTGTGAAAGTTTTAGAGGGAGTGGAATTCTTAAAATGCATCCAGGAGAACTTTTTAAGCCAGTATATGCAAGATCCTACAAAAAAGGGGACGGTCCTGGACTTAATTTTAGGTAACAAAACCGGGCAAGTGTTTGAAGTATGAGGGGGGCTGAAGGTTAGCTAGTGTGATACCATTACTCAAGAAGGGAGGAAGGGATGAATCAGGAAAATACAGGCCAGTCAGTCTAATCTCAGTGGTGGGGAAATGATTGGAAGCAATTCTGAGGGACAGAATGAATCTGCACTTGGAGATGCAGGAACAGTCAGCATGGTTTTGTCAAGGGCAGGTCATGTCTGACAAACTTTTGTGAATTGTTCGAAGAAGTAACCAGGTGAGTAGATGAGGGCAATGCATGCGATGTAGTCAACTTGGACTTCAGCAAGATTTTTGATAAGGTTCCACATGGGAGACTGATAGTGAAGGGAAGAACCCATCGGATCCAAGGAAATTTGGCAAATTGGACCCAGAATTGGCCGAGTGGCAGGTGGCAGAGGGTGATGGTCGAGGGGTGGGTGCCACCTTCAATGATCTATGCACAGATATCACCTCACACTTCTCCGCAATGAACTTCCTGGGATAACCACCTTTCTGCTCACTCCATCAACTTGTCTGTGCCATTTTGAAGTTTTACACTATCCCCTTCACAGTTTACAATACTTCCAAGTTTTGTATCATCCACTAACTTTTAAACTGTCCCCTGCACAGCAAGATCTAGATCATTAATATATTTAATGTGAAGCAAGGCTCCCAATGCTGACCCGAGGAACACACTACAAACCTTCCTCCAACCGGAAAAATATGCACCGACCATTACTCTCGGCTTCCTTTTATTCAGCTAATTCCATGTCCATATTGCGACCGTCCTTTTTCATCCATGGGATATGACTTTTCTCACAAGTTTGTTGTGTGGCACTGTATCGAATGCCGTCTGAAAGTCCGTGTCCAGCACATCCCGTACCAGCCTCCCCGAACAGGTGCCGGAATGTGGCGACTAGGGGCTTTTCACAGTAACTTCATTTGAAGCCTACTTGTGACAATAAGCGATTTTCATTTTTTCATTTCATCAACAGCATCACCCGTATCGGCCATTTCGAATATCTCCTCAAAAAACTCCAGCAAGTTAGTTAAACATAGTCTCCTCTTTGGAAATCTCTAACTATTGCTAGAAATTGCTAGCTCTTCCTAATCAATCCACATTTTTCCATGTGACAATTAGTTCCAACCCAAATAATTATTTTTAGAAGCTTGCCCGCCACTGAGACTACACTGACTGGCCTATAATTGCTGAGGGTATCCTTGCAAGCTTTTTTTTGAACTAGGGCAGATCGTTTGCAATTCCCCATTCCTCTGTCATTTCCCCTGAGTCTAGGGAAGACTGAAAGATTATGGCCAGTGACCCTGCTATTTTCACTGTCACTCTCTTCACTATCTCTCCTTGGATTTCATCCACTCCTGGTGCCTGGTCAACTTAGAGTCTATTCAACACATCCTCCTCATCTGTTTTGAGCCTTTCTTGGTGACAGAACTTTCTCGTCAGTCACCATGTCCTGGGTACCTCCTAGGTTCTCTCAGGGTATAGAAAAAGGAATTGGATAATTGTCGGAAAATGAAGAGTGTGCAGGGTTCTGGCTGGTGGATAGATTAGAACAAGGACACGACTGTGAGTAAAATGGCCTCACAGAGAGCTGCTTAGATAACCTGGTCATGAGCACACCCTGCTGCTGCTCAGTTTCAAATCAGGACAGAACCATGGTCAGGGAGTATCGCCAAGAAGTCAGCGTGACTGGAGCACTGTTTCCATCTTAGTTCATGATGAATGGGGAACTTACCGGCTCATTGATGTCCCACTGCAGTCGCTGGGGTGGGGGAATCCTAGAATTGGGTTCCCCTTTACAATTCCCCTCTTCCGTATACCCCAGCTGGAATTGGTCGGTGGCCAAGGTGGACTGCGGGAGACACAAGAAAAGATTAACAGTGCATCACATTCCTTTAAAACTCTGAATCCCCCGTGAGCTAATCAGGAGGAGCCTTTGCTGAGAGCAGACAGAAACACAGGATAAAACAAAGACGACAGCTATGCTCACTCAGAATCTCAGTTTCTTTTAGGCTAATTGGGAAAATAACAAGATATGAAGGAGGTCCAGTGAAAATCCCTCAGGGTGTGGGGGGCAGGGAGGCCAGTAAACATGCCCGACAGCAACAACACTGGCTGGCTCATTGGCTATAACAGCAGGTAGCTCTGGGTTTAAAAATTCCCATTAAATGAGCTCCACACAAAAATAACTTTGGGCATCTGTGCTTATGTGTAGAAACGACATTATATGCTCTATTTCAATTTACTGCCAGGAATCAAACATCTGACACCCCTAGCTTTCCAAAAACCGCTTTCTAAATATGCCAAGGCAGCTAGGAGAGCTCTGCCACCCAGTGCCAGCTGTTGGCAGTTAGTGGGGATGGGTGCACTGTCCAAAGCATAGGAGACCACCATTCAGTCCACTATGTCTGTGACTGTCTCTTTTCCAAAGGAATCAATGATAATTCTGCCCTTCCTACTGACACCCATGCCACAGGAATAAATGAAAACATATCTGAAATGAATTTTAAAAAGCGAAAACGTGGAGAGCGGAGAAACTATTTCCTCTTCCAATAAAATGATAACACCACCAATGTGATTTGTCGTTATTTGAATGGGGAGGCTGGCGGGGGTGAGGAATGTGTGTGTGGGTGGGGGGGGGGGGTTGAGTGGGAGACACAGGATATAGACTGGGCTCCTGTATCCATCATGTATATTTTTGTGGGATCCTGCTGTGCACTGCAACATGTAAACATGAACATATCGACTTTCATAATGTTGCCGAGGTCCTGGAATTGAAGTTGTAAATGTGAGGCTGCGTAAGGGATTGTTCCTAATCCCAGAATATCTCCTGCGCTGAAGACGGACTGATTAGTGAAGTGTTGATGATGGGGAGGGGAGTGCAGTGTGTGGGGGGGGGGGGGCTATTTCAGCTCAGAGTTCTCCAAAGTCTCCAAACTTTCCCCCACTCCCCCCGCCTCACTGCGGGACTTTCATTTCATTTCATTAAAACAATTTGCCAATCGCACAGTGCCTGTGTTTTACTGGAATGTCACTGTTGTGTGTGGAAAAGCCCAGGGCAGCGTTTGAATCGTATTGGACTAAGTTTCTACTGGTCAAGTTTCGTGGAGAGAGAGTTTTGGTACGTGGGTGAGGAAAGGAAGAAGAGAGCAGACAGGGGACGGAAAGTGGCTTCACCCAGGGCACATTTTGTCTGGTTATGAGCCCCATCAAGGTTTGATTTTAATATCTGACGGACAAAGAGAGTATGAGTGATGGAGGGATGGGTTTGGAATGAGGTAGGGACAGAGAGACAGAATGAGGAATAGAGAGACAGAGAGAAACTCAAGGGAAGGGGTCGGTCTCTCAATCTGTTCTAGGCTGGTTTATAACGGTGATATTTGTGTGTGTGGATGTTGCTCAGAGATTGTGTAACGGGGAGGCTGGGGGTGCTGGGCTGTTGTAGGGAGAACTGTAGGAAAAGAGGGTGAATGAGGGAAACGGGGAGAGAGAGAGAGAGAGAGAGAGAGAGAGAGAGAGAAAGAGAGAGCCTCCTGGGATCTTGCTGTGCATGCAACAAACTGTAATTGCAACAGTGACCAAAGAAGTGGTTCAAGGTTAGTAATGTACTGTAGAATTTTTGATTTAAAAGTTCCTAAATCTGTATACTGGAGAGAGAGAGAGAGAGAGAGAGGAGAGAGAGAGAGAGAGAGAGAGAGAGAGAGAGAGAGAGAGAGAGAGGCACTGTTTTTAAATCCATCCTCCACTTGTAAAATTGGTGGGAGAGGGATGACCTTAGTGACCACAATTCGGTATCTTTCACTATTGCAATGGAGAGGGATAGGGCCATAAGGCAGGGGTAATTATGATGCGATTAGGCAAGAATTAGGGAGCATAAGATGGGAATAGAAACTGTCAGGGAAAGGCACAAATGAAAAGTGGAGCCTGTTCAAGGAACAAATACTGCGTGTCCTTGATAGGTATGTCCCTGTCAGGCAGGGAAGAAATGGCCGTGTGAGGGAACTATGGTTCAGAAAAGAGGTTGCATGTCTTGTCAAGAGGAACAAGATAGCTTGATCTTGGTTTTGGACAATGCTCGGCACAACATCGAGGGCCGAAGGGCCTGTTCTGTGCTGTACTGGTCTATGTTCTATGATATGTGAAGCATTGAGAACCAGAGAGCACATATTTAATATAATTAACAAAAGAACCAAAGGGGACACAAGGGAAAATGACTTTACTCAGGAAATGGGAGAAAATCAGAGTGCAGCCTGGGAAGGTGATTGATATGGGGGAGGCAGTGGCATAGTTGTATTGTCACTAGGCTAGTAATCCAGAGACCCAAGATAATGCTCTGGGGTCCTGGCTTCGAATCCCACCATGGCAGATGGTGAAATTTGAATTCAATAAAATCTGGAATTAGAAGTATAATGACGACCATGAAACCACTGCCGATTGTCGTAAAAACCCATCACTAATGTCCTTCAGGGAAGGAAATCTGCTGTCTTTACCCAGTCTGGCCTCCGTGTGACTCCAGGCCCACACAGCAATGTGGTTGACTCGTAACTGCCTCCCTCCAAATTGGCCTAGCAAGCCACACAGTTCAAGGGATGGGTAACAGATGCTGGCCCAGCCAACGATGCCCACATCCCAAGAACGTATGAAAAAAAACACTGGGGTAGAGCAGCGTGGGAGAAAAACAGAGAGCAGTCTGGGAAGGTGCGTGATATAAAAACCTCACATCAGGGATTTGCGGCCTTCACATTGGGAGAAATCCAGGAGCAGCCAAGGAAGGTGCGTGATTGATGTACCGTCAATTACCACGAGACGAGAATGGTGAAACAATCGAGGCTTTATTGCACAAGATGTTGTGCCTCCTGCAGCTGGAACCAGAATGGGAGCAGCACAGGAGAGCAGACACTTTTATACGCCACCTGCTGGGAGGAGCCAGCAGGCTGGGATTTACTGTAGTACCTGTAATACATGGGCAGTACCGTAATACATGCAATCTGTTACTAGTGGTGGAAACCACATTCACCCCCGTTTAAAAAAAAAAGAGTCTGGTGGGGGTGAAGAAAACATTACAGATCGAGTCTGTCGGGGGCCTTGACCCTCCGCTGCGATCACCTCAGTCCTGGTGGTGATGTGGGTGCTGACGTGATCACCTGTGACTCCGGGAGCGTGTTGTCATCTACTTCGTCACCCCTTAGTGGATCCAGCGAGGGGGCGGATCCTGCTGGGATGGGGGCTGCGGTGAGGTTCGCTGGTGGGAGGGTGGATGGCGCAGGGGTGAATGAAGCAACTGGTGGGTGGGGGGGGGGGGGGGTGTGCCAGGTCCCGGAGGGATACTGTGTCCTGGCGCCCGTTGGGATGTGCCATGTAGGCGTACTGCGGGTTTGCATGGAGGAGGTGGACTTTCTCAACCAAGGGATCCGATTTATGGCTCCACACATGCTTCCTGAGGAGCACGGGTTCAGGAACTGTCAGCCATGTTGGGAGCGAGACTCCGGAAGTGGACTTCCTGGGGAAGGCAAACACACATTTGTGAGGGGTCTCATTAGTCGCAGTGCACAGGAGCGACCGGATGGAGTGGCCAGGTAATGCCTCCAATGTCGCACAGCTTCCACAATGGCTTGGGCCTCCTTTTCGACAGAGGAGTGCCGAATTTCGGAGGCATGGAGGGTGTGGGAAAAGAAAGCCACAGGTCTGCCCACCTGGTTGAGGTGACGGCCAGAGCTATGTCTGATGCATCACTCTCCACCTGAAAGGGGAGGATCTCGTCGACTGTGTGCATCGTGGCCTTGGCGATGTCCGCTTTGATGTGGTTGAAGGCCTGGCGGGCCTCAGCCGTCAGGGGAATAACTGTGGACGTGATGAGTGGGCAGGCCTTGTCTGCATAATTAGGGACCCACTGGGCGTCATCATGCAATGTGTTACTAGTGGTGTTTACCACAGTGATATAAAAACCTCACATCAGGGACTTGCGGCCTTCACATGGGGAGAAATCCGGGAGCAGTCTGGGAAGGTGCGTGAAACACCCCGAGTGATCCAATTCGAGGGGGAAAAAAAAAACAGAAAAATGACATCACAGGGAGGCTGTGACTTAATTGGCTAATAGGGAATCTCTGCTAAATTTGAAAATCCATTTTAAATTACCGATTATAAGTTATTTCAGATAAAGATAATAAGGCGAGATATAAAAACCAGTTGAAAATTTGTTTTTAAATTAAAAACTAAATAAATATAGAGATTCAGGGCCAGGTGATGTGTTGTTCCTGCATGGTGTGGGAGCTGGTGGACCCCATTGTGGTTCCCAGTGAACACATCTGTAGCAAGTGTTAGTTACTGGAGGAATTCCAGCTCAGTGTTGATTTGGACGCCGTGACCCACCAGGGAGGGGGAGAGGTACCTGGGTGTTGTGTTTCAGGGGCAGTCACAACCCTCAGAATTTGGCCAGTGTGCAGCGACAGGAGGTGCGGCTGCGAGTGAGGCAGGCAGAGAGATCCAGGGAGTACGGTTGTAGGAGTCTCAGCCCTTGTCCCTGTCCAATAGATTTGAGATTCTTGCTCCCTGTTTGGACAGGAATGGGGACTACAGGGAGGATGAACAAACTGACCACAGCACTGTGGTAAAAGGAGCCATTCAAGTTGGGGGAAAGAGAATAGAAACGTATTCGCAATCGGGTATAGTATAGTTAGGGGCATTGACACTGTTCTCGGTGACCAGGATCAAGAATCCCAAAGGTTGTGTTGCCTGTTTGGTGCACAGGTTCGGGATATCTCATCTGGGCTGCAGAGGAACTTGGAGTGGAAGGGGAAAGATCCAGCTGTTGTGGTCCAAATAGGTACCAACAACATAGATAGAACAAGGACAGAGGTTCTGCTCAGGGAATATGAGCAACTCGGGGCTAAATTAAAAAGCAGGACCAAAAAGGTGATAAATCTCCAGATTATTACCAGAGTTTGAGCTAATTGGCCCAGGTCAATAAGTGTAGGTAGGTAAATGCACGCTCAAAAGATTGGTGTGGGAGAAATGGGCTTGAATTCATGGGACATTGGCACCAGTACTGGGGAAGGAGGGGCCTATTCCAATGGGACGGTCTTCATCTGAATCATACTGGGACCAGAGTCCTGGCGAATCGCAAACTAGGGCTTGTATATAAATGCACGATACGTTTGGAATAAAATTAATGAGTACACGGCACAAATAGAGACAAATGGGTACAATTTGGTGATGATTACTGAGCCATAGTTACAAGGAGGCCAGGTCTAGGAGTTGAATATCCAAGGGTACGCAATATTTCGGAAAGATGAACTGAAAGGTGGCGTAGCCCTGCTGGTGAAGAAAGGGATCAGTGCTCTAATGAGAAATGATATCATCACCGGAGATCAAGATGTGGAATCAGTCTGGGTAGAGATAAGAAGTAACAAAGGGAAGACGTCCTTGGTAGGAGTAATTTGCAGGTCCCCAAGCAGTAGTTCCACAGTGGGGCACAGTATAAACCGGGAAATACTGAGGGCTTGTAAGAGAGGTACAGCAATAATCATGAGTGATTTTAATAAACACATAAGACTGGATTAATCAAGTCAGCAAGGATAGCCTCAAGGGAGAGTTCATTGAATCTACTAGAGATTGTTTTTTGGAACAGTATGTTGTGGAACCTGCCTAAACTAAAACTGAACGCACTTACAGAGTCCGTCTCCTTCCATTCCTACCCTATTCATATATTTATCTAGATGCCCCTTAAATGCTGCTATCGTACCTGCTCCCACCACCTCCCCAGCGCTGCTCTGGATTTGATACTGTGTAACGAGGAGGGATTAATTAATGGCTACGCAGTTAAGGATCCTCCAGGGAGTAATGACTATAGTATAGCAGAATTCAAAATTCAGTTTGGGGGTGAGAAAGTGGAGTCCCACACTTGCGTTCTGGAATTAAACAAAGGTAATTACATCGGCTCGAGGACAGTTGTGGCCCAAGTAGAATGGGCAGGAAGGCTAAAAGGTAGGACAGCATAGTGGCCTTGGCGATGTCCGCCTTGATGTGGTTGAAGGCCTGGCGAGCCTCAGCCATCAGAGGAATAACTGTGGACGTGATGAGTGGGCGGGCCTTGTCCGCATAATTAGGGACCCACTGAGCAGTGGCAGTTGTTTAAGGAGATACTCAATCCCTCAAGACTAAAGTATATTCCAGAGAGGTTCCAGAGAGGAAAAAAAGATGGTCAGAGGGGTAAAAGACATCCATGGCTAAACAAAGAGGTGAAGGACAAAATAAAGAAAAAAAAACTAACTATATCATGTTGTAAAGGGCAGCACGGTAGCATAGTGCCTAGCACAAATGCTTCACAACTCCAGGGTCCCAGGTTCGATTCCCGGCTTGGGTCACTGTCTGTGTGGAGTCTGCACTTCCTCCCCGTGTGTGCGTGGGTTTCCTCCGGGTGCTCCGGTTTCCTCCCACAGTCCAAAGATGTGCAGGTTAGGTGGATTGGCCATGATAAATTGCCCTTAGGGTCCAAATTGCCCTTAGTGATAGGTGGGGTTACTGGATTATGGGGATAGGGTGGAGGTATGGGCTTGGGTAGGGTGCTCTTTCCAAGAGCCGGTGCAGACTCGATGGGCCGAATGGTCTCCTTCTGCACTGTAAATTCTATGAAACTATAAAGGCCAATGGCAGCCTGGAAAATTGAGAATCTTTCAAGCATAAACAAAGGGTTACTAAAAAAAATAATAAAAAGAGCAATGGTAAATTATGAAAGAAAGCGAGCGCAAAATATCAAAAAGGATACCAAAAGCTTCTATAACTACATAAAAGGGAAGAAAGTTGCAAAAGTGAATATTGGTTCCTTGGAAGATGAAACCATAGAGTTAATAGTGGAGAACACAGAAATGGCGGAGATGTTAAATCAATATTTTGCCCCAATTATCACAGTGGAGGACAGTGGTACCATTCCTATAAGAACGAGCAATTCAGAGGTAATAGAAAAGGTGGAATTTAGAACAATCAGCATCAACAGGGAAATGGTACTCAACAAACTGTTGAGATTGAGGGCAGACAAGTCCCCACGGCCTGATGGCCTACATACTAGGGTGTTAAAGGAATTGGTAGCAGAGATAGTGGATCCATTGGTTATAATATTCCAAAATTCCCTGGATATGGGAAAGGTTCCAGTGGATTGGAAAAATGCTGATGTAACTCCCTTATTCAAAAGGGAAGGGAAGCAGAATGTGGGAAATTATAGACCAGTTAGTTTAACTTCTGCTGTTGGGAGAGTTTTAGAATCCGTTATGAAGGAAGTAATATCAGGACATTTGGAAAGTCAAAACACAATCCATCAGAGTCAGCATGGTTTTATGAACGGTAAATCATGCTTGACCAATTTGCTAAAGTTCTTCGAAGATGTAACAAGCAAAGTGGACAATTGGGATCCTGTAGATGTACTATATCTGGACTTGCGGCAGGCATTTGACAAGGTGCTGCACAGAAGGTTAATTCACAAGGTTAGATCACAGGCGATTAGGGGTAATTTGTTAGCTTGGATAGAAGGCTGGCTGACAGAGAGTTGGGATAAATGGGTCTTTCTCTGGGTGGCAAGATATAACTAGTGGAGTGCCATAGCGTTCGGTCCTTGAGCCCCAGCTATTTACACTCTACATAAACGACTTGGATACAGTGGTAGAAGGTTCTATAGCCAAATTTGAAGACGACACAAGAATAGGTGGTTCAAGGCCCCAACTATTTACAATCTATGTTAATGACTTGGATACCAGATAGGAGATTCTATAGCCAAATTTGCAGATGACACTAAAAAAACATGGGTCAGTAAGCTGCAATGAGGATATAAGAACCTTACAAATGGATATAGATAGGTTAGGAGAGTGGGCCAAAGTGTGGCAGATGGTGTTTAATAGGGATAACTGCGAGGTCAACCATTATGGTTGGAAAAATGGAATGGCAACTTATCTAAATGGGGAGAGACTTTGGGGATGCTCCGATGCAGAGAGATTTGGGTGCCCTCATGCATGAGCCGCTTAAAACTAGTATGCAGGTAATAAAGAAAGTGGGGTGGCATGGTGGCGTAGTTAGCACTGCTGCTTCACAGCGCTGAGGATCCGGGTTCGAGCCTGGCCCGGAGTCACTGTCCATGTGGAGTTTGCACATTCTCCCCGTGTCTGCATGAATCTCACGCACACAACCCAGAGATCCGCAGGGTAGGTGGATTGGCCACGCTAAATTGCCCCTTAATTGCAAAAAAGGAAAGAAAGCAAATGAAATGTTGGCATTTAAAGCTAAAAAAAAAGTATATAAAAGGTCAGGAACTGATGTTGCAACTATACAATGCATTGGCAAGACCACACCTGGGTTATTGGGCACAGTTTTCGTCACCTTATTTGAGGAATGATGTAGTGACATTGGGGGCAGTTCAAAGGAGGCTCACTAGATAGATTCCAAAGATAGGGGCAGCACGGTAGCATTGTGGATAGCACAATTGCTTCACAGCTCCAGTGTCCCAGGTTCATTCCGGCTTGGGTCACTGTCTGTGCGGAGTCTGCACATCCTCCCAGTGTGTGCGTGCGTTTCCTCCGGTCTCCTCCCACAGTCCAAAGATGTGCAGGTTTAGGTGGATTGGCCATGATAAATTGCCCCATGTGTCCAAAATTGTCCTTGGTGTTGGGTGGAGGTGTTGACCTTGGGTAGGGTGCTTTTTTCAAGAACTGGTGCAGACTCGATGGGCCGAATGACCTCCTTCTGCACTGTAAATTCTATGATAATCTATGATATGGGGTTTGTTTCATGAAGAGAGATTAAATAGTTAAGGCCTATACTCTCTAAGTTTAGAAGAATGAGTGGAGATCTCATTGTGTAAGATGGTAAAAGGTATGGATAAAGTAGACGTGAAGTGGATGCTTCCTCTTGTGGGTCAACCTAGAAGGAGAGGTCATAGTTTTAGGATAAGGGGTAGTAAACTTTCAACAGATGAGGAGAAATAATGTCTCCCAAAGGGTTGTAAATCTGAGGAAGTCGTTACACCAGAGTGCGGTGGATGCAGGGACAGTGAGTAAATTGGAGGAGTAAGACAGATTTCTAATTGATAATGGGCTGAAGGGTTACAGAGAACGGGCAGTGTGGTGGAGTTGAGGCCAGGATGTGATCAGCCGTGGTCATATTGAATGGCGGAGCAGGCTCGAGAGGAATAAAATTGCCTACTCCTGCTTCTTATGTTGTAAGAAAGAACTCATTTGTCTAATTCCACCTTTCAGCACTTGGTCTGTGGCCCTGCAGGTAGCACGTCAAGCACAAATCTGGTGATCTTCATTAATAAGATGATTTTTTGATGAACAACTGATCAAAGGTTATGGGCAGAAGGCAGGGGAATGGGAATGAGAAACATATCAACCGTGATTGAATGGCAGAGCGGACTCGATGTGCTGAATGGCATAATTCTGCTCCAATATCTATGGTCTTATGGGAAAGGTGAGGATCGGGAATTTACTGTCCGAGAGTGTGGTGGAGACGGGGTCAATGCCGAGAGTGTGGTGGAGATGGGGTCAATGCCGAGAGTGTGGTGGGGACAGGGTCAATGCCGAGAGTGTGGTGGAGACGGGGTCAATGCTGAGAGTGTGGTGGAGACGGGGTCAATGCTGAGAGTGTGGTGGAGACAGGGTCAATGCTGAGAGTGTGGTGGAGACGGGGTCAATGCTGAGAGTGTGGTGGAGACGGGGTCAATGCTGAGAGTGTGGTGGAGACGGGGTCAATGCTGAGAGTGTGATGGAGACGGGGTCAATGCTGGGAGTGTGGTGGAGACGGGGTCAATGCTGAGAGTGTGGTGGAGACAGGGTCAATGCTGAGTGTGTGGTGGAGACAGGGTCAATGCTGAGAGTGTGGTGGAGACAGGGCCAATGCTGAGTGTGTGGTGGAGACAGGGTCAATGCTGAGAGTGTGGTGGAGACGGGGTCAATGCTGAGAGTGTGGTGGAGACTTGGTCAATGCTGAGAGTGTGGTGGAGACGGGGTCAATGCTGAGAGTGTGGTGGAGACTGGGTCAATGCTGAGTGTTTGGTGGAGACGGGGTCAATACTGAGAGTGTGGTGGAGACGGGGTCAATGCTGAGAGTGTGGTGGAGACGGGGTCAATGCTGAGAGTGTGGTGGAGACGGGGTCAATGCTGAGAGTGTGGTGGAGACTGGGTCAATGCTGAGTGTTTGGTGGAGATGGGGTCAATACTGAGAGTGTGGTGGAGACAGGGTCAATGCTGAGAGTGTGGTGGAGACAGGGTCAATGCTGAGAGTGTGGTGGAGACGGGGTCAATGCTGAGTATGGTGTAGACAGGGTCAATGCTGAGAGTGTGGTGGAGACGGGGTCAATGCTGAGAGTGTGGTGGAGACAGGGTCAATGCTGAGAGTGTGGTGGAGACAGGGTCAATGCTGAGAGTTTGGTGGAGACAGGGTCAATGCTGAGGGTGTGGTGGAGACGGGGTCAATGCTGAGAGTGTGGTGGAGACAGGGTCAATGCTGAGTGTGGTGGAGACAGGGTCAATGCTGAGAGTGTGGTGGAGACGGGGTCAATGCTGAGAGTGTGGTGGGGACAGGGTCAATGCTGAGGGTGTGGTGGAGACGGGGTCAATGCTGAGAGTGTGGTGGAGACAGGGTCAATGCTGAGAGTGTGGTGTAGACAGGGTCAATGCTGAGAGTGTGGTGGAGACAGGGTCAATGCTGAGAGTGTGGTGGGGACAGGGTCAATGCTGAGTGTGTGGTGGGGACAGGGTCAATGCTGAGTATGGTGTAGACAGGGTCAATGCTGAGAGTGTGGTGGGGACAGGGTCAATGCTGAGTATGGTGTAGACAGGGTCAATGCTGAGAGTGTTTGGTGGAGATGGGGTCAATGCTGAGTGTTTGGTGGAGATGGGGTCAATGCTGAGAGTGTGGTGGAGACAGGGTCAATGCTGAGTGTGTGGTGGAGACGGGGTCAATGCTGAGTATGGTGTAGACAGGGTCAATGCTGAGAGTGTGGTGGAGACGGGGTCAATGCTGAGAGTGTGGTGTAGACAGGGTCAATGCTGAGTGTGGTGGAGACTGGGTCAATGCTGAGAGTGTGGTGGAGATGGGGTCAATGCTGAGAGTGTGGTGGAGACAGGGCCAATGCTGAGAGTGTGGTGGAGACAGGGTCAATGCGGAGAGTGTGGTGGAGACAGGGTCAATACTGAGAGTGTGGTGGAGACGGGGTCAATGCTGAGAGTGTGGTGGAGACGGGGTCAATGCTGAGAGTGTGGTGGAGACAGGGTCAATACTGAGTGTGTGGTGGAGACAGTGTCAATGCTGAGTGTGGTGGAGACAGGGTCAATGCTGAGAGTGTGGTGGAGACGGGGTCAATGCTGAGAGTGTGGTGTAGACAGGGTCAATGCTGAGTGTGGTGGAGACTGGGTCAATGCTGAGAGTGTGGTGGAGATGGGGTCAATGCTGAGAGTGTGGTGGAGACAGGGTCAATGCTGAGAGTGTGGTGGAGACAGGGTCAATGCTGAGAGTGTGGTGGAGACAGGGTCAATGCGGAGAGTGTGGTGGAGACAGGGTCAATGCTGAGAGTGTGGTGTAGACAGGGTCAATGCTGAGAGTGTGGTGGAGACAGGGTCAATGCTGAGAGTGTGGTGGAGACAGGGGCAATGCTGTGAGTGTGGTGGAGACAGGGGCAATGCTGTGAGTGTGGTGGAGACGGGGTCAATGCTGAGAGTGTGGTGGAGACAGGGTCAATGCTGAGAGTGTGGTGGAGACAGGGTCAATGCTGAGAGTGTGGTGGAGACAGGGTCAATGCTGAGAGTGTGGTGGGGACAGGGTCAATGCTGAGTGTGTGGTGGGGACAGGGTCAATGCTGAGTATGGTGTAGACAGGGTCAATGCTGAGAGTGTGGTGGGGACAGGGTCAATGCTGAGTATGGTGTAGACAGGGTCAATGCTGAGAGTGTTTGGTGGAGATGGGGTCAATGCTGAGTGTTTGGTGGAGATGGGGTCAATGCTGAGAGTGTGGTGGAGACGGGGTCAATGCTGAGTATGGTGTAGACAGGGTCAATGCTGAGAGTGTGGTGGAGACGGGGTCAATGCTGAGAGTGTGGTGTAGACAGGGTCAATGCTGAGTGTGGTGGAGACTGGGTCAATGCTGAGAGTGTGGTGGGGACTGGGTCAATGCTGAGAGTGTGGTGGAGACAGTGTCAATGCTGAGAGTGTGGTGGGGACAGGGTCAATGCTGAGAGTGTGGTGGAGAAGGGGTCAATGCTGAGTGTGTGGTGGAGACGGGGTCAATGCTGAGAGTGTGGTGGAGACGGGGTCAATGCTGAGAGTGTGGTGGGGACGGGGTCAGTGCTGAGAGTGTGGTGGAGACAGGGTCAGTGCTGAGAGTGTGGTGGAGACAGTGTCAGTGCTGAGAGTGTGGTGGAGACAGGGTCAATGCTGAGTGTGTGGTGGAGACAGGGTCGATGCTGAGAGTGTGGTGGAGACAGGGTCGATGCTGAGAGTGTGGTGGGGACAGGGTCAATGCTGAGAGTGTGGTGGAGACAGGGTCAATGCTGAGTGTGTGGTGGAGACAGGGTCAATGCTGAGTGTGTGGTGGAGACAGGGTCAATGCTGAGAGTGTGGTGGAGACGGGGTCAATGCTGAGAGTGTGGTGGAGATGGTGTCAATGCTGAGAGTGTGGTGGAGATGGGGTCAATGCTGAGTGTTTGGTGTAGACAGGGTCAATGCTGAGAGTGTGGTGGAGACAGGGTCAATGCTGAGTGTGTGGTGGAGACAGGGTCAATGCTGAGTATGGTGTAGACAGGGTCAATGCTGGGAGTGTGGTGGAGACGGGGTCAATGCTGAGAGTGTGGTGGAGACGGGGTCAATGCTGAGAGTGTGGTGTAGACAGGGTCAATGCTGAGAGTGTGGTGGAGACGGGGTCAATGCTGAGAGTGTGGTGGAGACGGGGTCAATGCTGAGAGTGTGGTGTAGACAGGGTCAATGCTGAGAGTGTGGTGGAGACAGGGTCAATGCTGAGAGTGTGGTGGAGACAGGGGCAATGCTGTGAGTGTGGTGGAGACAGGGGCAATGCTGTGAGTGTGGTGGAGACGGGGTCAATGCTGAGAGTGTGGTGGAGACAGGGTCAATGCTGAGAGTGTGGTGGAGACAGGGTCAATGCTGAGAGTGTGGTGGAGACAGGGTCAATGCTGAGAGTGTGGTGGGGACAGGGTCAATGCTGAGTGTGTGGTGGGGACAGGGTCAATGCTGAGTATGGTGTAGACAGGGTCAATGCTGAGAGTGTGGTGGGGACAGGGTCAATGCTGAGTATGGTGTAGACAGGGTCAATGCTGAGAGTGTTTGGTGGAGATGGGGTCAATGCTGAGTGTTTGGTGGAGATGGGGTCAATGCTGAGAGTGTGGTGGAGACGGGGTCAATGCTGAGTATGGTGTAGACAGGGTCAATGCTGAGAGTGTGGTGGAGACGGGGTCAATGCTGAGAGTGTGGTGTAGACAGGGTCAATGCTGAGTGTGGTGGAGACTGGGTCAATGCTGAGAGTGTGGTGGGGACTGGGTCAATGCTGAGAGTGTGGTGGAGACAGTGTCAATGCTGAGAGTGTGGTGGGGACAGGGTCAATGCTGAGAGTGTGGTGGAGAAGGGGTCAATGCTGAGTGTGTGGTGGAGACGGGGTCAATGCTGAGAGTGTGGTGGAGACGGGGTCAATGCTGAGAGTGTGGTGGGGACGGGGTCAGTGCTGAGAGTGTGGTGGAGACAGGGTCAGTGCTGAGAGTGTGGTGGAGACAGTGTCAGTGCTGAGAGTGTGGTGGAGACAGGGTCAATGCTGAGTGTGTGGTGGAGACAGGGTCGATGCTGAGAGTGTGGTGGAGACAGGGTCGATGCTGAGAGTGTGGTGGGGACAGGGTCAATGCTGAGAGTGTGGTGGAGACAGGGTCAATGCTGAGTGTGTGGTGGAGACAGGGTCAATGCTGAGTGTGTGGTGGAGACAGGGTCAATGCTGAGAGTGTGGTGGAGACAGGGTCAATGCTGAGTGTGTGGTGGAGACAGGGTCAATGCTGAGTGTGTGGTGGAGACAGGGTCAATGCTGAGAGTGTGGTGGAGACAGGGTCAATGCTGAGAGTGTGGTGGAGACGGGGTCAATGCTGAGAGTGTGGTGGAGACGGGGTCAATGCTGAGAGTGTGGTGGAGACAGGGTCAATACTGAGAGTGTGGTGGAGACAGGGTCAATGCTGAGTGTGTGGTGGAGACAGGGTCAATGCTGAGAGTGTGGTGGAGACAGGGTCAATGCTGAGAGTGTGGTGGAGACAGGGTCAATGCTGAGAGTGTGGTGGAGACAGGGTCAATGCTGAGAGTGTGGTGGAGACGGGGTCAATGCGGAGTGTGTGGTGGAGACAGGGTCAATGCTGAGAGTGTGGTGGAGACAGGGTCAATGCTGAGTGTGTGGTGGAGACAGGGTCAATGCTGAGAGTGTGGTGGAGACAGTGTCAATGCGGAGAGTGTGGTGGAGACAGGGTCAATGCTGAGAGTGTGGTAGAGACGGGGTCAATGCTGAGAGTGTGGTGGAGACAGTGTCAATGCTGAGTGTGTGGTGGAGACGGGGTCAATGCTGAGAGTGTGGTGGAGACAGGGTCAATGCTGAGAGTGTGGTGGAGACAGTGTCAATGCTGAGTGTGGTGGAGACAGGGTCAATGCTGAGAGTGTGGTAGAGACGGGGTCAATGCTGAGAGTGTGGTGGAGACAGGGTCAATGCTGAGAGTGTGGTGGGGACAGTGTCAATGCTGAGTGTGTGGTGGAGACAGGGTCAATGCTGAGAGTGTGGTGGAGACGGGGTCAATGCTGAGAGTGTGGTGGAGACGGGGTCAATGCTGAGAGTGTGGTGGAGACGGGGTCAATGCTGAGAGTGTGGTGGAGACGGGGTCAATGCTGAGAGTGTGGTGGAGACAGGGTCAATGCTGAGAGTGTGGTGGAGACAGGGTCAATGCGGAGAGTGTGGTGGTGACGGGGTCAATGCTGAGAGTGTGGTGGAGACGGGCTCAATGCGGAGAGTGTGGTGGAGACAGGGTCAATGCTGAGGGTGTGGTGGAGACAGGGTCAATGCTGAGAGTGTTGTGGAGACGGGGTCAATGCTGAGAGTGTGGTGGAGACAGGGTCAATACTGAGAGTGTGGTGGAGACAGGGTCAATGCTGAGAGTGTGGTGGAGACAGTGTCAATGCTGAGTGTGGTGGAGACAGGGTCAATGCTGAGAGTGTGGTAGAGACGGGGTCAATGCTGAGAGTGTGGTGGAGACAGTGTCAATGCTGAGTGTGTGGTGGAGACAGGGTCAATGCTGAGAGTGTGGTGGAGACGGGGTCAATGCTGAGAGTGTGGTGGAGACGGGGTCAATGCTGAGAGTGTGGTGGAGACGGGGTCAATGCTGAGAGTGTGGTGGAGACGGGGTCAATGCTGAGTGTTTGGTGTAGACAGGGTCAATGCTGAGTGTGTGGTGGAGACGGGGTCAATGCTGAGAGTGTGGTGTAGACAGGGTCAATGCTGAGAGTGTGGTGGAGACGGGGTCAATGCTGAGAGTGTGGTGGAGACGGGGTCAATACTGAGAGTGTGGTGGAGACAGGGTCAATGCTGAGTGTGTGGTGGGGACAGGGTCAATGCTGAGTATGGTGTAGACAGGGTCAATGCTGAGAGTGTGATGGGGACAGTGTCAATGCTGAGTATGGTGTAGACAGGGTCAATGCTGAGTGTGGTGGAGACAGGGTCAATGCTGAGAGTGTGGTGGAGACAGGGTCAATGCTGAGAGTGTGGTGGAGACGGGGTCAATGCTGAGAGTGTGGTGGAGACGGGGTCAATGCTGAGTATGGTGTAGACAGGGTCAATGCTGAGAGTGTGGTGGAGACGGGGTCAATGCTGAGAGTGTGGTGTTGACAGGGTCAATGCTGAGTGTGGTGGAGACTGGGTCAATGCTGAGAGTGTGGTGGGGACTGGGTCAATGCTGAGAGTGTGGTGGAGACAGTGTCAATGCTGAGAGTGTGGTGGGGACAGGGTCAATGCTGAGAGTGTGGTGGAGAAGGGGTCAATGCTGAGTGTGTGGTGGAGACGGGGTCAATGCTGAGAGTGTGGTGGAGACGGGGTCAATGCTGAGAGTGTGGTGGGGACGGGGTCAGTGCTGAGAGTGTGGTGGAGACAGGGTCAGTGCTGAGAGTGTGGTGGAGACAGTGTCAGTGCTGAGAGTGTGGTGGAGACAGGGTCAATGCTGAGTGTGTGGTGGAGACAGGGTCGATGCTGAGAGTGTGGTGGAGACAGGGTCGATGCTGAGAGTGTGGTGGGGACAGGGTCAATGCTGAGAGTGTGGTGGAGACAGGGTCAATGCTGAGTGTGTGGTGGAGACAGGGTCAATGCTGAGTGTGTGGTGGAGACAGGGTCAATGCTGAGAGTGTGGTGGAGACAGGGTCAATGCTGAGAAAGTGGTGGAGACAGGGTCAATGCTGAGTGTGTGGTGGAGACAGGGTCAATGCTGAGTGTGTGGTGGAGACAGGGTCAATGCTGAGAGTGTGGTGGAGACAGGGTCAATGCTGAGAGTGTGGTGGAGACGGGGTCAATGCTGAGAGTGTGGTGGAGACGGGGTCAATGCTGAGAGTGTGGTGGAGACAGGGTCAATACTGAGAGTGTGGTGGAGACAGGGTCAATGCTGAGTGTGTGGTGGAGACAGGGTCAATGCTGAGAGTGTGGTGGAGACAGGGTCAATGCTGAGAGTGTGGTGGAGACAGGGTCAATGCTGAGAGTGTGGTGGAGACAGGGTCAATGCTGAGAGTTTGGTGGAGACGGGGTCAATGCGGAGTGTGTGGTGGAGACAGGGTCAATGCTGAGAGTGTGGTGGAGACAGGGTCAATGCTGAGTGTGTGGTGGAGACAGGGTCAATGCTGAGAGTGTGGTGGAGACAGTGTCAATGCGGAGAGTGTGGTGGAGACAGGGTCAATGCTGAGAGTGTGGTAGAGACGGGGTCAATGCTGAGAGTGTGGTGGAGACAGTGTCAATGCTGAGTGTGTGGTGGAGACGGGGTCAATGCTGAGAGTGTGGTGGAGACAGGGTCAATGCTGAGAGTGTGGTGGAGACAGTGTCAATGCTGAGTGTGGTGGAGACAGGGTCAATGCTGAGAGTGTGGTAGAGACGGGGTCAATGCTGAGAGTGTGGTGGAGACAGGGTCAATGCTGAGAGTGTGGTGGGGACAGTGTCAATGCTGAGTGTGTGGTGGAGACAGGGTCAATGCTGAGAGTGTGGTGGAGACGGGGTCAATGCTGAGAGTGTGGTGGAGACGGGGTCAATGCTGAGAGTGTGGTGGAGACGGGGTCAATGCTGAGAGTGTGGTGGAGACGGGGTCAATGCTGAGAGTGTGGTGGAGACAGGGTCAATGCTGAGAGTGTGGTGGAGACAGGGTCAATGCGGAGAGTGTGGTGGTGACGGGGTCAATGCTGAGAGTGTGGTGGAGACGGGCTCAATGCGGAGAGTGTGGTGGAGACAGGGTCAATGCTGAGGGTGTGGTGGAGACAGGGTCAATGCTGAGAGTGTTGTGGAGACGGGGTCAATGCTGAGAGTGTGGTGGAGACAGGGTCAATACTGAGAGTGTGGTGGAGACAGGGTCAATGCTGAGAGTGTGGTGGAGACAGTGTCAATGCTGAGTGTGGTGGAGACAGGGTCAATGCTGAGAGTGTGGTAGAGACGGGGTCAATGCTGAGAGTGTGGTGGAGACAGTGTCAATGCTGAGTGTGTGGTGGAGACAGGGTCAATGCTGAGAGTGTGGTGGAGACGGGGTCAATGCTGAGAGTGTGGTGGAGACGGGGTCAATGCTGAGAGTGTGGTGGAGACGGGGTCAATGCTGAGAGTGTGGTGGAGACGGGGTCAATGCTGAGTGTTTGGTGTAGACAGGGTCAATGCTGAGTGTGTGGTGGAGACGGGGTCAATGCTGAGAGTGTGGTGTAGACAGGGTCAATGCTGAGAGTGTGGTGGAGACGGGGTCAATGCTGAGAGTGTGGTGGAGACGGGGTCAATACTGAGAGTGTGGTGGAGACAGGGTCAATGCTGAGTGTGTGGTGGGGACAGGGTCAATGCTGAGTATGGTGTAGACAGGGTCAATGCTGAGAGTGTGATGGGGACAGTGTCAATGCTGAGTACGGTGTAGACAGGGTCAATGCTGAGTGTGGTGGAGACAGGGTCAATGCTGAGAGTGTGGTGGAGACAGGGTCAATGCTGAGAGTGTGGTGGAGACGGGGTCAATGCTGAGAGTGTGGTGGAGACGGGGTCAATGCTGAGAGTGTGGTGGAGACGGGGTCAATGCTGAGAGTGTGGTGGAGACAGGGTCAATGATGAGAGTGTGGTGGAGACGGGGTCAATGCTGAGAGTGTGGTGGAGACGGGGTCAATGCTGAGAGTGTGGTGGAGACAGGGTCAATGCTGAGGGTGTGGTGGAGACGGGGTCAATGCCGAGGGTGTGGTGGAGACAGGGTCAATGCCGAGAGTGTGGTGGAGACAGTGTCAATGCTGAGAGTGCGGTGGAGACAGGGTCAATGCTGAGGGTGTGGTGGAGACGGGGTCAATGCCGAGAGTGTGGTGGAGACAGGGTCAATGCTGAGAGTGTGGTGGAGACAGTGTCAATGCTGAGAGTGTGGTGGAGACAGGGTCTATGCTGAGAGTGTGGTGGAGACAGGGTCTATGCTGAGAGTGTGGTGGAGACAGGGTCAATGCTGAGAGTGTGGTGGAGACAGGGTCAATGTTGAGAGTGTGGTGGAGACAGTGTCAATGCTGAGAGTGTGGTGGAGACAGGGTCTATGCTGAGAGTGTGGTGGAGACTGGGTCAATGCTGAGAGTGTGGTGGAGATGGGGTCAATGCCGAGAGTGTGGTGGAGACGGGGTCAATGCCGAGAGTGTGGTGGAGACAGGGTCAATGCTGAGAGTGTGGTGGAGACTGGGTCAATGCTGAGAGTGTGGTGGAGATGGGGTCAATGCTGAGAGTGTGGTGGAGATGGGGTCAATGCTGAGAGTGTGGTGGAGACGGGGTCAATGCTGAGAGTGTGGTGGAGACGGGGTCAATGCTGAGAGTGTGGTGGAGACCGGGTCAATGCTGAGAGTGTGGTGGAGACGGGGTCAATGCTGAGAGTGTGGTGGAGACGGGGTCAATGCTGAGAGTGTGGTGGAGACAGGGTCAATGCTGAGAGTGTGGTGGAGACAGGGTCAATGCTGAGAGTGTGGTGGAGACGGGGTCAATGCTGAGAGTGTGGTGGAGATGGGGTCAATGCTGAGAGTGTGGTGGAGATGGGGTCAATGCTGAGTGTTTGGTGGAGATGGGGTCAATGCTGAGAGTGTGGTGGAGACAGGGTCAATGCTGAGAGTGTGGTGGAGACGGGGTCAATGCTGAGAGTGTGGTGGAGACCGGGTCAATGCTGAGAGTGTGGTGGAGACGGGGTCAATACTGAGAGTGTGGTGGAGACGGGGTCAATGCTGAGAGTGTGGTGGAGACGGGGTCAATGCTGAGAGTGTGGTGGAGACGGGGTCAATGCTGAGAGTGTGGTGGAGACGGGGTCAATGCTGAGAGTGTGGTGGAGACGGGGTCAATGCTGAGAGTGCGGTGGAGACAGGGTCGATGCTGAGAGTGTGGTGGAGACGGGGTCAATACTGAGAGTGTGGTGGAGACAGGGTCGATGCTGAGAGTGTGGTGGAGACGGGGTCAATACTGAGAGTGTGATGGAGACAGGGTCGATGCTGAGAGTGTGGTGGAGACAGGGTCGATGCTGAGAGTGTGGTGGAGACGGGGTCAATACTGAGAGTGTGATGGAGACAGGGTCGATGCTGAGTGTTTGGTGGAGATGGGGTCAATGCTGAGTGTGTGGTGGAGACTGGGTCAATGCTGAGTGTTTGGTGGAGATGGGGTCAATGCTGAGTGTGTGGTGGAGACTGGGTCAATGCTGAGTGTTTGGTGGAACATAGAACATAGAACAGCCAGTGCAGAAGGAGGCCACTTGGCCCATCGAGTCTGCACCGACCCACTGAAGCCCTCACTTCCACCCTATCCACGTAACCCAATAATCCCTCCTCACCTTTTTGGACACCAAGGGCAATTTGAGGCCAATCCACCTAACCTGCACGTCTTTGGAGACAGTGTCAATGCTGAGAGTGTGGTGGAGACAGGGTCAATGCTGAGAGTGTGGTGGAGACAGGGTCAATGCTGAGAGTGTGGTGGAGACAGGGTCAATGCTGAGAGTGTGGTGGAGACAGGGTCAATGCTGAGAGTGTGGTGGAGACAGGGTCAATAGAACAGTACAGCACAGAACAGGCCCTCCGGCCCTCGATGTTGTGCCGAGCAATGATCACCCTACCTAAACCCACGTAACCCATATACCCGTAACCCAACAATCCCCCCATTAACCTTACACTACGGGCAATTTAGCATGGCCAATCCACCTAACCCGCACATCTTTGGACTGTGGGAGGAAACCGGAGCACCCGGAGGAAACCCACGCACACACTGGGAGGACGTGCAGACTCCACACAGACAGTGACCCAGCCGGGAATCGAACCTGGGACCCTGGAGCTGTGAAGCATTGATGCTAACCACCATGCTACCGTGAGGCCAATGTTGAGAGTGTGGTGGAGACAGGGTCAATGCTGAGAGTGTGGTGGAGACAGGGTCAATGCTGAGAGTGTGGTGGAGACAGGGTCAATGCTGAGAGTGTGGTGGAGACAGGGTCAATGCTGAGAGTGTGGTGGAGACAGGATCAATGCTGAGAGTGTGGTGGAGACAGGATCAATGCTGAGAGTGTGGTGGAGACAGGGTCAATGCTGAGAGTGTGGTGGAGACAGGGTCAATGCTGAGAGTGTGGTGGAGACGGGGGTCAATGCTGAGAGTGTGGTGGAGACAGGGTCAATACTGAGAGTGTGGTGGAGACGGGGTCAATGCTGAGAGTGTGGTGGAGACAGGGTCAATGCTGAGAGTGTGGTGGGGACAGGGTCAATGCTGAGAGTGTGGTGGAGACGGGGTCAATGCTGAGAGTGTGGTGGAGACGGGGTCAATGCTGAGAGTGTGGTGGAGACGGGGTCAATGCTGAGAGTGTGGTGGAGACGGGGTCAATGCTGAGAGTGTGGTGGAGACGGGGTCAATGCTGAGAGTGTGGTGGAGACAGGGTCAATGCTGAGAGTGTGGTGGGGACAGGGTCAATGCTGAGAGTGTGGTGGAGACGGGGTCAATGCTGAGAGTGTGGTGGAGACGGGGTCAATGCTGAGAGTGTGGTGGAGACGGGGTCAATGCTGACAGTGTGGTGGAGACGGGGTCAATGCTGAGAGTGTGGTGGAGACGGGGTCAATGCTGAGAGTGTGGTGGAGACAGGGTCAATGCTGAGAGTGTGGTGGAGACAGGGTCAATGCTGAGAGTGTGGTGGAGACAGGATCAATGCTGAGAGTGTGGTGGAGACGGGGTCAATGCTGAGAGTGTGGTGGAGACGGGGTCAATGCTGAGAGTGTGGTGGAGACGGTCAATCCTGAGAGTGTGGTGGAGACAGGGTCAATGCTGAGAGTGTGGTGGAGACGGGGTCAACGAGGAGAGTGTGGTGGAGACAGGGTCAATGCTGAGAGTGTGGTGGAGACGGGGTCAATGCTGAGAGTGTGGTGGAGACAGGGTCAATGCTGAGAGTGTGGTGGAGACGGGGTCAATGCTGAGAGTGTGGTGGAGACAGGGTCAACGAGGAGAGTGTGGTGGAGACAGGGTCAATGCTGAGAGTGTGGTGGAGACAGGGTCAATGCTGAGAGTGTGGTGGAGACGGGGTCAATGCTGAGAGTGTGGTGTAGACAGGGTCAATGCTGAGAGTGTGGTGGAGACGGGGTCAATGCTGAGGGTGTGGTGGAGACAGGGTCAATGCTGAGGGTGTGGTGGAGACAGGGTCAATGCTGAGAGTGTGGTGGGGACGGGGTCAATGCTGAGAGTGTGGTGGAGACAGGGTCAATGCTGAGTGTGTGGTGGAGACAGGGTCAATGCGGAGAGTGTGGTGGTGACGGGGTCAATGCTGAGAGTGTGATGGGGACAGGGTCAATGCTGAGTATGGTGTAGACAGGGTCAATGCTGAGTGTGGTGGAGACAGGGTCAATGCTGAGAGTGTGGTGGAGACGGGGTCAATGCTGAGAGTGTGGTGGAGACGGGGTCAATGCTGAGAGTGTGGTGGAGACAGGGTCAATGCTGAGAGTGTGGTGGAGACGGGGTCAATGCTGAGAGTGTGGTGGAGACAGGGTCAATGCTGAGGGTGTGGTGGAGATGGGGTCAATGCTGAGAGTGTGGTGGAGACAGTGTCAATGCTGAGTGTGGTGGAGACAGGGTCAATGCTGAGAGTGTGGTAGAGACGGGGTCAATGCTGAGAGTGTGGTGGAGACAGTGTCAATGCTGAGTGTGTGGTGGAGACAGGGTCAATGCTGAGAGTGTGGTGGAGACGGGGTCAATGCTGAGAGTGTGGTGGAGACGGGGTCAATGCTGAGAGTGTGGTGGAGACGGGGTCAATGCTGAGTGTTTGGTGTAGACAGGGTCAATGCTGAGTGTGTGGTGGAGACGGGGTCAATGCTGAGAGTGTGGTGTAGACAGGGTCAATGCTGAGAGTGTGGTGGAGACGGGGTCAATGCTGAGAGTGTGGTGGAGACGGGGTCAATGCTGAGAGTGTGGTGGAGACGGGGTCAATACTGAGAGTGTGGTGGAGACAGGGTCAATGCTGAGTGTGTGGTGGGGACAGGGTCAATGCTGAGTATGGTGTAGACAGGGTCAATGCTGAGAGTGTGATGGGGACAGTGTCAATGCTGAGTATGGTGTAGACAGGGTCAATGCTGAGTGTGGTGGAGACAGGGTCAATGCTGACAGTGTGGTGGAGACAGGGTCAATGCTGAGAGTGTGGTGGAGACGGGGTCAATGCTGAGAGTGTGGTGGAGACGGGGTCAATGCTGAGAGTGTGGTGGAGACGGGGTCAATGCTGAGAGTGTGGTGGAGACAGGGTCAATGATGAGAGTGTGGTGGAGACGGGGTCAATGCTGAGAGTGTGGTGGAGACGGGGTCAATGCTGAGAGTGTGGTGGAGACAGGGTCAATGCTGAGGGTGTGGTGGAGATGGGGTCAATGCTGAGGGTGTGGTGGAGACAGGGTCAATGCCGAGAGTGTGGTGGAGACAGGGTCAATGCTGAGGGTGTGGTGGAGATGGGGTCAATGCTGAGGGTGTGGTGGAGACAGGGTCAATGCCGAGAGTGTGGTGGAGACAGTGTCAATGCTGAGAGTGCGGTGGAGACAGGGTCAATGCTGAGGGTGTGGTGGAGACAGGGTCAATGCTGAGAGTGTTGTGGAGACAGGGTCAATGCTGAGAGTGTGGTGGAGACGGGGTCAATGCTGAGAGTGTGGTGGAGACAGGGTCAATGCTGAGAGTGTGGTGGAGACAGTGTCAATGCTGAGTGTGGTGGAGACAGGGTCAATGCTGAGAGTGTGGTAGAGACGGGGTCAATGCTGAGAGTGTGGTGGAGACAGTGTCAATGCTGAGTGTGTGGTGGAGACAGGGTCAATGCTGAGAGTGTGGTGGAGACGGGGTCAATGCTGAGAGTGTGGTGGAGACGGGGTCAATGCTGAGAGTGTGGTGGAGACGGGGTCAATGCTGAGTGTTTGGTGTAGACAGGGTCAATGCTGAGTGTGTGGTGGAGACGGGGTCAATGCTGAGAGTGTGGTGTAGACAGGGTCAATGCTGAGAGTGTGGTGGAGACGGGGTCAATGCTGAGAGTGTGGTGGAGACGGGGTCAATACTGAGAGTGTGGTGGAGACAGGGTCAATGCTGAGTGTGTGGTGGGGACAGGGTCAATGCTGAGTATGGTGTAGACAGGGTCAATGCTGAGAGTGTGATGGGGACAGTGTCAATGCTGAGTATGGTGTAGACAGGGTCAATGCTGAGTGTGGTGGAGACAGGGTCAATGCTGACAGTGTGGTGGAGACAGGGTCAATGCTGAGAGTGTGGTGGAGACGGGGTCAATGCTGAGAGTGTGGTGGAGACGGGGTCAATGCTGAGAGTGTGGTGGAGACGGGGTCAATGCTGAGAGTGTGGTGGAGACAGGGTCAATGATGAGAGTGTGGTGGAGACGGGGTCAATGCTGAGAGTGTGGTGGAGACGGGGTCAATGCTGAGAGTGTGGTGGAGACAGGGTCAATGCTGAGGGTGTGGTGGAGATGGGGTCAATGCTGAGGGTGTGGTGGAGACAGGGTCAATGCCGAGAGTGTGGTGGAGACAGTGTCAATGCTGAGAGTGCGGTGGAGACAGGGTCAATGCTGAGGGTGTGGTGGAGACGGGGTCAATGCCGAGAGTGTGGTGGAGACAGGGTCAATGCTGAGAGTGTGGTGGAGACAGTGTCAATGCTGAGAGTGTGGTAGAGACAGGGTCTATGCTGAGAGTGTGGTGGAGACAGGGTCTATGCTGAGAGTGTGGTGGAGACAGGGTCAATGCTGAGAGTGTGGTGGAGACAGGGTCAATGTTGAGAGTGTGGTGGAGACAGTGTCAATGCTGAGAGTGTGGTGGAGACAGGGTCTATGCTGAGAGTGTGGTGGAGACTGGGTCAATGCTGAGAGTGTGGTGGAGATGGGGTCAATGCCGAGAGTGTGGTGGAGACGGGGTCAATGCCGAGAGTGTGGTGGAGACTGGGTCAATGCTGAGAGTGTGGTGGAGATGGGGTCAATGCTGAGAGTGTGGTGGAGATGGGGTCAATGCTGAGAGTGTGGTGGAGACGGGGTCAATGCTGAGAGTGTGGTGGAGACGGGGTCAATGCTGAGAGTGTGGTGGAGACCGGGTCAATGCTGAGAGTGTGGTGGAGACGGGGTCAATGCTGAGAGTGTGGTGGAGACGGGGTCAATGCTGAGAGTGTGGTGGAGACAGGGTCAATGCTGAGAGTGTGGTGGAGACAGGGTCAATGCTGAGAGTGTGGTGGAGACGGGGTCAATGCTGAGAGTGTGGTGGAGATGGGGTCAATGCTGAGAGTGTGGTGGAGATGGGGTCAATGCTGAGTGTTTGGTGGAGATGGGGTCAATGCTGAGAGTGTGGTGGAGACAGGGTCAATGCTGAGAGTGTGGTGGAGACGGGGTCAATGCTGAGAGTGTGGTGGAGACCGGGTCAATGCTGAGAGTGTGGTGGAGACGGGGTCAATACTGAGAGTGTGGTGGAGACGGGGTCAATGCTGAGAGTGTGGTGGAGACGGGGTCAATGCTGAGAGTGTGGTGGAGACGGGGTCAATGCTGAGAGTGTGGTGGAGACGGGGTCAATGCTGAGAGTGTGGTGGAGACGGGGTCAATGCTGAGAGTGCGGTGGAGACAGGGTCGATGCTGAGAGTGTGGTGGAGACGGGGTCAATACTGAGAGTGTGGTGGAGACAGGGTCGATGCTGAGAGTGTGGTGGAGACGGGGTCAATACTGAGAGTGTGATGGAGACAGGGTCGATGCTGAGAGTGTGGTGGAGACAGGGTCGATGCTGAGAGTGTGGTGGAGACGGGGTCAATACTGAGAGTGTGATGGAGACAGGGTCGATGCTGAGAGTGTGATGGAGACAGGGTCGATGCTGAGTGTTTGGTGGAGATGGGGTCAATGCTGAGTGTGTGGTGGAGACTGGGTCAATGCTGAGTGTGTGGTGGAGACTGGGTCAATGCTGAGTGTTTGGTGGAGATGGGGTCAATGCTGAGTGTGTGGTGGAGACTGGGTCAATGCTGAGTGTTTGGTGGAACATAGAACATAGAACAGCCAGTGCAGAAGGAGGCCACTTGGCCCATCGAGTCTGCACCGACCCACTGAAGCCCTCACTTCCACCCTATCCACGTAACCCAATAATCCCTCCTCACCTTTTTGGACACCAAGGGCAATTTGAGGCCAATCCACCTAACCTGCACGTCTTTGGAGACAGGGTCAATGCTGAGAGTGTGGTGGAGACAGGGTCAATGCTGAGAGTGTGGTGGAGACAGGGTCAATGCTGAGAGTGTGGTGGAGACAGGGTCAATGCTGAGAGTGTGGTGGAGACAGGGTCAATGCTGAGAGTGTGGTGGAGACAGGGTCAATGCTGAGAGTGTGGTGGAGACAGGGTCAATGCTGAGAGTGTGGTGGAGACAGGGTCAATGCTGAGAGTGTGGTGGAGACAGGGTCAATGCTGAGAGTGTGGTGGAGACAGGATCAATGCTGAGAGTGTGGTGGAGACAGGGTCAATGCTGAGAGTGTGGTGGAGACAGGGTCAATGCTGAGAGTGTGGTGGAGACGGGGTCAATGCTGAGAGTGTGGTGGAGACAGGGTCAATACTGAGAGTGTGGTGGAGACGGGGTCAATGCTGAGAGTGTGGTGGAGACAGGGTCAATGCTGAGAGTGTGGTGGGGACAGGGTCAATGCTGAGAGTGTGGTGGAGACGGGGTCAATGCTGAGAGTGTGGTGGAGACGGGGTCAATGCTGAGAGTGTGGTGGAGACGGGGTCAATGCTGAGAGTGTGGTGGAGACGGGGTCAATGCTGAGAGTGTGGTGGAGACGGGGTCAATGCTGAGAGTGTGGTGGAGACAGGGTCAATGCTGAGAGTGTGGTGGGGACAGGGTCAATGCTGAGAGTGTGGTGGAGACGGGGTCAATGCTGAGAGTGTGGTGGAGACGGGGTCAATGCTGAGAGTGTGGTGGAGACGGGGTCAATGCTGAGAGTGTGGTGGAGACGGGGTCAATGCTGAGAGTGTGGTGGAGACGGGGTCAATGCTGAGAGTGTGGTGGAGACGGGGTCAATGCTGAGAGTGTGGTGGAGACAGGGTCAATGCTGAGAGTGTGGTGGAGACAGGGTCAATGCTGAGAGTGTGGTGGAGACAGGATCAATGCTGAGAGTGTGGTGGAGACGGGGTCAATGCTGAGAGTGTGGTGGAGACGGGGTCAATGCTGAGAGTGTGGTGGAGACGGTCAATCCTGAGAGTGTGGTGGAGACAGGGTCAATGCTGAGAGTGTGGTGGAGACGGGGTCAACGAGGAGAGTGTGGTGGAGACAGGGTCAATGCTGAGAGTGTGGTGGAGACGGGGTCAATGCTGAGAGTGTGGTGGAGACAGGGTCAATGCTGAGAGTGTGGTGGAGACGGGGTCAATGCTGAGAGTGTGGTGGAGACAGGGTCAACGAGGAGAGTGTGGTGGAGACAGGGTCAATGCTGAGAGTGTGGTGGAGACAGGGTCAATGCTGAGAGTGTGGTGGAGACGGGGTCAATGCTGAGAGTGTGGTGGAGACGGGCTCAATGCGGAGAGTGTGGTGGAGACAGGGTCAATGCTGAGGGTGTGGTGGAGACAGGGTCAATGCTGAGGGTGTGGTGGAGACAGGGTCAATGCTGAGAGTGTGGTGGGGACGGGGTCAATGCTGAGAGTGTGGTGGAGACAGGGTCAATGCTGAGAGTGTGGTGGAGACAGGGTCAATGCGGAGAGTGTGGTGGTGACGGGGTCAATGCTGAGAGTGTGGTGGAGACGGGCTCAATGCGGAGAGTGTGGTGGAGACAGGGTCAATACTGAGAGTGCGGTGGAGACGGGGTCAATGTTGAGAGTGTGGTGGAGATGGGGGCAGTGGATGTTGTCGATATGGACTTCAGTAAGGCATTTGATGGCAGACTGGTACAAAAGGTGGAGTCACACGGGATCAGGGGTGAGCTGGCAAGTTGGATACAGAACTGGCAAGGTCATAGAAGGCAGAGAGTAGCAATGGAAGGGTGCTTTTCTAATTTGAGGGCTGTGACTAGTGGTGTTCCGCAGGGATCATTGCTGTTCGTAGTATATATAAATGATTTGGAGGAAAATGTAACTGGTCCGATTAGTAAGTTTGCAGGTGACACAAAGGTTGGTGGAATTGTGGATAGCGATGAGGACTGTCAGAGGATACAGCAGGATTTAGATCGTTTGGAGACTTGGGCGGGGAGATGGCAGATGGAGTTTAATCCGGACAAATGTTATGTAATTCATTTTGGGTAGGGAATATGCAGTGAATGGTAGAACCCTCAAGAGTATTGACAGTCAGAGAGATCTAGGTGTACAGATCCACAGGTCACTGAAAGGGGCAACGCAGGTGGAGAAGGTAGTCAAGAAGGCATACGGCCAGCTTGCCTTCATTGGCTGGGGCATTGAGTATAAGAATTGGCAAGTCATTTTGCAGCTGTATAGAACCTTAGTTAGGCCACACTTGGAGTATAGTGTTCAATTCTGGTCGCCACACTACCAGAAGGATGTGGAGGCTTTAGAGAGGGTGCAGAAGAGATTTACCAGTATGTTGCCTGGTATGGAGGGCATTAGCTATGAGGAGCGGTTGAATAAACTCTGTTCGTTCTCACTGGAACGACGGAGGTTGAGGGGCGACCTGATGGAGGTCTACAAAATTATGAGGGGCATAGACAGAATGGGTAGTCAAAGGCTTTTTCCCCAGGGTAGAGGGGTCAAATACTAGGGGGCATAGGTTTAAGGTGCGAGGGGCAAGGTTTATAGGGGATGTACGAGACAAGTCCTTTTTTACACAGAGGATAGTGGGTGCCTGGAACTCGCTGCCGATGGAGGTGATGGAAGCAGGGACGATCGTGATATTTAAGGGGCATCTTGACAAATACATGAATAGGATGGGAATAGAGGGATACGGACCCAGGAAGTGTAGAAGATTTTAGTTTAGACGGGCAGCATGGTCGGCACAGGCTTGGAGGGCCAAAGGGCCTGTTCCTGTGCTGTACTTTCCTTTGTTCAATGCTGAAAGTGTGGTGGAGACAGGGTCAATGCTGAGAGTGTGGTGGAGACAGGGTCAATGCTGAGAGTGTGGTGGAGACAGGGTCAACGCTGAGAGTGTGGTGGAGACAAGTCAGTTGAGATATTGAAGAGGGAATTAGATTATTCTCTGAAAAGGAAGAATGCGCATGGGCTGAAGGCAGGAAATTGGCATTTGGTGAATTGTTACTTCAGTGTCAGCAGAGTTAGAAGGGAGAGTGGTCTCTTTCGGTGTTGTAACCATTCTCTGATTGAATGAATCCCACTGGCCCATGATCATCCCTTGTGTGTCTGTCAATGCAGAAAGGTGTCAGTTCTCTCATTCTCTCTGGCAAAACAATGTCAGAAAAACACAGGCTTCAGAGAATCTTCCCAATCTCCTCACATCCTCTGTGACAATTTTAAATTGTTGGCTTTTTGGAAACATATTCACAACAAACTATGGCAGCTGAAGAAGTCTCTTTTTGCAGTTTGACGTTCAGTACGCTGGGACACTGATGATAATCCTACCTCCCACAAATGGCCAATGATGGGTGCGTCTGCCCACGAGTGTTCAGCATTCAGACCGATTTTACCGTTCTTAAAGACAATAAAACTTAAAGATTTATCAAACCACCTGTAAAAAAAAAAGAGTTGTGTTTTTTTTAAAAAAGTGTCCAAAGTTCAGCCTCTTTTTTTACAATCCGCCTCCCCCCCCAGACTGACCCATCCACTTCCCACTCAGACACTCTCCTGGTTAGTCTCTCCACCTGCACAGACAGCTTTTCATTAATCCTGTCAAACCTCTTTTTTATTGAAATTTTTTATTCAGATTTTCACTATTTTTGCAAAGTGTACAAAAAGACCATATATTAACGCATCATAGAAATTACCCCCTTTCCCCACACCAATATGAACTAACCGCCCCACCCTGCATATTTTCAGGGTCTTAGTTATATACATGTGTCAGCTCCATCAAAAGAAAGACGGGAGAGGGAGCGTTACACGTGAGCTTTGCGCACGAGCAGTGGGGCAGCAGTCACATCCGGAGTCAGCCCACAGGCAGAGTGGCTTTAAATTTGGGAATTTGAAGCAGAGCAGGGATTCAGTGCAGAGTGGGAAGATGTTTTTTTCTCCTTGCTTTGTAACTTTTAAATCTTCGGACCGTGGACTTGCCCTCCTGCAGCTGAGACTACAAGGAAGAAAGCTGATTAGTAAGTAGTCGGTAAGTCTTTACAACTTTCATCAATTATCGCTTGAAAATACCTTTTGTCGTTTAAAATCTGTAAGGGCTCTAACTGGCAGCAACAAGGACAAGGAAGGAAGGGCCATAGAGAATTGGATTTAATCTAATACAGGCACCTTCCAAAGGTTTCATTTATTGGAGTAAGTCATGGCAGGGGAGCTCAAAGCCTTTATCTGTTCCTCTTGCTCCATGTGAGAGGTCAGGAACATTGCCCAGTGCCCAGGGCCAGCACATGTGCAGGAAGTGTCTCCAGCTACAGCTCCTGGAAGCCCAGGTTTCGGAGCTAGAGTGGCGGCTGGGGACACTGTGGAGCATCCGCGAAGTGGAGAGTGTTGTGGATAGCACGTATAGAGAGGTATAGAGAGGTGGTCATTCCGCAGACTCAGACTCTGCAGGCAGGAAGGGAATGGGTGACCACTGACAAATCAAGGCAGGTAGTGCAGGAATCTCCTTTGGCCATTCCCCTGCAGAACAGAGATACCGTTGAGGGGAATGGCACCTCAAGGGAAATCAGCAACAGACAAATTTGTTCTGTTGCAGAAAGGAGGAGCAAAATGTGTGCGAATGCAATGGTTATAGGGAATTCATTGTATGGAGAATAGATAGGCATATCTGTGGCCACAAATGAGACTCCAGGATGGTATGGTGCCTTCCTGGTGCTAGGGTCAAGGATGTCTGGGAGTGGTTACAGGACATTCTGGAGGGGGGGGAGGGTGAACAGCCAGTGGCTGTGGTAAATGTAGGTACCAACAGCATTAAAAAAAGGGACGAGGTCCTGAAAACAGAATATACGGGGTGGAATTCTCTGATCCTGAGGCTAAGTGTTGACGCCGTCGTAAACGCCGACGTCAGCAGGCCCCCAGGAGCAGCAATTCTATGCCCTACAAGGAGTCAGCATGGCAGCTCCAGCTGCCGATACCGGCATCAAACGGGCACCGCGGGTCTGCGCATGCACGCTGCGACCAGCGCAAACGCGCGCAACTGGTCTTCACCGCGCCGGCCCCGACGCAGCTTGGCGGAGAGCTACAGGGGCTGGTGGAGGCCCCCACCAGGAGAAGCCGGCCCGACGATCGGTAGGCCCCGTTCGCAGGCCAGGCCACAGTGGAGGCCCCCCTGCCGTGGTCGGATTCCCCCTCCTCCCCCACCAGGCAGCCCCCCCGCAGGATGTATACCGAAGTCCCGGTGGGTAGGACCACACATGAACGGCGCTGGCAGGACTTGGCCTATCCCGCATGGAGAATCGCCGGGGGGGGGGGGTGTGTGTGTGTGTGTGTGTGTGCCATGGAGAGCGGCCCGCTTATTTTACCGGCGCCGCGCCTGCACCGATTCTCTGGTGACCGGAGAATCAGCAGACCGGCGCATGTGAATTGCACCCCCCTCACCGGCAATTCTCCGACCCGGCCCGGGGTCAGAGAATCCCTCCCCTGTAGTTAGGAAGAAAGTTGAGGAGTTGGACCTCAAAAGGTAGTGATGTTAGGATTACCACCAGTGTCACACGCTAGTCAGAGTAGAAATAGTAGGATGCATCGGATGAATATGTGGCTGAAGATATGGTGTGAGGGAGAGAGTTTCAGATTTCAGGGGCATTGGAACAGGTTCTGGGGGAGGTGGGACCAGCAAAAACTGGAAATGTTACACCCGGACAGGACCGGCTCTGGTGTCCTTGGGAGGGTCTTGGTAGAGCGGTTGGGGAGGGATTAAACTAAAATGGCAAGGGGATGGGAACCTATGTAAGGATTCAGACCAGGAGGAATTAGGAATAAGAGAAGAAAACAGAAAGGAGAGTAAAAAATGTGATGAGAAGAGAAATCAAGGGCCTGTATCAGATAATAACACTGTTAAAAATGTAGGGACAGGTCAAGGTACGTTAAAATGACTAGCCTTAAGGTTTTGTACCTGAACGCGCAGAGCATTCAAAATAAAATGGATGAATTTGTTGCACAGATAGGTGTAAAGGGATATAATATAGTTGGGATTACGGAGACATGGTTCCAAGGTGACCAAGGTTGGGAACTAAACATTGAGGGCTATTCAGTTTCCAGGAAGGACAGACAGAAAGGAAAAAGGTGGTGGAGTTGCATTGTTGATTAAAGATATTGATACAATATTGAAGAAAGATATTAGTACAGATGATGTGGAATCTGTCTGGGTAGAGTTAAGAAACATCAAGGGGAAGAGCATTAGGCAGGAAATCAGAGATGCATGTGATAAAGGAACATCTGCAATTATGGGTGACTTTAATCTGCATATAGGTTGGGTGACTCAAATTAGTCACAGTACAATAGAGGGGGAATTTCTAGACTGTATACGGAATGGTTTTCTGGACCAGTATGTTGAGGCACCAACAAGGGAACAGGCCATCTTGGACTGGGTGTTGAACAATGAGAAGAGATTACCTTGCAATCTAGTTGCGAGAGAACTCTTGAGGGTGAGTGACTATAATATGGTAGAATTTTTAATCAAGGTGAAAAGTGAGGTAGTCTTTTTTATTTATTTACGGGACGTGGGAGTCACTGGTTAGGTCAGCATTTATTGTCTATCCCTGTTGCCCTTCAGAAGGTGACAATGAGATGCCTTCTTGATCTGCTGCAGTCCTCGAGGTGCAGATACACCCACTGCGCTGTTCAGGAGGGAGTTCCAGGATGTTGCCCCCAAAACAGTGAAAGAACGGCGATATATTTCCAAGTCAGGATGTTGAGTGATTTGGAGAGGAACCTCCAGATGGTGGAGTTCCCGGGTATCTGCTGCTGTTGTCTTTCTAGATGGTAGTGGTTATGAGTTTGGAAGGTGCTAAGGAATCTTGGTGAGTTACTGCAGTGCATCTTGTAGATGGCACACACGGCTGCCACTGTTCATCAGTGGTGGAGGCCTTCGGAGTTGATTCTGAGACCAAGGTCCTAAACCTCAATGAAGGTAACTATAATGGTATTGAGGCATAAGCTGGTGATGATGGACTGGGAAACATTACTGAAAGGAAGGACAGTGGACAGGCAATGACAGACATTCTAGGGATGAATAGGTGAAGTCCAAAAGTTGTTTATTCCTTTTTTGGTGCAAGAGTAGAAAGGGTTCTGTGGCCAAACCATGGCTTATAAGGGAAATTAGAGATAGGATTAGATTCAAAGAGGCAACAAATTAGCAAGAAAAAGCAATAGACCTGAGGATTGGGAACACAGTTTAAAATTCAACAAAGGGGTTGATTAAGGGGAAAGTACAATTTGAAAGTAAACTAACATGGAATATAAAAACTGACTGTAAAAGTTTCTGTAGCTATGTAACGAGAAAAAAGAAGATTAATTAAAAACTAATGTAGGCCCCTTACAGTCAGAAATGGGGGAATTCATGACAGGGAACAAAGAAATGGCTGAGGAACTAAATTTGTACTTTGCTTTTGTCTTCACAAAGGAAGACATGAATAATGTACCGGAAGATCTGAGAAGCACAAGCTTTAGTGAGGAGCTGAAGGAACCAGTATTGGTGAAGAAGTGGTTTTGGGGAAATTAATAGGATTGAAGGCGGACAAATCTCCAGGGTCTGATAATCTTCATTCCATAGTACAAAGAACAAAGAACAATACAGCACTAGAATAGGCCCTCCAGCCCTCCAAGCCTGTACCAGTCATGATTCCACCCTTGGACAAAACCTGGTGCCGTATCCCTCTGTGCCTATCCTATCCATGTATTTGTCGAGATGCCTTTTGAATGCCGTTAATGTACTTAAGGAAGTGGTCCTAGAAATAGTAGATCCATTGGTGGTCATTTTTCAAAATTCTTTGGACTCTGGAATGGTTCCTACAGATTGGAAGGTAGGAAATGTAACCCCGTTATTCAAAAAGGGAGGTAGAGAGAAAATGGATCTATATACCAGTGAGCCTAACGTCGGTATTAGGAAAATTGCTGGAGTCAATTCTCAAGGATTTCATAGCACAGCATTTGGAAAGCAGTGGTGTAATCAGGCAAAATCAGCAAGGATTTACGAAAGGAAAATCATGCTTGACAAATCGACCAGAATTCTTTGAAGACGTAACCATGTAGAGTTGACCTGGGAGAACAGGTGGGTGTGGTTTATTTAGACTTTCAGAAGGCTTTTGACATAGTCCCACAAAGCAGATTAATATGTAAAGTTAAAACACATGGGATTTACAGGTAGTGTCTTGAGATGGATAGAAAGGTGCTTTACAGACAGGAAGCAAAAGATCGGAATGAATGGGTCTTTTTCTGATTGGCCGACAGTGACGAGTGAGGTACCACAGGGTCTGTTCTTGGACCCCAACTGTTCACATTATATATTAATGATTTGAACGAGGGTAATAAATCTATTATCTCCAAATTTACAGGAGATACAAGTTGGTTGAGAGGTTGAGCTGTGAGAAAGATGCAGAGATGCATCAGCTGGATTTGGACAGGCTGAGTGAATGGTGTCATGCGAGTGTCCCTTTAAGAAATGTTTGTATTATCGTATAGCTTCAGTGATGTCATTGTGTGGGTGGAACTGGGCTGTGGCTCTGGGTTTACTTTCGTTTTGAGCTGGGCTGTGGATCAAGTTTTACTTTTGGTTTACCCTGTGGAAGCTGGATTCAGGAATAGAAGGCTTCTCTCTCTCTCTGTATGTTAAAAAGATGTCCAAATCACTTGATAATTTAAAAGTGATAACTGTTTTAGAACATAGAACATTACAGCGCAGTATGGGCCCTTCGACCCTCGATGTTGCGCCGACCCGTGAAACCATCTGAAGCCTATCTGACCTACACTATTCCATTTTCATCCATTTGTCTATCCAGTGACCACTTAAATGCCCTTAAATTTGGCGAGTCTACTACTGTTGCAGGCAGAGCGTTCCACACCCCTCTACTCTCCGAGTAAAGAAACTGCCTCTGACATCTGTCCTATATCTACCACCCCTCAATTTAAAGCTATGCCCCCTCGTGTTGGTGGTCATCATCCGAGGAAAAAGACTCTCACTGTCCACCCTATCTAGCCCTCTGACTATCTTATATGTCTCTATTAAGTCACCTCTCAGCCTTCTCCTCTCTAACAAAAACAACCTCAATTCCCTGAGCCTTTCCTCGTAAGACCTTCCCTCCATACCAGGCAACATCCTAGTAAATCTCCTCTGAACCCTTTCCAAAGCTTCCACATCCTTCCTATAATGTGGTGACCACAACTGCACGCAGTACTCCAGGAGCGGCCGCACCAGAGTTATGTACAGCTGCAGCATGACCTTGTGGCTACGAAACTCAATCCCCCTACTGATAAAGGCTAGCACACCATATGCCTTCTTAACAGCCCTATTAACCTGGGTGGCAACTTTCAGGGATTTATGTACCTGGATGCTGAGATCTCTCTGTTCATCTACACTACCAAGAATCTTGCCATTAGCCCAGTACTCTGCATTCCTGTTACTCCTTCCAAAGTGAACCACCTCACACTTTTCCGCATTAAACTCTATCTGCCACCTCTCAGCCCAGCTCTGCAGCTTATCTATGTCCCTCTGTAACCTATAACATCCTTCAGCACTATCCACAACTCCACCGACCTTCGTGTCATCTGCAAATTTACTAACCCATCCTTCTACACCCTCTTCCAGGTCATTTATAAAAATGACAAACAGCAAACTGCAAAGAATTCAAAATAATAGGGGCTGGTTTAGCACAGTAGGCAAAACCGCTGGCTTGTAATGCAAAACAAGGCCAGCAGCGTGGGTTCAATTCCCATACCTGCCTCTCCGAACAGGCACCGGAATGTGGCGATTAGGGGCTTTTCACAGTAACTTCATTGAAGCCTACTTGTGACAATAAGCGATTATTATTATTATTATTATTAAACCTACTGTTTTGTTAAAAGGTTTTCTTGGATGTTATAAAGTTGAACAGCAGAAAGGGAAGGAGAGAGAGAGAGCGAGAGAGAGAGAGAGAGAGAGAGAACGAACTGTAGCTGTGTGGGGAATTTATGTTTGTAGTTAATAAAAAATGCTAAGTGTGTGTGCTTATAAAATGTTAACTGAATTCATAGAATAAACATTTTTTAAAGTTTTCTTTAAAAGTGCTCAAGGCCTCTGTTGAATACAACCTGAAACACAGGCCCTTGTGCTCCTCATAACCAAACTTAATAAAGAGTTGTTGGTCAGGTGAACTCCATGATATACTTTTGAGTTTTCTAAACCCTGGCCCTGGCACATGCATGGCAGCATGGTAGGATTGTGGATAGCACAATTGCTTCACAGCTCCAGGGTCCCAGGTTCGATTCCGGCTTGGGTCACTGTGTGTGAGGAGTCTGCACATCTTCCCAGTGTGTGCGTGGGTTTCCTCCGGGTGCTCCGGTTTCCTCCCACAGTCCAAAGATGTGCAGGTTAGGTGGATTGGCCATGATAAATTGCCCTTTCGTGTCCAAAATTGCCTTTAGTGCTGGGTGGGGTTACTGGGTTATGGGGAAAGGGTGGAGGTGTTGACCTTGGGTAGGGCATAGGGTGCTCTTTCCAAGAGCCGGTGCAGACTCGATGGGCCGAATGGCCTCCTTCTGCACTGTAAATTCTATGATAATCTATGATAATGTGGATAATGTGAGGTTATCCGCTTCAGTAGCAAAAATTGGAAGGCTGATTATTATTTGAATAGGTTTAAATTAGAGAGATGTGGATACTCAAGCAAGATCTTGGTATCCCGTACCAGCCTCCCTGGACAGACGCCGGAATGTGGCCACTAGGGGCTTTTCACAGTAACTTTATTGAAGCCTACTAGTGACAATAAGCGATTTTCATTTTTCATTTCATTTCAGTTGCTGAAAGTAAGCGCGCAGGTATAGCAGGCAGTAAAGAAGGCAAATGGTATGTTGGCCTTCATAGCGAAAGGATTTGAGTACAGGAATAGGGATGTTTTACTGAAATTGTTTCGGGCCTGCTGAGGCCACACCAGTTTTGGTGTCCTTACCCGAGGAAGGATGTTCTTGCCATGGAGGGAGTGCAGCAAAGGTTTACCAGGCTGATTACTGGGATGGCGGGACTGTCATACAAGGAGAGACTAAATTGATTTGAATTATATTCATTGGAGTTCAGAAGAGTGAGGGGGGAATCTCATACAAAATTCTAACAGGATTAGACAGGCTAGATTCAGAAAGACTGTTCCCGATGGCCGTGGGGCGGGGGGGGGGGGGGGGGGGGGGGGGGGTGTCCAGAACTAAGGTTCATAGTTTGAGGATAAGGGGACCTTATAGGACCGCAGTGAGGAGAAATTTCTTCACCTCGAGGGTGTGGAATTCACTACCACAGAAAGTAGTTGAGGCCAAAACGTTGTCTAATTTCGAGATTTTGTGCGCTTGCCCCCATTCTGACCTGGGACCTATTGACCCTGCTGTCGGGCCCTTTCTCTATGGCCTTGCTCTCGGCCCCTGTCGCCTGCCCCGGCTGTTTCCTTCCCCCCCTCCCGTCTTATTCTTTGGCACTTTTGTGGCTGCTCTGTAGCACCTCTGTTCCCTGCCCTCCCTTGGCCTATTGGCTGATGGCTGCAAACAGGTCCAGGAACAAGTTGATGAATGGCAGCCATGCCTTGTCACAAGTCCTCTTCCAACCTCTGGATGGCAAATTTGATTTTCTCCTGGTGGAAAAATTCCGACAGGTCGGCCAACCAGTCTGCAGCCTTGGGTAGTGTTGCTGATCACCAGCCGAGCAGGATTCTTCAGCAGGCGAGGCAAGGACGTCTGCCCACTTTCCCATGAATAGTTCTGGCTGGTCTGATACCTAAAAACTGCCACTTTCGGGCAAGGCTCCACCCTCACCCCCACAGCCTTGGACATTGCGTCAAAGAAGGCTGTCTGGAACCCAAGTCTGGGGTAAGCCCAGAATATGTGAGTGTGGTTGGCTGGGCCACCCTGGCACAGTTCATATTTGTCTGTCAAAGCCTCTTTGAATCTTTGAAGCTCAATGAGATCAGTTTTCATTCTTCCAAACTCCAGTGAATAGGTACAGGCCCAATTTACAAAATCAGAAAATGACAGTCGGTCCTTTGTACTAAATCTCTCATAGGAAAACCCTCTCATTGCAGGAATCAATCTAGGGCAGCACGGTAGCACAATTGCTTCACAGCCCCAGGCTCCCAGGGTCAATTTCCGGCTTGGGTCACTGTCTGTGCGGAGTCTGCACGTTCTCCCGCTGTCTGCGTGGGTTTCCTCCGGGTGCTTCGGTTTCCTCCCACAAGTCCCAAAAGATGTGCTGTTAGATAATTTGGACATTCTGAATTTTCCCTCCGTGTCCTCAATCATGCACTGGAGTGTGGCAACCAGGGGCTTTTCACAGTAATTTCATTGCAGTGTTAATGTAAGCCTACTAGATTATTATAGTGACATGTTATATCCTCAATTTTAAACTAAGTTCCTTGGGCAAAGAGACTACAACTGCATACAGTATTCAGATGTAATCTCATCAAACCTTTTAAAATTGTAGTAATACTTCTTTATTATTTTACTTTGATCTACTTGCAATAAAAGCTAACATGCCATTTTACTCCAGAACTATTTACTGTACCTTCATGCTAACTTTGTGTTTCAGCTATAACACCAACTATGGAATTTTGCACCTCTTAAAGCAAAGTGCTGCTTTACTCAATTTAGCAAAATGAATATCACACATCACCATCTTGTAATCCATCTGCCACCTTCTTACCCATTCCCTTAATCTTCCTTTCTGCCTTTGCAGTCTCAGAGTCCTCCTCACATCTTACCATCTAACTTAGTTTTGTATCATCAGCAGTAAGGAACCCCTTTTAAATTTTTGTCTGATCATGGAGTTCTTTTAAATTCCTGTCTTGATGGCTGTTTTTTGCTCACTGCTTTTAGACTGCACACTTTTGACCCCCCCCCCCCCCCCCCCCCCCCCACCATCCCCCTGCAATGTGGCATAATCCTGTGATGTCATTTGGATGACTTGGCTAGCCGCAACCAGCTCTTTTGAAATGCCGGGATCTGTCTCATTTTTGATTCTGATTGGTGGAGCCTTTCAGAAGCTTCTGGAACACAAGACAGATTCCATTTTGGCTCAGTTCTGCTTAGGTATCGAGAGCAGCCAGAAGCAGGTTTAAAATACTCTCTCTATCCAGACAGGCCTGTGAAGGTAACCTCTGATTAAAAGGCTGCAAGCAGTCTGCAGCCAGTTCTGTAAAAGCATTGGAAGTGGCAAATTCTGTCAGCTGAGGTTGAATCTTAAGTTTTAGTTTCGCTTTGAGACAGAGCTGAAGAAGGCTTTGAGTTCTCTCTCCTTGAAGGGGTGGATCTCTCTCTGAGCTCCCAGTTGGAGGCTGTGTTTTCTCCTCGGCCGAGCAGCAGGCATTCTATTTGAGACTGTTTTCCAGTTTAGTTTTCGGTTAGATCAAGAAGTTGGCGAGTACAAGCCCTGATTTCTCGGTTCTGATGGGTCTCGGTCTGACGGTGGAAATTAAACACCTTTCTTTTCACTCTAGTTAACCTTCATGTGCTGAAATTCTAATTCTATCTCAGTTAATCTAGTGGAGGCCTGTACAAGTGAAGGGGACTCTCTGGTGAAATTCCTGCAGCCCACGAGGTCTAATTAAAGGCAGATCCAAAAGATTTAAACCGATCAATGATTTGAAGATCGCCGACTACAAAGATTACCATCTCAGCAGCAAGATTCATCTCATGCCTTTTAATTCCTGTTAGTTTTTGAACTTTTCCTACCTGCCCACCGTGTGTCTGTCTTGTGTGTGTCTGGGTGGAGTGTGGGACAGGATTGGGGAATAGTTAGATTAGTAGACCATTGTTCTAATATTGCCATTACATGTTTATCTCTTCGCTTGTTGTAAATAAAGTTCTTTTGCGTTTTACTTACAAATATGGTGCTTGTAAGTCATTGGAGCAGTCGAGGGTCAAAGATGTCAGGAAAACATATAAATGATTGGTTAATTCACATTTATGTTGGGACACTGGGGTCTGTGAGGCTGGAATTGACCATGCACTCACCTAGGGTGTCATAACACAGCAAACATGGACATATTATACTCAGTCCCTTGATCTAACTCATTAATATAGATTGTTACTTACAGCTGGACAACCTGAAAATGGTTTATTCAATCCTACTCGATTTTCTGACCATTAACCAATACAGGCCAAGATATTACCTCCAAATCCATGAGCTCTTATCTTATGCAACAATCTTTCATAGAGCACCTTATCAAATGCCTTATAGAAATCTAAATACAGTACTTCGACAGATTGCCCCTTATCCACCCTGCTTGTTCGATACCCCAAAAATCTGAGATTTATTAAAAACAAATCTCTTTCAGAAAGTCATGTTGACCCTGCACAATCAGATTAGGATTTTCTAAGTGCTGTGCCCACAATGGCTCCCCATGCCCTCAACCCACACCCCTACTCATTTCCCCCTCAGCCTTGCCCCACACCCCGACTGGCCTCTCCACATTCCCCCCTTGCACCCTTTACAACCTGTCTCCCATTCCTTCATCCCCATACCATTACAGCCACATCCACCCAATTAACAATCCCACCCTCCACTGGCACACCCACACCTTCCCCCCTACTTCCTTACCCCGAAACCTTGCCTTCCACACCCTTCACCCTAGACCTATACTGACCCCTCCCATACCTTTGCCCCACTTCTCTATGCAGCTCACCCTCACACAGAGCCCATGCCTCATCTCCACACCCGTCCCCAATATCACAAAGCAGATCACCCTCAACAGACACTGCTCAACTTGCTCAGCCAATGGTCTAAGTTTCCTACATCCTCTCCTCAGTTCAGTCAGCTGCCTGTCACCCAGGTCAGTCAGCCTCCTGTCACCCAGGTCAGTTACCCAGTGTCACAAGGCCAGTTACCCCCCGTCACCTGGTCAGACACCTACCTGTCATAGCACTTGCCATGAAGCAAAGACTTAGCGTAATCATCGAGTGAAACCACTGGATCCTCTTTGCGGAATCCCTGCTCAGTATCATCCAGCGTTACAAAGAAAGCTGCCTTCTCAATGATCTCCAACGCCATCTTGTTCCTTCCCTGGCTGAAGAATGAGTGACGAGCTTTAGCCCAAGGTACCCTAGAATGGCAGGATGTAATACACACAGTGAAGGCATAACAGGGACAAACAGAGCAAAGGTAAACATTCAATAAGGGTGTACTCCTGGCTCATGTGTCCTTAATGCTGCTGTAATCATACTGCATGATGGGCGACAATGGCACTGAACAGCAGCAGGTCGTGTTAATCTTACAGTAAAACACCATGGCCATTGGAAATAATCCCAGACTTGAAAATTCTCCTGTAAAATTCCAGGTGACCCTCCAGCTTACAAGCTCAACCATCAAGTTAATCATCTCAACTCCAAACAGGATCCAGCCCACCTCTATTAGACTAGTCCCACAAACCGGAGTAAGCACATCCAGAGTGGGACTTGCAACTTGGTAATTTGGTGCAGTGAGGTAATTGGGTGCAGAGTGAGAGAAGGTGCTTTTTCGGAGATGCTTTTTAACCCTGGTAAGTGACTGGTAAGTAGTTTTTCTTTTCATTGTCCAATTTATTTATTTTAATTTTAAAATTGTAGTTGTATAAGTTTACCTAAGGTTTAAGACATGGCAGGAGATCCCAGACCTGTGTCATGCTCCTCGTGTGCGATGTGGGAGCTCAGGGACACGTCCACTGTCCCTGGCTCTTTCACGTGCAAAAAGTGTGTTCAGTTGCAGCTCCTGTTAGACCGCTTGACGGCTCTGGAGCGGCGGATGGACTCACTTTGGAGCATCCGCGATGCTGAGGAGGTCGTGGGCAGCACGTTTAGCGAGGTGGTCACACCGCAGGTGAAAGTTACTGAGGGAGATAGCAAATGGGTGACCAAAAGACAGAGCAAGAGTAGGAAGGCAGTGCAGGTGTCCCCTGCGGTCATCTCCCTGCAAAACAGATATACCGCTTTGGATACTGTTGGGGGAGATGGCTCACCAGGGGAAGGCAGCAGCAAGGTTCATGGCTGGCTCTGTTGCACAGCAGGGCAAGAAGAAAAATGGCAGGGCTATAGTGATAGGGGACTCGCTCGTAAGGGGAATAGACAGGCGGTTCTGTGGACGCAATCAAGACTCCAGGATGGTATGTTGCCTCCCTGGTGCAAGGGTCAAGGATGTCTCGGAGCGGCTGCAGGACATTCTGGGGGGGGGGGGGGGGGGGTGAACAGCCAGCTGTCGTGGTGCACATAGGCGCCAACGATACAGGTAAAAAACGGGATGAGGTCCTACAGGCGGAATTCAGGGAGTTAGGAGTTAAACTAAAAAGTAGGACCTCAAAAGGTAGTAGTAATCTCAGGATTGCTACCAGTGCCACGAGCTAGTCAGAGTAGGAATGTCAGGATAGATAGGATGAATGCGTGGCTCGAGAGATGGTGCAAGAGGGAGGGATTCAAATTCCTGGGGCATTGGGACCGGTTCTGGGGGAGGTGGGACCAGTACAAACCGGATGGTCTGCACCTGGGCAGGACTGGAACCGATGTCCTGGGGGGGGGGGGGGGGTTTGCTAGAGCTGTTGGGGAGGGTTTAAACTAATGTGGCAGGGGGATGGAAACCGATGCAGGAAGTTGGAAGGTAGTAAAACAGGGACAGAAGCAAAAGGAAGTAAGGGGAAAAGTGCAAGGCAGAGAATCAAAAAGGGCGACAGTACAAGGTACAGTGACTGAGGGGAGCTCAGTGAATAGGCCCAGTAATGCTAAAAGGAATAAAACTGGAGATGTTAAGATTCAAAACAGAGGTTAAAAAAAACCCAACATAACTGTACTTTACCTGAATGCTCGTAGTATTCGGATCACAAATCATCGTGAATGACTATGATTTAGTGGCCATTACTGAAACATGGTTAAAGGATGGTCACGATTGGGAGTTAAATATCAGAGGGTATCAAACTATTCGGAAGGACAGAGTGGATGGTAAGGGAGGTGGTGTTGCTCTGTTATTTAAGGATGACATCTGGGCAATAGTAAGGGATGACATTGGTGATATGGAGGATAAGGTTGAATTCCCATTTGGGTGGAAATCAGGAATAGTAAGGCGAAAAAGTCAATGATAGGAGTAGTCTATCGGGCACCAAATAGTAACGTTATGATGGGGCAGGCAATAAACAAAGAAATAACTGATGCATGTAGAAATGGTACAGCAGTTATCATGGGGGATTTTAATCTACATGTCGATTGGTTTAACCAGGTCGGTCAAGGCAACCTTGAGGAGGAGTTTATAGAATGTATCCACGATAGTTTCCTAGAACAGTATGTAATGGAACCTACGAGGGAACAAGCGGTCCTAGATCTTGTCCTGTGTAATGAGACAGGATTGATTCATGATCTCATAGTTAGGGATCCTCTCGGAAGGAGCGATTACAATATGGTGGAATTTAAAATACAGATGGAGGGTGAGAAAGTAAAATCAAATACTAGTGTTTTGTGTTTGAACAAAGGAGATTGAAAATCCCTTATTGTCACTAGTACATAACATAAGAACTAGGAGCAGGAGTAGGCCATCTGGCCCCTCGAGCCTGCTCCGCCATTCAATTAGATCATGGCTGATCTTTTGTGGACTCAGCTCCACTTTCCATCCCGAACACCACAACCCTTAATCCCTTTATTCTTCAAAAAACTATCTATCTTTACCTTAAAAACATGTAATGAAGGAGCCTCAACTGCTTCACTGGGCAAGGAATTCCATAGATTCACAACCCTTTGGGTGAAGAAGTTCCTCCTAAACTCAGTTCTAAATCTACTTCCCCTTATTTTGAGGCTATGCCCCCTAGTTCTGCTGTCACCCGCCAGTGGAAACAACCTGCCCGCATCTATCCTATCTGTTCCCTTCATAATTTTAAATGTTTTTATAAGATCCCCCCTCATCCTTCTAAATTCCAACGAGTACTGTCCCAGTCTACTCAACCTCTCCTCATAATCCAACCCCTTCAGCTCTGGGATTAACCTAGTGAATCTCCTCTGCACACCCTCCAGCGCCAGTACGTCCTTTCTCAAGTAAGGAGACCAAAACTGAACACAATACTCCAGGTGTGGCCGCACTAACACCTTATACAATTGCAACATAACCTCCCTAGTCTTAAACTCCATCCCTCTAGCAATGAAGGACAAAATTCCATTTGCCTTCTTAATCACCTGTTGCACTTCAGTAGGCTTCAATGAAGTTACTGTGAAAAGCCCCTAGTCGCCACATTCCGGCGCCTGTTCGGGGAGGCTGTTACGGGTATCGAACTGTGCTGCTGACCTGCTTGGTGTGCTTTCAAAGCCAGCGACTTAGTCCTGTGCTAAACAGATTACAATGGGATGAGAGAAGAACTAGCTAAGGTAGACTGGGAGCAAAGACTTTATGGTGGAACAGTTGAGGAACAGTGGAGAACCTTCCAAGCGATTTTTCACAGCCCTCAACAAAGGTTTATACCAACAAAAAGGAAGGACGGTAGAAAGAGGGAAAATCGACCGTGGATATCTAAGGAAATAAGGGAGAGTATCAAATTGAAGGAAAAAGCACATAAAGTGGCAAAGATTGCTGGGAGACTAGAGGACTGGGAAATCTTTAGGGGGCAACAGAAAGCTACTAAAAAAGCTATAAAGAAGAGTAAGATAGATTATGAGAGTAAACTTGCTCAGAATATAAAAACAGACAGTAAAAACGTTTACAAATATATAAAACAATAAAGAGTGGCTAAGGTAAATATTGGTCCTTTAGAGGATGAGAAGGGAGTTTTAATAATGGGAGATGAGGAAATGGCTGAGGAACTGAACAGGTTTTTTGGGGTCGGTCTTCACAGTGGAAGACACAAATAACATGCCAGCGACTGATAGAAATTAGGCTATGACAGGTGAGGACCTTAAGAGGATTGTTATCACTAAGGAGGTAGTGATGGGCAAGCTAATGGGGCTAAAGGTAGACAAGTCTCCTGGCCCTGATGGAATGCATCCCAGAGTGCTAAAAGAGATGGCTAGGGAAATTGCAGATGCACTAATGATGATTTACCAAAATTCACTGGACTCTGGGGTGGTCCCGGTGGATTGGAAATCAGCAAACGTGACACCACTGTTTAAAACAGGAGGTAGGCAGAGAGCGGGAAATTATAGACCAGTGAGCTTAACTTTGGTAGTAGGGAAGATGCTGGAATCTATCATCAAGGAAGAAATAGCGAGGCATCCGGATAGGAATTGTCCCATTGGGCAGACGCAGCATGGGTTCATAAAAGGGCAGGTCGTGCCTAACTGATTTAGTGGAATTTTTTGAGGACATTACCAGTGCAGTAGATAACTGGGAGCCAATGGATGTGGTATATCTGGATTTCCAGAAAGCCTTTGACAAGGTGCCACACAAAAGGTTGCTGCATAAGATAAAGATGCATGGCATTAAGGGTAAAGTAGTAGCATGGATAGAGGATTGGTTAATTAATAGAAAGCAAAGAGTGGGGATTAATGGGTGTTTCTCTGATTGGCAATCAGTAGCTAGTGGTGTCCCTCAGGGATCCGTGTTGGGCCCACAATTGTTCACAATTTACATAGATGATTTGGAGTTGGGGACCAAGGGCAATGTGTCCAAGTTTGCAGATGACACTAAGATGAGTGGTAAAGTGAAAAGTGCAGAGGATACTGGAAGTCTGCAGAGGGATTTGGATAGGTTAACTGAATGGGCTAGGGTCTGGCAGATGGAATGCAATGTTGACAAATGTGATGTTATCCATTTTGGTAGGAATAACAGCAAACGGGATTATTATTTAAACGATAAAATATTAAAGCATGCCGCTGTGCAGAGAGACCTGGGTGTGCTAGTGCATGAGTCACAGAAAGTTGGTTTACAGGTGCAACAGGTGATTAAGAAGGCAAATGGAATTTTGTCCTTCATTGCTAGAGGGATGGAGTTTAAGACCTAGGGAGGTTATGTTGCAATTGTATAAGGTGTTAGTGAGGCCACACCTGCAGTATTGTGTTCAGTTTTGGTCTCCTTACTTGAGAAAGGACATACTGGCACTGGAGGGTGTGCAGAGGAGATTCACTGGGTTAATCCCTGAGCTGAAGGGGTTGGATTATGAGGAGAGGTTGAGTAGACTGGGACTGTACTCGTTGGAATTTAGAAGGATGAGGGGGGGGGGATCTTATAGAAACATTTAAAATTATGAAGGGAATAGATAGGATAGATGCGGGCAGGTTGTTTCCACTGGCAGGTGAAAGCAGAACTAGGGGGCATAGCCTCAAAATAAGGGGAAGTAGATTTAGGACTGAGTTTAGGAGGAACTTCTTCACCCAAAGGATTGTTAATCTATGGAATTCCTTGCCCAGTGAAGCAGTTGAGGCTCCTTCATTACATGTTTTTAAGGTAAAGATAGATAGTTTTTTGAAGAATAAAGGGATTAAGGGTTATGGTGTTGGGGCGGAAAGTGGAGCTGAGTCCACAAAAGATCAGCCATGATCTCATTGAATGGCGGAGCAGGCTCGAGGGGCCAGATGGCCTACTCCTGCTCCTAGTTCTTGTGTTCTTATGTATTAAACTCCAGTTGCACGGAGCAAGGTGCGGCAGGGGTGCTGTTTCCTCTGGTCTGTTTGGGACGTCCCCGTCCATCAAACTCGGTGATAGTCAGTTCTGGTATTGGTATGGGGGTGGGGAAGAAAATTTTAAAACAAAAAACCTTTTCTATGAAGAAAGAAAGAGGAAAGTGGTATTTGGTCAGGGTCTTTATGATCCCAAAGCATGTCACAGTCACAGTTTATGATGATCTGATGGTCAGATTGGAACATTAGCAGTTATGGATAAAAGGGGAAGTCATATCTAATAAAAGAAATTGAATTATTTGAGAAGCTAACAAGAAGAGTGGATGTGGTTTCCATGGGCTTCCAGAAGGCATTCTAGAAGGTTCCATAGAACAGACTTGTTAGCTAAAATTAAAGCTCACAGAATTGAAGTAAAAGTGGCTGGTTTGAAGGTTGGTTTGGTGTTGGAAGACAGAGCGTAGGAATCATGATACACAGTGATTTGCTATGTCCAACGATCTGTGCTGGGTCTTAACTATTCCCTACATTTATTAATGATTTAGGTAGCACAACAAAGAGCTATATTTCCACCTTTACTGATGACTCAAAGTAATAATGTCGACAGAAACATAAAATTGCAAAGCGACATTGACAGATGAAGGAAGTCGGTAAAACTGGCAGGCATGATAAACATAAACAAGTATTGTTTAAATGGTGAAATACTAGAAACGACGGTGCTCCCAAAAGATTCAGACATCCATGGCCACAGAACACAAATTAGTTCAAAATTAAAAGGACCAAAGGAATATAAAACAAAAGAGAAAATGCTGGAAAATCTCAGCAGGTCTGGCAGCATCTGTTGGGAGATAAAAGAGCTACCGTTGAGTCCAGGTGACCCTTTGTAAAGGAATATAAAACTTTATAACTTAAAGTTGAGAATATAAAGTGAGGAGGTTTTGCAACAGAGGGACAAATGCCTGGTCAGACTACATCCTGGAGTATTGGGCACCATAAAGGGCACTACACCCGAGAAAGAATATATTGTCATTGGAAGGAATGCGGTGCACATTTACCAGAATGTTACCAGGGCTACAATGGTTAATTATGAGGAGAGATTACATAATCTAAACTTGTGTTTGGGTGTTTTAGATACATAGAAGATAGGAGGAGGAGGAGGACTTTTGGCCCTTCGAGCCTGCTCCGCCATTCATCACCATCATGGCTGATCATCCAACTCAATAGCCTAATCCTGCTTTCTCCCCATAGCCTTTGATCCCATTCTCCCCAAGTGCTAATTCCAGCTGCCTCTTGAATATATTCAAAGTTTTAGCATCAACTACTTCCTGTAGTAATGAATTCCACAGGCTCACCACTCTTTGCGTGAAGAAATGTCTCCTTATCTCTGTCCGAAATGGTTTACCCTGAATCCTCAGGCTGTGACCCCCTGGTTCTGGACACACCCATCATTGGTAACATCTTCCCAGCATCTACCCTGTCTAGTCCTGTTAAAATTTTATAAGTCTCTATGAGATTCCCCCCCCCCCCCCTCATTCTTCTAAATTCCAGCGAAAACAATCCCAACCTAGTCAATCTCTCCTCGTATGTCAGTCCCACCAGGGGATGACTCACCAGGGGAAGGCAGTAGTAGCCAGGCTCATGGCACCATGGCTGGCTCTGCTGCACAGAAGGGCGGGAAAAAGACTGGCAGGGCTATAGTCATAGGGGATTCAATTGTAAGGGGAGTAGACAGGCGCTCCTGTGGTCGAAAACGAGACTCCCGAATGGCATGTTGCCTCCCGGGCGCACGGGTCAGGGATGTCTCAGATCGGCTGCAGGACATACTGAAGGGGGGAGGGTGAACAGCCAGTTGTCGTGGTGCATATAGGCACCAACGATATAGGTAAAAACAGGATGAGGTCCTACAATCAGAATTTAGAAAGTTAGGAGGTAAGTTAAAAAGTAGGACCTCAAAGGTAGTAATCTCAGGATTGCTACCAGTGCTATGAGACAGTCAGAGTAGAAATTCAAGAATAGTCAGAATGAATACGTGGCTTGAGAGATGGTGCAGGAGGGAGGGGTTCAGATTTTTGGGACATTGGAACCAGTTCTGGGGGCGGTGGGACCATTACAAATCAGATGGTCTACACCTGGGCAGGACTGGAACCAATGTCCTAGGGGCTGCTTTTGCTAACACTGTTGGGGAGGTTTTAAACTAATGTGGCAGGGGGATGGGAACCAGATTAGGAAGTTAAGAGGTCAGTAAAGAAGCAGCAACTAAAGCCAGTAAGGTACTGGATAATAAACTCAATGTGACTAAGGAGATGAGTAGACAGGGAAGAGATGATGATCGCAAAGGGACAGGTGGTTTGAGGTGCATTTGTTTTAATGCGAGAAGTGTAGCAGGTAAGGCAGATGAATTTAGGGCTTGGATTAGTACCTGGGAATATGTTGTTATTGGTATTACTGAGACTTGGTTGAGGGATGGGCAAGACTGGCAACTAAATATCCCAGGGTATAGATGTTTCAGGAGGGATAGAGAGGGAGGTAAAAGGGGTGGAGGAGATGCATTACTGGTCAGAGATGATATCACAGCTGTGATTAAGGAGGGCACGATGGAGGATTCGAGCACTGAGGCAATATGGATAGAGCTGAGAAATAGTAAGGGTGCAGTAACATTGTTGGGACTTTACTGTAGGCCTCCCAAAAGCGAGCGTGAAGTAGAGGTACAAATATGTAGACAGATTATAGAACAACGTAGGAGCAATTGGGTGGTTGTGATGGGAGATTTTAACTTCCCCAACATTGAATGGGACTCATGTCGTGTTGGAGGCGTAGATGGAGCAGAATTTGTAAGGAGCATCCAGGAGAGTTTTTTAGAGCAGTATGTAAATAGTCCAACTCGGGAAGGGGGCCATACTGGACCTGGTATTGGGGAATGATCCCGGCCAGGTGGTTAACGTTTGGAGTCGGCGATTACTTTGGGAATAGCGATCACGATTCCATAAGTTTTAGAATACTCATGGACGAAGATGAGAGTGGTCCTAAAGGAAGAGTGCTAAATTGGGGAAAGGCCAACTATAACAAAATTCGGCAGGAGCTCAGGAATGTAGATTGGGAGCAGCTGTTTAAGGGTAAATCCACATTTGAAATGTGAGAGTCTTTGAGTAAAGGTTGATTAGAGTGCAGGACAGACATGTTCCTGTGAAAATGAGATAGAAATGACAAGATTAGGGAACCATGGATGACGGGTGGAATTATGAGATTAGCTAAAATGAAAAAGGAAGCATACAGAAGATCGAGGCGACTCAAAACCGATGAAGCTTTGGAGGAATATCGGGAAAGTAGGACAAATCTCAAACGTGCAATAAAGAGGGCTAAAAGGGGGTCATGAAATATCTTTGGCTAACAGGGTTAAGGAAAATCCCAAAGCCTTTTATTCATATATAAGGAGCAAGAGGGTAACTAGAAAAAGGATAGGCTCACTCAAAGACAAAAGAGGGAATTTATGCGTGGAGTCAGAGGAAATTGGTGAGCTTCTTAATGAGTACTTTGCATCGGTATTCACCAAGGAGAGGGACATGATGGATGTTGAGGCTAGGGATGGATGTTTAAATACTCTAGGTCATGTCGGCATAAGGAAGGGGGAGGGTTTTGGGTATTCTAAAAGGCATTAAGGTGGACAAGTCCCCAAGACCGGATGGGATCTAGAACATAGAACAGTACAGCACAGAACAGGCCCTTCGGCCCTCGATGTTGTGCCGAGCAATGATCACCCTACTTAAACCCACGTAACCCGTATACCCCTAACCCAACAATCCCCCCATTAACCTTACACTACGGGCAATTTAGCATGGCCAATCCACCTGACCCGCACATCTTTGGACTGTGGGGGGAAACCGGAGCACCCGGAGGAAACCCACGCACACACGGGGAGGACGTGCAGACTCCACACAGACAGTGACCCAGCCGGGAATCGAACCTGGGACCCTGGAGCTGTGAAGCATTGATGCTAACCACCATGCTACCGTGAGGCCCCTACATCTATCCCAGGTTACTAAGGGAAGCAAGGGACGAAATAGCTGGGGCCTTAACAAATATCTTTGCAGCATCCTTGAGCACGGGTGAGGTCCCGGAGAACTGGAGAATTGCTAATGTTGTCCCTTTGTTTAAGAAGGGTAGCAGGGATAATCCAGGGAATTATAGACCTGTGAGCTTGACGTCAGTGATAGGCAAACTGTTGGAGAAGATACTGAGGGATAGGATCTATTCACATTTGGAAGAAAATAGACTTATCAGTGATCGGCAGCATGGTTTTGTGCAGGGAAGGTCATGTCTTACAAACCTAATAGAATTCTTTGAGGAAGTGACAAAGTTAATTGATGAGGGAAGGGCTGTAGATGTCATATACATGGACCTCAGTAAAGCATTTGATAAAGTTTCCCATGGCAGGTTGATGGAAAAAGTGAAGTCGTATGGGGTTCAGGGTGTACTAGCTAGATGGATAATGAACTGGCTGGGCAACAGGAGACAGAGAGTAGTGGTGGAAGGGAGTGTCTCAAAATGGAGAAAGGTGACTAGTGGTGTTCCACAAGGATCCGTGCTCGGACCACTGTTGGTTGTGATATACATAAATGATCTGGACAAAGGTATAAGCGGTCTGATGAGCAAGTTTGCAGATGATACTAAGATTGGTGGACTTGCAGATAGCGAGGCGGACTATCAGACAATACAGCAAAATATAGATAGATTGGAGAGTTGGGCAGAGAAATGGCAGATGGAGTTCAATCCAGGCAAATGCGAGGTGATGCATTTTGGAAGATCTAACTCAAGAGTAGACTATATGGTCAATAGAAGAGTCCTGGGGAAAATCGATGTACAGAGAGATCTGAGAGTTCAGGTCCATTGTACTCTGAAGATGGCAACGCAGGTTGATAGAGTGGTCAAGAAGGCATACAGCATGCTTGCCTTCATCGGACGGGGTATTGAGTACAAGAGTTGGCAGGTCATGTTACAGTTGTATCGGACTTTGGTTAGGCCACATTTGGAATACTGTGTGCAGTTCTGGTCGCCACATTACCAGAAGGATGTGGATGCTTTAGAGAGGGTGCAGAGGAGGTTTACCAGGATGTTGCCTGGTATGGAGGGTGCTGGCTATGAAGAAAGGTCGAGTAGATTAGGATTGTTTGCGTTGGAAAGATGGAGGTTGAGGGGAGACCTGACTGAGGTCTACAAAATTATGAGAGGTATGGACAGGGTGGATAGCAACAAGCTTTTTCCAAGAGCAGGGGTGTCAATTACAAGGGGTCACGATTTCAAGGTGAGAGGGGGAAAGTTTAAGGGAGATGTGCGTGGAAAGTTTTTTTTTTTTACACAGAGGGTGGTGGGTGCCTGGAATGCTTTGCCAGCGCAGGTGGTAGAGGCAGGTACGATAGCATCATTTAAGATGCATCTGGACAGATATAGGAACGGGTGGAGAACAGAGAGTAGACGACCTTGTAAAATAGGCAACAGGTTTAGATAAAGGATCTGGATCGGCGCAGGCTGGGAGGGCCGAAGGGCCTGTTCCTGTGCTGTAATTTTATTTGTTCTTTGTTCACCATCCCTGCAATCAGCCTGGTAAACCTTCGCTGCACTCCCTCGCGAGCAAGAATATCCTTCCTCAGAGAAGGAGACCAAAACTGCACACAATCCTCCAGGTGCGGCCTCATCAAGGCCCTGTACAATTGCAGCAACACATCCCTGTTTCTATACTCGAAAGCTCTCGCAATGAAGGCCAACATACCATGAGCCTTCTTTACCACCTGCTGCACCTGCATGCTTACCTTCAGTGACTGGTGCACAAGGACACCCAGGTCCTGCTGCACATTCCTGCTTTTTCATAGCGGATTGTGGGATTTTGAAAGGAACTGGTTGGTTAGATAGAGAGAATGTGCGGCACTGACGAGGCAGTTTAAGACAAAGTCACCAAACCCTAAAATCAGAGTCAGGGTGTTCAGGAGAGACGTTTGAAAACAAAGAGAAAATGCTGGAAAATCTCAGCAGATCTGGAAGGATCTGCAGGGAGAAAAAATAGCTAAAGTTTCAAGTCCAGATGACCTTTGTCAAAGCTCGTTTGAAAGATGTTTGCAAATACTTCTTCATGTAAAGGAGAGATCAAAATGTGGAATTCCCTCCCATTGAAAGCTCAATTCATCATTTTAAATTGGATAAACAGATTTTAGCAAACCAAGGGTATAAAAAGATATGGGTCGGGATTCTCCGTTGGCCGATGGTGAAATTGGGAAAGGCGATTAGGCGGAGAATTTAACGCCAAATCGAGATTCTCCATCACATCGATAGCGGCGTCAATGTGTTCCGGAACGCACGTACAGTAGACACCATTTGCATATAATTAGCAGCCCAACCCAGTGTTCTCTGGGCCTCTGTGATTCTCCGCCTCCGATGAACCGAGTTCCCAACGGCGCTTGTGGTTTTAAAAATCATGAAACCAGCATGGTGGCTGATGAGGGGGAGAGAGAGGATGTCGGACAAGGAGAGGAGCGACTGTGCACTGCCAGCTGGATACTGGCCATGCCGGGTGGGGTAGGCCGGCCAGGTGGGCAAAGTGACCTCGCCACGGGACTGGAGCAGTGTCCAGGCACGAACCACCATTACGGTGGCCATCTTGCTGCACACCCACTGACCACCCACCGTAGCCCCAGATTCAGCAGAGTGATACCGACCGTGTGCGTGCCTCCATCCCCCACCCACACGGCCACCACCCACTGGCGGCCATCCATGGCAACACCCACAGTAGCCCGTGGCGAGAGCTGTGCCTACCAACGGTACTCCTGGCATCAGGGATGGGCACCAGGGCTAGATTCCCACACGGTGCCAAGAATCGACGGGGCCAGGGGTAAGGGGCAGAGTCTGCAGTGCCAACAGAGCCCGGTGGACCTGGTTGGGCACGGGAGTTCACATCATGCCAACATGTCAGCCTTTCACCCCCTGCAGACAATGGATATTGGAATTCAACCAGCAATGTTGACCTTCCTGCTAGTCACCGCAGCCCTGGGGGGGGTGCCCTGTGGTAGTAGGAGTGCACGCTGCTTCAGGAGGAGGAAGCTGCAGCAGAGCATAAAGCAGAGAGACAGGTGGCAGCCGTCCAGGTTGGAGAACCGGCTGCCCAACAGACCGAAAATTAGGAGGTGCCAAGGAGGCGTTGCATGAGGATTAGTGTGTACCCGCACCACATGTCATTTGAAATGAAAAATGAAATGAAAATCGCTTATTGTCACGAGTAGGCTTCAATGAAGTTACTGTGAAAAGCCCCTAGTCGCCACATTCCGGCGCCTGTCCGGGGAGGCTGGTACGGGAATCGAACCGTGCTGCTGGCCTGCTTTAAAAGCCAGCGATTTAGCCTGGTGAGCTAAACCAGCCCCTGGTTTGAGGACCTGCCATGCCGTCAAAGTCTCTGGCAGAGCAGAGGGGCAGTGCGACATATCTGCCAGATGGTGAAGCACCTGGCACCGTGAGGGTATGGGTGAGGATACCCACTCCCGATGGCCGTCAAGGTGACAGTCTACCTGAATGTTTACGCAACGGGGTCCTTCCAGGCGATGAGTGAGGACTTGTCTGGCATCCACAGACCTTGGTGAACTGATGCAGCCATGCCGTCGCAGAGGCCCTGTATGACCAATTGGCACAATATAGCATGGTCTCGGTCCACATAGAACACCAGGATGGCCGGGCAGCGGAGTTTGCTGCCATCAATGGGGCTGGTTTAGCTCACTCAGCTAAATCGCTGGCTTTTAAAGCAGACCAAGCAGGCCAGCAGCACAGTTCGATTCCCGTACCTGCCTCCCCGGACAGGCGCCGGAATGTGGCGACTAGGGGCTTTTCACAGTAACTGCATTGAATCCTACTCGTGACAATAAACGATTTTCATTTCATTTTTAATTTCAATGGGATTCCCCGGGTCCAGGGGGTGATTGATGACAGGCCACTGTACATGAACCGAAAGGGGTACCACTCGATGAATGTGCAGCTAATTTGTGACCATCAGATACCCGGGCACTGTGCATGATGCCTTCATCCGGGCACACTCAATGATTCCTGCCATGTTTCAGATCCCCCATCCCCGGGGGGGTTGACTCCTGGGTTTCAGGAGTTATTTGCTGCGATCGTGGCTGCTGACACCTATCTGGAGGCTCGGGTGTCCTAGGTGGCATGGTGCTGCCCTGTTCTGCCCACCAGAGACAGGAGAGGAGGAGTCAGAGGTGCTTCAGTGTTCTGGCATCTCTCCTGCGGAGTCACCGGCACCGGCCCCATCACCTCCTCCTCCCTCGGGGTGCCCGATGGCCCCCGGATAATCCACGGGACCAAGGTGCAAGGGGAGCTATCCCCAGAGGCTCCCCGACAGCTGGCGCTGCCAGTCCTGGAGGCCCGCTCTGGTCTCGGCCAGGATCTGCATGTCAGCGGCCATGGAGCTCAGGGAGTGGACTATGCCACATCATGTTGAGACTGTGCCACCACCTTCTGGATTTGTGTCACATCAGCCAGTTGCAGCTCTATCCCCCTCTGGGAGTGGGCCACCTCCCTCTGTGTCTGCGCCACGTCATCCAGCGCCTGGGAAGTGCCTCAGACGTTCCTTGCCATGGCTTGCTGTGACTGGGCCACGCTCAGAAGCGCCGCGACAATTTCCAGGTGGCTCTGGGACACGGAGGTGGCAACCCTGTCCTGGGCCTCGGCCAGCACCTGCACAGAATGCCCCAGGCCTTGGACATGCTGATCCATAGCCAAAACATTGCCCCCAATGCCTCCACCGCGGACGACACCCATGCACACATGGTCAGCACCACCTCCTGCTGCGGTTGGACTCCTCCACCTGCAGGCACTGGATACTCGCCGACAACCTCTCATGTAGTCCCTGGCTCTGTGACTGCATCTCCACAATCGATGGCACTGTCTGTTCCAGAAGCCCGGGACGCGTCTGGAGGGCAGCTAGTTCCTGGGGTCTGTTTGCCATCCACCGGTCCGCACCCTCGGGAATTCCTACCTCCACCTGCTGTACTAGAGCAGCTGTGTGGTGAGCACCACAGAGTATCCCAGGAGCCTCTTCACTAAAGTGCCCACCCAAGGTGAGTGTCTCTGGGATGGTGGAAAGTCACTGTCATCCTCCAACCCGAGCCGCGGGGTCTCCGGAGTCTCGGGCAGAAGGCTGCTCCCATCACTGTTCGGCTCACTGGGGGGTTCAGGCTGTGGCACTGGCTGGGGGCGGGAGATTCCAGATGGACCCACCCCATCTCCAGGAAGTTCTGCAAGACAAGACGCATGATTCGACCGCGGTCCGGGGGTGGGCATGGTGGTAGGGTGTGGGTGGTGTTGGAGGGGGGCTGACACACTGCTGGCCCATTCAGACTGTGTTGCTGGTGCACTCACGGTCTCTGCCACCTGTGCCCAGACACGACGAACAGCGGTGGCTGGCAGCCTCATTCCTGGGCCGGGATACAGGGTCACCCGTCACTCCTCCAAGGCGTCCAACAGGGTCTCCAGCTCGGTGCCCGTGAACCTCAGGGCTGCTCGCCTCACTGCCATCTTGTTGGCTGGGGTGGTGTGTGTAGGGGGAGAATTGTTTATATGCGGCTACAGCCTGTCAGCCTTTGGGTGTCAATCGCAAAACCGGTGAATCTGGCACCGTTTCTCATTAGAATTGATTGCGTTCCATGTGGCGCCGGTGTTAGCCTCGTAACAGTAGCTGAATTGGTCCAGGTGCAGCGCTGGTTTTCTGTCATAAAAGGTCACGGCTTCTGCGTCTCAGAAACGGAGAATCCCGCCCATGGAGTAAAGGGGGGGGGGGGGGGGGGGAAATGGGTGCTGGATAAAGATCAGCTTTGATCTCATTGAGTGGTGAAACAGGACTCAAGGGGCTGAATGGCCTTCTATCTGGGAATCAGTCTGACCCTGTTCAGCTGGTAAACAGGAGCAGTAGGTTTATCTTTCACTCACTCCAGCTGAGGTACCTTCATTTGATACAGTGAGTGATTATTGGGACAGGTCCCGAGAAGTTTGAACAAATCCCACCAAGTCAAATGATTTAATAAATCTGGTAATCGGAAAATGAATGATTAGAAAAGACAGCAGATTCTTCTAAAATCCACCGGATCACAAACCTGTGGAAAGGACAGGGGCTGACAGCTCTCCCCAGTGTGGCCCATGTGCGACTATATCCCAAAAACACAAAGGCAGTCCTTTAATAGGAACAGGAGGAGGCCATTCAGTCCATCATTCAGTTAGTTCATGTTTTGTGTTGCTATTTAATTTACCATGTCCTGTGATATCATCACCTCATGAAATTGACCCAATTTCAATTCACCCCAAGCATCCCTATCACATGGGGTGGAGATTCCTACATTTCTATCAGGCACAGTGCGCATTCCCGAAGACGTGCTCCATTGTCAGTGGTTCTACTTGAGCTGTTAAACACAGGCCCCATTTCTCCTGGTACCCTGGCCTGCATTCCTCCCTCAGTCCCTGGAATAGTGGATTCCCAAGGTTAGCAAGGCCTCTCCCTGAGCTCTCACCTGTCACCAGCAGTCAGAGCTGCCAGTTTCTCCTCTCCAGGTTGGGGCAGTGATGTGTCGTCCAAGATCTTTTGCATCTGGAGTTGGATCTCACAGGGTTTGAGCAGCCTACCGCTGTGGTAGAGCCAAACTTTGAAGTAACGGCCTTTGTGGAATACGGCAATGTGCTTGCTGTCCTTCAGGTGCTGGAGAGTGTCTGAGTGAGAGAATGATTGTGTCAGGGGGAAAGAGAGAAATGGCCAACAAGAAAGCACAACATGAATTTATTGACAGGGGAAAATTAGCACAAAGCTCCTGCTCCTGTCTTTCAGCAAAGCCAGATAAATCTTAAACAGAGACACAGACAGACACAAGCTGCATTAGCAGACTGAACAGGAGCCAGGCAGTCACTGGACTCTCTGTAAAGGTCAGCTTTCGAATGAAGAAGGAATTGAGAGTGGGACAGGAGGGAGGGTGACACTCAGACACAGATGAAGATGTGACTAGTGAGAAACTCGGGGGTAACAACATCTGCAAAGGGATTCCTCACCTAAAGGCAAGTTGGGCAATAGGTTTCTGCAGGTATCCTTCCGCAGCCTTCGAGATGAATTCATTGACTCAAAGGTACATTACCCAGGTATATTCACAGCAAAATCTGTGCCCCATCCCAAAATACTTCAACAACAGACTGGGCTACGTGAACAGGGCCAAGGGCTGCTTATGAAATACTCAGGGGGAGGATATGGGAAGTCAAGAGTGTGAGTCATGCTTCAACAATCACACCCCCATTCCAGTAATCTCTCGACTCGAAAGCTACTTCACCACAGTTCCTCCTCACTGCCACACTATCCAATCAACGAGGAGCTCTGGGGACCACCAATTGGGTGAGTTGCTTGGAGTTTGTACAGCTCTGGGTCCCAGTGGCAAATCCAGTTCAGACAGGGATGCAATGAGAGGCTAGAGGACTACAGAACTACACCAGAAACATAACACGTTGGGACTGGAGAGTCGGCGTCACACACTGGAGGCCTCACACTCTCAATCTCTCACACTCTGAGTCCTTCATAGGGCAGCCCTATCACTCACTCCCTCATACTGCTTCCCTCGCACTCTCACACACCTCAGCTGTCGCACTCTCACTCCCTCAGACCGCAGCCCTCGCAATCTCACTCCCTCACACCGCATCCCTCGCAAACTCACTCCCTCACACCGCAGCCCTCGCAAACTCACTCCCTCACACCGCAGCCCTCGCACTCGCTCCCTCACACTGCAGCCCTCGCACTCGCTCCCTCACACCGCAGCCCTCGCAAACTCACTCCCTCACACCGCAGCCCTCGCACTCACTCCCTCACACCGCAGCCCTCGCACTCACTCCCTCACTGCAGCCCTCGCAATCTCACTCCCTCACACCGCAGCCCTCGCACTCACTCCCTCACACCGCAGCCCTCGCACTCACTCCCTCACACCGCAGCCCTCGCACTCACTCCCTCACACCGCAGCCCTCGCACTCACTCCCTCACACCGCAGCCCTCGCACTCACTCCCTCACACCGCAGCCCTCGCACTCACTCCCTCACACCGCAGCCCTCGCACTCACTCCCTCACACTGCAGCCCTCGCACTCACTCCCTCACACTGCAGCCCTCGCACTCACTCCCTCACACTGCAGCCCTCGCACTCACTCCCTCACACTGCAGCCCTCGCACTCACTCCCTCACACTGCAGCCCTCGCAATCTCACTCCCTCACACTGCAGCCCTCGCACTCACTCCCTCACACTGCAGCCCTCGCAATCTCACTCCCTCACACTGCAGCCCTCGCACTCACTCTCTCACACTGCAGCCCTCGCAATCTCACTCCCTCACACTGCAGCCCTCGCACTCACTCCCTCACACTGCAGCCCTCGCACTCACTCCCTCACACTGCAGCCCTCGCAATCTCACTCCCTCACACCGCAGCCCTCGCACTCACTCCCTCACACTGCAGCCCTCGCAAACTCACTCCCTCACACTGTCTCACTGGTTTTTTATGATGACCTGTTCCCCTTCACGTTTCTGTAATGAAGCAATTGGCAGCAAGCAGTTAAAGGGTATATGATAGAGGCAGAGAGATTTCTCAGGATGTAACTGTACCTGTCTCTATACCCGGAATACGATTGGAATTGAACATACGTTCGTACTGATAGGAGCACATGGGGATTGCACTTTGACCCATAAGCTGAAAGGAAGAGTCAAAAAAACACATAGAGTAAATTTAAAAAACTGATAAGAGGTGGGTGTGGTGGTGACAGGCAGGGAGGATAAAAGGGGGAATGGAATGGAGGGAGCATACATATCACAAGAGTTTATGCCAGAGAGACAGAGAGAGAGATTATAAACGTCACATTGACAGACGCACAAAGACAATCAAACAAAAAGCAGCTTTGGAAAAAGTCATTTACACTAATCCCTTGGCAGGAACAGGATTTGAGGTGACATCACAGGGCATCCAATCAGATACAACAGTCTACACAGACGTCCAATAACATCAGCCACTAGAGACAGCGGAGAGTGTCCTGCGAGGCTGGGGTGGCTATCACTCAGTAGATGAAAGACCCCCTCATCCCAGTGCAGTTGCTTGGTGTTAATGTTGACATCCCTACTCCCTCTCCCCTCACCTTCGGTGACCCTCTTACCTGAGTACAGGCCGGGAATGCGGGCCGTGTTAAACAGCCACTCAAACTGTGAGGAGCACAGAGGAACTGTCGATCCCGTCAGGTACACCTGTGTCACATCAGCAGAGTGGCCCAAAACTCACACAGCCAGGTCAGGGGGGAATCGGGGCGGGGGAGGGCCGAACAGCTCCAATTTGACAAAGGGCGAGGGAGGGAAGGAAAAAGAGGAAGAAACACAGAAAAAGGAGACAGCAAAATCAGCCAGGATTTTAAAACTGATCAAAATTGCAGAGATTTCACACAGTTCACATTCTGCCCTTTACTCTGTATCTAACCCCGTGCTGGATCTGTCCTGGGAGTGTTTGATGGGGACAGTGTAGAGGGAGGTTTACTCTGTATCTAACCCCGTGCTGTACCTGTCCTGGGGGTGTTTGATGGGGACAGTGTAGAGGGAGGTTTACTCTGTATAACCCCGTGCTGGACCTGTCCTGGGAGTGTTTGATGGGGACAGTGTAGAAGGGAGCTTTACTCTGTATCTAACCCCATGCTGTACTTGGCCTGGGAGTGTTTGATGGGAACAGTGTGGAGGGAGCTTCACTCTGTATCTAACCCCGTGCTGTACCTGTCCTGGGAGTGTTTGATGGGAACAGTGAAGAGGGAGCTTTACTCTGTATGTAATCCCGCGCTATACCTTTCCTGAAGCGAAGTGTTGTGCACACCCCTGTCTGCATCAATGGTGCCGAGCTGGAGATGGTTGACAGCTTCAAATTCCTAGGTGTGCACATCACCAACAATCTGTCCTGGTCCTCCCGCTGCCTGGGGAAAGCGGGCAGCATAATCAAAGACCCCACCTGCCCGACTTCCTCACTCTTCCAACTTCTTCCATTGGGTAGGAGATACAAAGGTCTGAGAACACGCACAAACAGACTCAAAAACAACTTATTCTCCGCTGTTACCAGACTCCTAAATGACTCTCTTATGGACTGAACTGATCTGTTCACTCATCTTCTGTACTGTTGCAGCACTACACTCCATATGCTTCACCCGATGACTATGCCTATGTATTTACATTGTATATCTGTTGTATGAGCTATGTTTTCTTTCATGCATGGAACGATTTGCCTGGACTTAACACTGCACAATAATTTTCACTGTACAGGTAGCAATAAATTTAAATCTAAAATTTAAATCCTGGGTGTTTTTGATGGGAAATTGTGGAGGCAGCTTTAGGGCTCGATTCTCCTTTCCTGAGACTAATTGCTGACGCCAACGGAGCATGTGTGGTCTTTCACGATCAACAAATCGGCTTGAAACCCTCACCAATTCTGGTACCGGTGAGGGGCTAGCACCGGCGCCCACTGAAACTCCCGTTCTTGCGTTGAAAACAGTCAGAGAATGCTGCCTGAGGGCAGCATGGTAGCACAGTAGTTAGCATGGTGCTTCACAGCGCTAGGGTCCCACGTTCAATTCCCGGTTTGGCTCACTATGCGGAGTCTGCACATTTTCACCGTCTGTGCATGGGTTTCCTCCGGGTGCTCCGGTTTCCTCTCGCAGTGCAAAGATGTGCAGGTTAGGTGGATTGGCCATGCTAAATTGCCCTTCATGTCCAATAAGGTTAAGTGGGGTTACTGGGTTATGGGGATAGGGTGGAGCTTAAGGGGGGTGCTCTTCCCAAGGGCCAGTGCAAACCCGATGGGCTGAATAGCCTCCCTCTGCACTGAGAATTCTATGTATTCACAGAAACCCGCACATTGTTATCTCTGAAGAGACACGAACTGTGGGCTTCAAAGGCCAAATTCAAAGGAAGTTATGTACAAAAGGACAGCTGCATTTATAACGTAGGATCGTCAATAGGAGTTTACTCGTCTTCTAAGACATGTGGGAGCCTCACAGAAAAGGAGCTGTGTGCAGTTTGAAAACTGGCCCCATCTACATTACTTCTGCTGGAAGTTCTGTATCATCGCCGACAAGACTGATTCATCCCTGAATCCCTATCTCATCGCGTGAAGTCAATTTGAAAAGTGAATTATTAATTTTCAACCAACTGACCTTCTTGATGGAATTTCCTCATCGGACTTTGATTCTAGACTCTGGAATCCAGGTGAAACAATATTTCTTTTGCGAGAATCACATCTTTCAAAACTATACTTTTCCTTAAAAAAACTCCAGGTCAGTGTCCAAGTGTCCAGATAATGAAATAAAGAGAAATGGAAATGAAAATCGCTTATTGTCACGAGTAGGCTTCAATTAAGTTACTGTGAAAAGCCCCTAGTCGCCACATTCCGGCGCCTGTCCGGGGAGGCTGGTACGGGAATTGAACCCGTGCTGCTGGCCTGCCTTGGTCTGCTTTAAAAGCCAGCGATTTAGCCCCGTGTGCTATGTATTTTTGTATTTCAAAAGGTTATAAAGTTCCCCTTTGGACAGGGAGCAAGCCTGGCTTCTTGCAATAAATCACCTGACCAGAATGGTACTTGCGAGAGAAAAGCTGTTTGTTTTGAACTGCAATCAATTTAATTGATGTGTAGAAAACTGGCAATTTGCAGGAAATCACATGACAGAGACAAACGTTTAAGGTTTGGACCGGTTATTTTGAAATCAGTATGTTTTGGGGAATAAGCTGAGAAGGAAGGCTGGCTTAACTCACTGTCACTGCCTTGCCTGAAAATCTGTGTGTGGTTATCAACTTGTAGCCAGGGAATCCTCATCCGAGTGTAACTGTCTGCATTTTGAACAATTGATCCATCTCTCTATGTTCTCCACCACACCAAAGCTTTATGGGTCAGGGCCTCCAAATTTGTACTGGATTCAGCAGCCATCTTCACACAAGGGAGCTCCAGATCAACGGCACTGAAACCCTGCAAATGTTATCCTTTTTTATTAAGCCAATCCTTGCAAAGCCAATCTCTGCAGAGATCCTATCTGATGTATGCTTGGGTATTTTAAAAAAGGGATAGAAAGCTTTACTTCTAGAGTATGTTAATCAGTTCTTGCAATTTGTTTTTAAAAAAACATTTTGTTTGATAATAAATCAATCATTCTGAGTTAATTGAAAGAAGCCTCATGCAAGTCTTTTTTTATCCTGGGTCCAGGAACAGTGAAGGTAAATAATTGGCGATTTTGGTGAGTGAATTAAACTTTAAAACCTGCAGAGTAACAGGGCTATACAAACTGCGCACTCCTCCCATCCTGGTTAATAAAACTTTCCTTTATGGTCCCTGTACTGTACTCTTTTCTCTATCCCTCGCTTTACTCTCTGAAGGGAAGGCGGAGGAGGGGGGGGGGGCATTGTGAACCTTTTTTTCCTGTTTTTAGGTTCATGCTTTCTTGAGTTTGCTGCGGGCTTGTCGAAAATTGGATCACAACAAAACCGAGGGTTGGGGAAAGACACCAGCACTTGTAAAAAGGGGGAAATAAATCCAAACACCTTTCTGTTTACAGATGGGTGGTAAGAGGGGGAATTCATGCAGTTTAAATTAACCCCCTCCCTGTCCCTAACAGTAGGAGGTATCACATCTTCTTTCCCAGTTCTCTGTATTGTCCATGCGTACAGGCTGAGCTTCTCCTGCCTCTCAGAGTAAAGTCCCTTGGAACCTCCAGTTGTATCAACTTCATCAGCACTCATTCAAATATTTGAATTAACAATTAATTCCAGGTTCATGCAAACTTTCTTGAAGGAGGAAAGGGAGAGATGGAGTGATCAGACAAAGAGAGAGGGAAAGAAAGGAGGTAAGTGCGGGGGAAACTAGATAGAGAGATAAAGCAGGAGCTGATGAGAAACATGAGAAAGAAAAGAATGAGAGAAGGGTGCAGGATGTCATGTTCTGTGTTTGGTTATGAGTGTCCTTTTACTATTGATGCTCACTGTGCTTCATTAATTAATGGTGGATTTACTCAGAAAAGTAAACAAACTGTAGAAGTTGTGGGAACCATAGCACTGTGAATAAACACCAGTTACACACATAGAAACTAGTGTCATCGCTGCATAGCTCCGAGGTATAAAATATACAACAAAGGGAAAACAAGACCGACGGTGAGAGAACAAGAGAGCGAGACAGAAAGAGAACAAGACTGAGAGGAGACAGAGAGGGAAACAAAAGAGATAGAGTGTGGGATCAGGGAGAAACAAGAGACAGCCAGACAGACATAGGAGGAGGAGAGCTGACTGAGAGGACAGTGCGGGGGGGGGGGGGGGGGGGGAGGAAAGGGGAGTTGACTAAACGGAGGCAACGTAATGGATAGAGAAGGAAGGGTTGCAGGAGTGTGGGAGGGGTGGCATGGGGTTAGGGAGGGGTAGCATGGATTAGGAAAGAAGCGACCCTGGGAGGGAGGGGGAATCAAGAGAGGGAGGAAGTAACGTGGAGGAACATTGTGGGGATAGAGAGGGGCGATGAGGATAGGGTGAAGGGACAGTGAACCAATAAATGGATGGATGATGAAAATGGAGGGAGGGGGAAAAAAAAAGTGGAGAGAAAGAATCAGAAGATACGTACAGGACCAATCTCCTCCCGATCAAGTTTACGCCGGTACAATAACATAGCGTGGATGGTATTCCCAGCTCGAGCTGCCTGCTTCCAGGTTGGAATAATGTATAGATAATCCTGCAAAACAAAAATCATCAATCTACCTGTTGAATAGAGACAAAGTTACAGACACGTAAACCTGTGTGCGAAAATACCCGCATGCACACGCAACCGGCAAAGAATCTGCACACAAACCCGTAAGCCTGCACTCATGCAAACCTGCTCGCATACCCGCAGGCATGCATAAACCCGCACACATAGCACAGTGGTGAGCACTGCTGTATCACAGCGCCAGCGACCTGGGTTCGATTCCCGGCTTGGATCACTGTCTGTGCGGAGTCTGCACATTCTCCCTGTGTCTGTGTGGGTTTCCTCCGGGTGCTCCAGTTTCCTCCCACAAGTCCCAAAAGACGTGCTGTTCGGTAATTTGGACATTCTGAATTCTCCCTCGGTGTACCTGAACAGGCGCTGGAATGAGGTGACTAGGGGCTTTTCACAGTAACTTCATTGTTGTGTTAATGTAAGCCTACTTGTGACAATAATAAAGATTATTATTACACACACGCAAACCCGCACACAAACCCTCACACACATGCAAACCTGCACACGCAATGGTATACACACACGCAATCTTGCGCACATTCGCAATCCGGCACACACACAAACCTGCATACAAATGCGCATACACACAAACCTGTACACAAACCCACGCATACTCAAACCTGCAAACACATGCAGACCCACATGCACACACACATGCAAACCCGTGCACACAAGCATACCTGCACACACACACACAAACCTGAACGCAAACCTGTGCGCCCGTGTAAACATGCACACAAACCCGCACTCACAAACCTGCACACTCAAACATGCACTCAAACCCGCACGTTAAACTCACATACACAGACAAACCTACAGACAAATCCACACGCCCATACATGTAAATCCGTAGACATTCATTCAATACTGCATGCAAACTTGCACACATGCAAGCCCGCACACACACAAGCAAACCCACACACCTACACGCATATGCAAAGCTGCATGTGAACCACACACACAAGCCTGCATGTAAACCAGCATGCAAACCCACAAACACACACAAACTCGCACACAAACCTACATACGCACGCAAACCCACACACGCAAACCTGCATTTAAACCTGCACGCAAACCTGCACACAAGCAAACTCACATACACAAGCAAACCTGCACACACAAGCAAGCCCGCATGTAAACCCACACACATGCAGACAAATGCAAACCTGCACAAATACAGAAACCCGCACATAAATGCAAGTCTGCACATAAATTTGCACACATGCAAACCTACATGAAATCAACATGTGCACATAAGCAAACCTACACACAAACCCACATGTGTAAACCTGCATGTAAACCCACAGAGAGGCACACCTGCTGCAAACCTGCACATGCATGCAACCCTGCATTCAAACCCACACATTCAAATGCATCTGTTCACACATGTATGCGCAGACCTGCACCTGAACGCATAGACTGTACACAGCCACTCCCTGCCACAAAATCACACTCATATGCACCTACACACAAACCTACACAGGTGGAGATGCATGCACACAGACACATACACAGAGGTATAAAGGGAGGAATCTTCTGCATGCATGTGTGTACATGCACATGTGTGTGTATGCACACAGGTGTGAGAGTGTGCATGCATACACATGTGGGCACACATGGTTGTTTGTATGTGTGGACGTTTGCTTGTGTGCAGTGTGTCTTTGTGTGTGCATGTATGTCTGTGTGTAAGGCTGTGTGTGTGCTCATGTGTGCGCGTGGAGCTATACATGCTTGTCGGGTGGCGAGGTTGGTGGCAGGATGGCTATGTAATTAGGCAGGGAGGTGGTATTCCGAAACCTCTTCCAGCCTCCACAAGTAGTAAGTTCTGGGCAGGAAGGTTGACTTTCTCGTCCCGCCAGTAAACGAGTTGATGCCAGCAGTGCTGCAGGCCTGCCCGTCACCCTGTAGTTCGTACAGCAGCTAAAAACCAAGCAGCCAGTTTCTCACCTTCTATGTCCCAATCCCCATTCGGACACCATCAATCCCAAATCCCACCCTGCACAATATCAATTCCCTCCATCCCACCCCCATACCAGACACCGTCAATCCCAAATCTCATCCTTGAGATTGCTAATCCCCTCTTCCCACCCCGTCCCAGACACCATCAATTCCAACCTCCAGCGCAATCTGGACACAATCTCCCTAGTTCCCCACATACTGACTCTGACACAATCCAAAATCTCTGCCTCCCACCCCCAGCCATGTCCCTGCTCCTAGGCAATCTGACCTTCCAAATATCCTCCCAAGGACTGTATCATGGGACATTGAGGAGCTGCTGCTGTCCCAGCCCAGCCAAATGATACAGACTATAATCTCGAGGGTACAAGTGCCTGACTCACCATTGCGTAGTAATTGCTGTTCACCATGATGGGACCACGGCCTCGTAGGTAGACGTACTCCTCCCACCAATCACTGACCTGTGTGTCAGAGCAGAATCATACAATGATATTCCACAGCCTCAGGTACCTCACCCACAACCCCAGAGATTGCTGACTGATAGGGTGAGAGGAGGGCGAGAGGATGACAAGAGAATGACAATCTCACCAAAACCCAAACTGATACTCCTCAGATCTGGAGATGTAATACAAGTAAGGCTAGCAAACACAGAAGCGAGATGGAGCTAGTCCACAAATGATCTCCCAGCAAAGAGCGAGACACACTTTTGAAAAATAACTCTGTTGGAATTTTAGCACTTTATATCAAAATTTACAAACCAGGACAAAAATAACAATAACATGTGTGACAGGTTGTCTGAGTGTAGTCCAGGTAATAGCATTTCCTTATTTACATTAGGGTGCACATTTAAAAGAGAACATATTATTTACAGTGACAAGAGAGTCATATTGCACCATCGATTACAAAGGATGAGAAGAGTACTTGGTTTCCCTGGTCCTTTACGTGTGGGAGGGGCCTGTGTCGTTCCAGGTGTAGGGCCTAGCTCCCCTTTTCTCCTCCGTGTTGTGTCGGTTCCACCCTTCCCCCCCCCCACTGTTCTCCATACCCCCTCACACCCTGTGCCCTCTCCCCTAACTCCCCCCTTCCCATCTGCTCCCCCCATCCCCCAGTTGTTGGTTACGAACAGATCTTCGAAGAAGTTGGTAAATTTTTTCCCACATGTTTCCCACATGGGGGCAGCAGGGTAGCATGGTGGTTAGCATAAATGCTTCACAGCTCCAGGGTCCCAGGTTCGATTCCCGGCTGGGTCACTGTCTGTGTGGAGTCTGCACGTCCTCCCCCTGTGTGCGTGGGTTTCCTCCGGGTGCTCCGGTTTCCTCCCACAGTCCAAAGATGTGTGGGTTAGGTGGATTGGCCATGATAAATTGCCCGTAGTGTCCTAATAAAAATGTAAGGTTAGGGGGGGGGGGTTGTTGGGTTACGGGTATAGGGTGGATATGTGGGTTTGAGTAGGGTGATCATGGCTCGGCACAACATTGAGGGCCGAAGGGCCTGTTCTGTGCTGTACTGTTCTATGTCCTATGTTCTATGTTCTATGTTGAAGAATCTCACCTCAGACACTCTGATTGAGAATTTTATTTTCTTTTTCTTCAAGAATTCAGCCAGGTTTGAGAGCCATTCCGAAGCTCTGGGTAACGCTGCAACTTCCATCCGAGCAGAAGTCTCTGCCGGACAGGGAGGCAAAGACCAAGCCATTCTACTCTGATGCGCACATGGCACCGGTAGTAATCCTGAGATCACTACCTTCGAGGTCCGATTTCTTAACTTCCTTCCTAGCTCCCTGTATTCTTTTAGGACCTCATCCCTTTTTTTACCTATGTCGTTTGTACCGATGTGTACCACGACCACTGGCTGTTCACCCTCCCCCTCCAGAATGTCCTGTACCCGCTCAGAGACAATCTTGACCCTAGCACCAGGGAGGCAACACACCATCCTGGAGTCTCATTTGCGGCCACAGAAATGCCCGTCTATTTCCTTTACAATTGAATCCCCTATATCTATTGCACTGTCACACTTAGCAACCCTCCCCTCTGCAGCAGAACCAACCCTGGTGCCACGTGTTTGGCTGTTGCTATTTTCCCCTGAGAAGCCATTCCCCTCAACTGTATCCAAAACAGTATATCTGTTCTGCAGGGGAATGGCCACAGGAGATTCCTGCACTACTTGCCTCACTCTCCTGCTCTGTCTGGTGGTCACCTATTTCGTTCCTGCCTGCGATGTCCGAGCCTGTGGTGTGACCACCTCTCTATACGTGCTATCCACGATGCTCTCCAACTCACGGATGCTCCACAGTGTCTCCAGCCGCCGCTCCAGCTCAAGAAACTCAAGCTGCAACTGGAGACACTTCCTGCACACGTGCTGACTCTGGGGACTGGAACAGTCCCCAGCCTGCCACATGGAGCAAGAGGAGCAGACCACACCTTGGAGCTATCTTGCCATGAATTATTCCTTTAAATTAAACCTTTGAAATTAAACTTTTGAAAGATGTTTTTGTGTCAGATTAAATCCATTCCCGTGTACTATTTAATTAGATTTCTTTTTTAAACCGAGTATTTCTCCCTCTTGATCCCCACATCTTAGAGTTGAGGGGGCGAAACCCACACAAAAACGGAGAGAATGTGCAAACTTCACACGGACAGTGGCCCAGGACTGGGATCGAACCTGGGACCTCGATGCAATGAGGCAGCAGTGCTAACCACTGCACCAACTTCATAAGGACAGTGTGAAGTTGGCAGAGTGGTAAGCACTGCACCAACCTGCTACCCGCAAATGGGCCATTCAAGATAGGCGCTGTCTACTTCCTCTGTATGACCTACTGTAACCAGTGCTCAACCCTGTCTAATTCTCTTTCTCTTCCCTCCCCCCACAACCCCTGGTGTGGATGCCTCTGACCCTTTTGATCTTCGAAGCCCGCATTTAGGCCTTTGCCTTTTACTGCTGTTTCCCCAGTTTATTTTCCTGAATGAACTCCTCCGGGGAGTCGAAGTAGTTCTCCTCGCCCTGGTAGGTGACCCATAGTTTGGCGGCGTAGAGCATGCCAAACTGCACCTTGTTCTTCAACAGTGTGCATTTGGCGCCATTAAGTCCTGCCTTCCGACCTGCCTCGTCACCTCGGCTTCAAGTCACCCTGGTCCATGGTGGCTTTTTCGAGATCTTGCATTGTTCCCTCTTGGGCCTCAATCCTCCATTCCATTTTGCCCATAGTGTCCTTTATGGCAGCTGTCGTTGCCTCGATTGCCGCCCCCACGCTCGCCATGAGGTCCTCCTTCATTTCCTCCCTGTGTTTCTGGAGCTTGGAGGTGATGAAACCCATCATATATTCCATCAGCACCTGGGTCTGCACTGGAGCTTCTGTGGGGTTGGCCGTCGCCGGTTCTGTGCCGCCATGCAGGCTTCCCTGCTCCCAAGGCCTCTCCTCACTTCTGCTGCTCTTAGGGCTGGGTTGCTAGTTCCTCGGCACTCTGGTTGGCACTGCGGTTGATGGGAGGTTGGTTTGGGGGATTTTCTGTCCTTTTGGTGCCCGTTTGTTGGGGTTAAAGGGCCTGAACCAAGGTTCCTAGTCAAGAGCCACCTTTTGTATAACCACTCAGCTCATGACCGCCACCGGAAGTTGAGGCACATTTACAATGTGGTTTAGTTTTAATAAAATTAAATCTAATTTAGCCCAACACACACTACATACAACATTCAACATTGGGGTTTGTTTCATGAATGAGAGAGAGAAGAAAAAACAAAGAAAGAGATGAGCAGGAGAGAGAGAATGGGTGAAGAAGCAAGAGGGGAAGTACAGTGGCAGCTGAATGGGTTGGTTAGTGTGCTCCACAGCCTCTACAACAATGCCAATGTGGGATGTGCCATCCACACTTTAGACACCTTCCTGTCGACTCCCAATGCATCTTTACAACTTGGCAGCAGGTTCAAGAGGAAGACTTGTAAACCCTGTGTTCTACAGACTGGATCTCCGTGAGCAGTCAATCATCCGGTGACTCCATCTCAACCTTGGGAAGGCGGAGGATTAGAAATGGAAATGTCTGACCCTTACCCACAGAATCATGGGTGAATAGTTACTCACATAGTTGGTGGCCCACCAGGATTTCAGCTTTAGATACCACTGAAGTCTTGGTCCCATATTCAGCTCAAAGTCTCGAGCCAGAGCCTGCATTCGCTTGAACTGCTCACTATCCAGTAGTGGCTGCACTGACTCCAGGTACTAAAGGAGGCAAACAAAAAAAAAACAAGTGAATCTGACGGAGCATTATTCACCGCACTGCAACATGATGAGATTATGAGGAATATTTGTAATGTCACTATAACAGGATGCTGCGATTAATATTGTATTAATCTATCAAAAATCTAGCACAGACCAAATTGTGATTTAACATCTGTGATGTCAAGTGACAGTCAGGGGTTTGGCTATCTGATAGTTCAGGTGATAACTCCTATTGGACACGACACTTCCACGGACACGACACTTCCACAGGGAAAACTCAATTTGGACAGCCGACGAGCAGCGACAGTTTCCACATTCAACTGGTTAATTATGAAACAATAACACAGGCCAGGGGGCAATTCACAGCACTTACCAACTCCAGGCATGGCTAAATATTCACAATAATTGGGATAGCACAGGGAGAAGGATATGAAACTCAGTGAAATATCAACCTTCAGGAGAGGAAGAACCCAGGACAGGTACAGCACAGGGTTAGATACAGAGTAGAGCTCCCTCTACACTGTCCCCATCAAACACTCCCAGGACAGGTACAGCACGGGGTTAGATACAGAGTAAAGCTCCCTCTGCACTGTCCCCATCAAACACTCCCAGGACAGGTACAGCACATGGATTAAATACAGAGTAAAGCTCCCTCTACACTGTCCCCATCAAACACTCCCAGGACAGGTACAGCACAGGGTTAGATACAGAGTAAAGCTCCCTCTACACTGTCCCCATCAAACACTCCCAGCACGGGTTTCCTCCGGGTGCTCCGGTTTCCTCCCACAAATCTTGAACGATGTGCTTGTTAGGATATTTGGACATTCTGAATTCTCCGTGTACCTGAACAGGCGCCGGCATGTGACGACTAGGGGCTTTTCATATTAACTGCATTGCAGTGTTAATGTAAGCCTACTTGTGGCAATAATAGATTATTATTATACGAGTCAGATCCGAGTTGACGAGTATTGTCATTATCTACCCAACTGACGCAAGATATAATAGGACAGCCATTTTGATGCCTTGCCATTTATCAAAATTGAGATGACCTTTGAATAACATGTCTAAACCATTCTGCAAAACAACCTCCCCTCCTGCAGCACTGCTGAACACACAGATGGCACAGTTTTGAAGAATAGAATAAATTCCCGCATCCCACATACCCGCCTCATGGTGTCCTTCAGGATAGGAACTGGCAATCGAGGAAGTGAAGTCTGGAAGCTGTATGTTAGAGGCTTGCGACCAGAGAAAATCTTCACCAACAACTGTGGAGACAGGAGTAATGAAATTCAGAATTGCACACCAGGAAATATGAACATCTGGAAACCAGCACCCAAACACAACCCAGAGAAACCAGCACCCAAACACAACCCAGAGAAACCAGCAGCCAAACACAACCCAGAGAAATCAGCAGCCAAACACAACCCAGAGAAACCAGCAGCCAAACCCAGACACATCTCAGAGACCAACACACAAACACAAGCCAGAGAGACCAGCACCCAAACACAACCCAGAGTAACCAGCAGCCAAACCCAGACACATCTCAGAGACCAACACACAAACACAAGCCAGAGAGACCAGCACCCAAACACAACCCAGAGTAACCAGCATCCAAACACAAATACAACACAGAGACCAGCGCCCAAACACAGGCACAACACAGAGAGCACTGTACCCAAAACCAAACGCAGGCCAGAGAGACCAGCATCCAAAGCAATGCACAGTCCAACCCCACGCTTGTGAAGATAGGTTTCTGAGCTTTTGGATACTTGCTCCATGTTTTGAATTAAAACTTTGTTTGAGGATTGTGCAAATATGAAACAAGAACAGAAAATGTTGGAAAAACCCAGCTGGTGGACCTCTGAAGGATAGTCACATTGACCCAAAATGGTAATTCTTTTTCTTTCTCCAAAGATGCTGCCAGACCTGCCAAGTTCCTCCAGAAATTTCTGTTTAACTTTCAGATTTCCAGCATCCACAGTTTTTGCTTTCCAGAAACTGATGGTGATCTTGATTCCTTCTGAACATTTGTTTTGTGACTGCTGCCTCTCCAAACTGGTCTTAGAAGCCGTAGCCTCCCATTCCAGCATTTTGCAGGTACACTTAACCAGTGGCTGGATTCAGCCCTGGGAATGTTCTCAGGAAAGGAAGAGTCAGCAATCACAGTCCTGTAACTATGTGTGCAAGGGGCTCAGAGACAGAGAGAAGGAGGCTGCAATAGAGGAGTTGCAAGAGAGGAGTGATACACATTAAACAGATCAAGCTAGTTATTGTTCAGATTCAGCGAAAGCCCTGTGATGTTCTTTGTTGTGTCTATCATGATGTCTCGAGAGCATAGTGTTAACAAAGAACATCAATCTATGTTACTGAAAAAAGCTGATTTACTTACACAACTTAAATAAGATTCGAAGTCAACAAAGTATAAGTTCTTAAGTTAAACTATACGATATCTCTAACTACAGAACTATGTAACTAATCTATCTCACGCCTAAACATTTTCTCCCAGGAGTCACATGATTTTTATATAACTGCTCCTTTTCTCCATCTGGTGGGGAGAAGTATTATCATATTGTTAACCTTTTGTATTCCTTACAATATGCATATTGTTACAAGCCCCACCCCTCGCAACAACGTATGATGGTCATTGATATCTCTGGCTTCAAGGGATTTGACTCACCATCCAGATCTTCACACTGGGAGGAGGTTTTCCATGTTCAATGAACATCCAGCCATGGTAGGACAGCAGTAGTTTGAGAGTCTGCCGCATGGTGAAGACAAGGGCAACCCACAGTCCAGTGCTAAACAGTAGGCCACTCAGAATACTCTCACTTTGATTGGAGAGGTATCCGCTGCCAGAAGATAGAGAGATTGAATGCACAGCAAACAACAACCAAAATGACACCTGATGCTTTACTTTTACGAGGCAAGCTGCAATTTGTAATCACTTACTTGGTGGGCAGGTGATCCCTGATTTTCTCAATCATTCCTAACGATGGGTCAACTCTTGCGTACATTGTCGCAATCACTGCTACTACCACAAAAAGCCAGCTGGAGGGGCTGGCTGGGTAAACCCCAGTCAAGATACCATTCTGGATGGAGGAAGAATGACACAGCAGAGGTTAGAAATACTTCTCATATTTAGTCACTCCGTACTGCAACGGAAACACAATGAGATTAATGCGCAAACAATCTGTCCAAATGATGATATGTGCTGATCAGGACATGAGGGAGAATCCCGACCAACACCCACCAGGTTAAGCTATAATTGCGAGTGATTCTGCTCAGTCCACCTGGGGGGGGGGGGGGGGGGGGGGGGGACAGGGACAGGAGGTACATCAGAAAACGAGCACTTCTGACATGGTAGCACCCCCTCAGTACTGACCATCTGGCAATGTAGCACTCCCTCAGTACTGACTCTAACAGTGCCACGCTCCCTCAGTACAGACTCTCTGACAGTACAGCGCCCCTTCAGTACTGACCATCTGTCAGTGCTGCACTCCCTCAATACTGACAGTGCAGTGCTCCCCCAGCACTGACCATCTGACAGTGCAGCACTCCCTCAGTAACTGACTCTCAGTGCAGTAGTCCCTCAGTACTGACCCTCCGACAGTCCAGCTCCCTTAGTACTGACCATCTGACAGTGGTGCACTCCCTCAATACTGACAGTGCAGGACTCCCTCAGTACTGACCCTCTGACAGTGCAACATTCCCTCAGTATTGACCCTCTGACAGTGTAGGACTCCCTCAGTACTGACCATCAGACAGTGGTGCAGTCCCTCAATACTGACAGTTCAGCACTCCCTCAGTACTGCACAGGATCTTTAGCCCTGCTTATGTGCTTTGGGATTGTGGTTTGAGCCCAAAACCTTTTGAGTCCAAGGTGAGGGTTTTAGTCACTGAGTCAAGCCAGACATCAACATCACATTACTCACACATTCACTCCAGCCTTCCATGACAACCCGATCTCAACATCATGTCACACATTCACTTGAGACATAATCCTGACAACATCACCCTGGAGATCTTGCTCTTTAACCTTCAACTTAAAAGACGTGAATGGTTCAGTTCTGGCTGAACGCAAGTGTCGGTCCTTTTTCCCTTCCCAAAAATATTCCCCAAGGTTGGTTGTACTCTGTCTTGCTTCTCTCATTGGGGAATACTCTCACCATGAATCAGCTTGTCACAGCTTCCAGCCCCAGTCCTGAACCCGGAGGTTATGTGAAGGCTGGGGAAGGAAAGGTTTGAGGGTGTTGTCCCGTGAGTTTGTGAAGATTTAGGTGAAGGTGAAGGCTTATGCATCCCTAGAGGAGCAGGCACGTGGCAGTGAGCAGTGCCTCACAGTGACTGGAAGCGCACACAGTATCGAATGGACCCCTGACTTGTCTTAGAGTAACCCTCTTGCAAACGGAGTTCCCCGGTCTTACCCTGTACCGGCGGATTCTCTTCTTCCATGAACGCAGGCCGGAAAGGTAGACTTGTTTCAGGGCTTCATGGCTCAAGTGCAAGTCGATTCCATCTGGGGTGACTGTGAACTGAAAGGCCACAGCCTGGTGGGCTTCTGCCATCTCGGGCAATCAAAGCTGGCCTGAAAGAGAAGCACACGGAATTAAAAGTCTTAATGAAAATGCCCAATCTCTGATCCATGGTTATCAATAAATAGCAACTAGCCAGCATTCTTCAGGTAAACACAGTAACACACAAACACAGGTGCAAGTAGGGATGGTGGGGAGGGACTAGTTGGAGGGGAGGGGCAGTGAGCAGGATATAGGAGAGAGGGTGTGTTTGCAGACATCTTCAACCTCTCCCTAGTCCACTCCGAGGTTCCCACCTGCTTCAAGACCACCATCATACTGGTGCCAAGGAAGAACCAGGCAACATGCCTCAATGAATACCATCCGGTAGCCTTGACATCGATCATTATGAAGTGCTTCAAGGAGGTTGGTCATGAGACACATCAACTCCATACTCCCAGAATGCCTTGATCCCGTGGAATTTGCAAACTGCCACAACCGATCCACAGCAGACGTCATCTCCCTGGCCCTACACTGAAGCATCTCGACAACAAGGATTCCTACGTCACACTCCTATTCATTAACTATAGCTCCGCCTTCAACATCATAATCCCAGCCAAGCTCATATCAAAACACCAGAACCTAGGACTTGGTTCCTCCCTCTGCAACTGGATCCTCGACTTCCTGACCAAGGCCACAATCAGTAAGGATAAACAACTACTCCTCCTCCACGCTAGTCCTCATTACTGGGTTGCATACTCAGCCCCCTACTGTACTCCGAATACACATATGATTGTGTGGCAAATTTGGCTCCAACTCCATCTACACGTTAGCTGCTGACATGACCACAACAACGATGAGTGATAGTACAGGAGGGAGATAGAGAATCTAGTGGTGTGGTGTAATGAGAATAATCTCTCCCTCAGCATCAGCAAAACCAAGGAGCTGGTCATTGACTCCAGGAAGCGAAGTATCGTACACAGCCCTGTCTGCATCAATGGTGCCAAGGTGGAGATGGTTGACAGCTTCAAATTCCGAGGTGTGCACATCACCAACAATCTGTCCTCATCTACCCACATCGACGCTACCACCAAGAAAGCACAACAGCGCCTGTACTTCCCCAGGAAACTAAGGAAATTCGGCATGTCCACAACAACATTTACAGATGCACCATAGATAGCATCCTATCTGGCTGCATCACAGCCTGGTATGGCAACTGCTCGGCCCAAGACTGTATGAAACTACAGAGTTGTGAACATCGCCCAGTCCATCACGCGAAACCACCTCCCATCCATTGACTCTGTCAATACCTCCTGCTGTCTTGGGAAAACGGATAGCATAATCAAATACTCCTCCCATCCAGGTAATTGTCTCTTCCAACTTCTTCCATCGGGCAGGAGATACAAAAGTCTGCAGGTTCAAAAACAGCTTTTCCCCCGCTGTTACCAGACTCCTGAATGACCCTTTTATGGACTGATGGATTGAACTGATCTCTTCACACATCTTTTCTACTGAGTAGAGCTAGACCCCTGTATGCTTCACCCGATGCCTGGGTCTATGCATTTACATTGTGTATTTATGTATGGTTTTCTCATGCATTGGAACGATCTGTCTGGAGTGCAGCAGAACACTACTTTTCACTGTACCTCGGTGCACGTAATAATAAATCAAATTAAATTGAAATCAAGAGAGTGAGCAGCCATGGAAGGAGATGTCATAATCGTGCCCCAACCAAGGCCTATGGAGTCGGGGATTTGATTTTCCAGGAAGCCCTCTGAGAATACACGTTCCCCCGCAACTGGACCCAGACGCATTCCATCCTTGCCTGGGTACGACACCTCGTCCTTCAGTGTGGTCAGCATCGTCAATGTCTCGGGGAGGTTCGGGCCTTTTCTACCCAGATGTCAGAACGAAGTGTCGAAGACATGGTTCTCCTATGCATATGTCGATCGTGATCTCGGTCAAAGGCCAGACACTTGTGTTAAGGGACCTAAACAATAGGCCCCCAGTTGGGGGCCCCCTGGTGACGAGGATGAAGATTCTGGCAAGGAGCCGTGCATGGTGGCCGGGCCTCCCGCCGTTGAGAAGTTACCACAGCAATGCTCCATCTGCCAGGAACACCCAACAGCTCCCCGTCGCCGTGCCCCGCCACCCCTGGGAACGGCCAGGCCACCCATGGGCCCGTATCCACGCAGACTTCACCAGCCCATTTATGGGCTCAATATTCCTTCTTTTAGTAGACACTCATTCTAAATGGTTAGAGGTCCATCAGATAGCTGCGATCACCTCTCATGTGAGAAGATGCGCCCTCTTTCTCCACAATGCATTCTGGAGGTACTAGTAATGGAACAAGAGGGTGGACTTTGAGTTCCTTCGGACCAATGGTATCCGGTATACGAGGACAGCCCCCTATCATCCGGCCTCCAGCGGGTTGGGAGAAAGAACCATCCAGACCTTAAAGCAAGGCCTCTGCAAACAGCAGACAAGATCTTTGGACATGCGCCTGGTCCAATTCTTGTTCGGGTATCGGACCACACCACATTCTGTGACTGATGTGGCTCCGGTGGAACTGCTCATGGGCCAACGCCTCTGAACACGTGGAGGGTTGTTGCTCCCGAACATCGGGGCGAAGGTGTGGTGTGCCCAAGATCAGCATCTGCGTGCCCCTGTCCCACGCAGTCCGGCCCATCAGTTTGCCCTGGTAAACAAGGTTTCCATCCAAAATTTCGCCCTAGGTGCCCATTGGCTGCAACACACAGATCCGGTTTCCGGATTCATACAGGAGCCCCATTAGACCTCCCGATGGTAGTGACCATCTTTGGATTCAGAGATGGAGTCCGAACCCCCTGGGGTGTCAAAGGGGAACGGGAGGTACAGGCTCCAGTCGCTGCTGTCCTGCCACGACATTTCAATCTTAAAAGATGTTTTCGGACGTGGTACACTTCACCAGGGGTGCCACCGCCCCGGTCTTCAGAGATTCCTCTGGCACCAAAGAGGGTTTGATGGAAGGGTTTTTGCACTTTGAGGGTGGAGAGGGGAGCGCGGAGATGTCATAATGGGGCCTCAACTAAGGCTTACGGAGTTGTGTATATATTATTTTCCCAGAAGCCCTCGCTCGCTTAAAGGGGGCGGAGCTTATAGAAACATAAAAAATTATGAAAGGAATAGATAGGATAGATGCGGGCAGGTTGTTTCCACTGGCGGGTGAAAGCAGAACTAGGGGGCATAGCCTCAAAATAAGGGGAAGTAGATTTAGGACGGAGTTTAGGAGGAACTTCTTCACCCAAAGGGTTGTGAATCTATGGAATTCCTTGCCCAGTGAAGCAGTTGAGGCTCCTTCATTACATGTTTTTAAGGTAAAGATAGATAGTTTTTTGAAGAATAAAGGGATTAAGGGTTATGGTGTTCGGGCCGGAAAGTGGAGCTGAGTCCACAAAAGATCAGCCATGATCTAATTGAATGGCGGAGCAGGCTCGAGGGGCCAGATGGCCTACTCCTGCTCCTAGTTCTTATGTTCTTATGTTCTTATGAGCCTCCAAACACATCTGGTGTAAAGCCGGCTCACACTGGCCGGCACTCACTTGCCTTGGATGCTCGCTGGAAGCCACTGTAGATAAATCAGTAAACTCACCGTTTAACCAGCAACCTGATGTGGACTCTTTCCTTTTGGGGCAGTCATAATAGGAGCAGGACACAGTGTAAGGGAGATGGGGGTGGGAATGCTGTGAGCCTTTTCCTGCTCCAGTTAAACTGACAAGCAGAGAGCGGTCTGGCGATGCAGCAGCAGAACACAAGGTATTGCTATTTTCAGTGGCAAATACTTCGCTGTCATTCATTCCAGCATGGAAAGTAGGACAGAAAATGCCATGAGAATCAAAGGACAATGAGCTAAAACAACATGTCCACCTTGTTCAATCTCCAAATATATTCAGCGTTCGTGATGAGGAATTGCTATTGAGGCAGAAGTAAATGCTCCATTGGCTTATGGGCTGAACAACTATACAAAATCCACCAACAGCAGCCCATTCACAACATATATGTAGACCATCATTATCAGCACCATGTCAGCCCTGCTCTCCCTCCTGTCTCCCACCTTTTGAAAAAAACCTTCTCTCGCTAAAGCACTTAAACACAAAACTTCCTTACAATTTTAATCAAAGGTAAAGATAACCTCCTCTAAATGATTTATTGCCAAGGTGCCCGGATGGCACTGCCATGCTGGCAGGAGCACTGCCAGGGTGCCACTGTCAAGGCTCAGGGCCGGAGGGGGACCATGCCCATGAAAGGAGGATATGGGGAGGAGGGCAAGGCAGGTAGGTAGGGGCTTCATGAGAAGTAGGGGGGTGACGGGTAGGGGGTCCTGGAAGGTAAGGGGGCCTTGAAGAGGGGACCCCCAGGGATCCCATTGCAAGGTGTCCTCACTTGGGGGTCTGGGATAGTGCCGGCAACGCTATTCAACATTAATTGGTCCACTTAACGAGGCCCCATGGGCTTCTTGCCGCAAATGAAGACTCACCAGTCGATATGCCGGCACCGCGTTCACCAGCGCCCTGCTAACAAGGTTGAGCAGCACTTAAACAGCACTTGCTCAATCAACCGGAGTCACCTTGCAACAATGGCGCGAGGACACCAGCCTCAAGATTTGGAAATGCAAACTTGAGGAGGCTCCTAGACACAGTGGAGGCTGGAGAGATGTCCTGTTCCCCAGAGGGTCCCGGAGGGTCAGCCAATGCTGCCTGGGACGAGGTGGCAGCATCTGTAAGCTCCGGGAGTGTGACCAGGAGGATTTGATTTGTTGTCACATGTATCAAAAAGTATTTTTCTGCGGCCAAGGGAACGTACCTCAAACGTACATCGTAGACTAAAAAAGAATAATCATCAGAGGATATTGACAAATGGTACATTGACAAACAGTGATTGTTTACACTACGGAACAAGTGGCCAAACAACGTAAATACATGAGCAAGAACAGCATAGAACGTCGTGAATAGTGTTCTTACAGGGAACAGATCAGTCCGAGGGAGAGTCGTTGAGTCTTGTAGCTGTGGGGAAGAAGCTGTTCCTATGTCTGGATGTGCGGGTCATTAGACTTCTGTACCTTCTGCCTGATGCCAGGGACTGGAAGAAGGCAAAGCCTGGGTGGGAGGGGTCTATGACAATGCTGTCTGCCTTCCTGAGGTAGCAGGAGGTGTGGCAGAATCAATGGGAGGGTGGCAAGCTTGTGTGATGTGTTAGGCCGAGTTCACAACACTCTGCAGTTTCTTGCGATCTTGGGCCAAGCAGTTGCCATACCAAGCTGTGATGCAGCCGGATAGGATGCTCTCTATGGCACATCTATAGAAGTTTCTGAGAGTCGATGCAGGCACGCCAAATTTCTTTAGCTTCTGTAGGAAGTAGAAACATTGTTGCGCTTTCTTGACTGGTGCATCAACACGAGTGGACCAGGACAGACTGTTGGCGATAGTGACCCCCAGAAACTTAAAGGAGCGACCATCTCCACTTTGGAGCCATTGATGCAGATGGGAGTGTGTGTCATGGTACGCTTCCTGAAGTTGATGACCAGTTCCTTGGTCTTTCCGACATTTAGAGAGAGAGGTTGTTTTCGGTGCACCATGCAACCAAATGGTATCCTTCTGTAGTCTGATTCGTCGTTGTTTGAGATATGACCCACCACAGGTGTATCATCCTCAAACTTATAGATTGAGTTGGAGTTAAATCTTGCCACGTAGTCGTGTATGTATAGGGAGTACAGTAGGGGACTGAGCACACATCCTTGCGGGGCCCCGGGTTGAGGACTATTGTGGAGGAGGTGCTGTTGTCTATCCTGACAGATTGCTGTCTGTTGATGAGGAAGTCAAGAATCCAGCTGCACAGGGAGGGGCAAGGACTGGCCTCCAGTGCTTATTAAAAAAAGTCAATGACCCACAGCCACCCCCCCCCCCTCGCAAAATACCTTAACACCCCTACACAAGCACCGACCTCCCCAACTCTCCATGCCACCTTCAACCTTCCCTTCAACCCCACCCAACCCTTCCTTCACCAACGCCTCCCACCACTGTGAACCACACATGTGACTAATGATGCCCTCTCTGTCTCCTCAGGAAAAGCTCTCCCACAATTACCGGGAGAGGGCCCAGATTGGCGGAGGGGTGCCAGACTTAAGAATCCGCACCTCCTTCGAGTAGCTTGCCCTAGAAGTGACCAATGGGAGGGGGGGGGGGGTACGTAGTGCCCATTTATGTGTGGGGTGACATTGCCCATGGGTGGGGGAGTGTGGAGGACCACAAGCTCACTTAGAGATTGGGCACCCTTTCAAAATGGTGGCCCAATTTCTGGGCACGATTCTTCCGAAAACTTTCTATGTTCTATGTGGCAGGTTTTTCGGGGAGGTTCCCCCCGGCTCTGCCGGCAAGTTCCCCACTGCTATTCAATGACACTGGGAGTTCCTCAACGGTTTAGCCCACACTTGGGGTGTGATTCTCCAGCCTCATTATGCTCTCGCTCAAGCGAAACAAGGCCAGTGAATAGCGGGAGAGGCCAAAAAGGAGATCCGCTCCAGGCCTCAAACAGTTTGCGATGCAACCGGCCCGTTCCCGTAGGTGAAATCAGGATCTCACCTTAGCGTGGCACGAAACCAATTATCATCACTGAAGTCCCATTTCCATACAATGAGAGCCACCCATGCCTGGAGAGGTGGGTCAAGTGATCGGAACTCGGCCCGCTTTGCGGAAGAAGGTGACAGAGGCATCATATTGGTTGTGCACAAAGGTGTTCATTGTGTTTGACAATTCCTCGCCCCCATCACCCCACTTTGGATCACGGTCTGTGCGGTGTCTGCATGTTTTCCTTGTGCCTGCATCGATTTCCTCCGGGTGCTCCGGTTTCCACCCACAGTCCAAAAGTGGATTGGCCATGCTAAATTGTCCTTAGTGTCCAAAAGGTGGGGTGGGGTTACTGGGTTACAGGGATAGGATGTGTGGGCTTGGGTCAGGTGCCCTTTCCAAGGGCCGGTGCAGACTAGGTGGGCCGAATGGTCTCCTTCTGCACTGTAAGTTCTGTGATTTTATACCTATGCCCCAACCCCACCCCTCCTTCCCCCGGTGCCCTCAGTGATCATCGATGGGCTTTGCCCTCCTAGCTCGACCACTACGTCTAGGTGTGTCCCAAGAATGCACATCTGAGGTGGAGGCAGCTAACTGATGGCAGCCATGGCCTTTGATGCTCCTGGTGGGTGTCCTCGGGGGGCTCTTGAGGCCAGAGCCGTGCCACTCTGTCCTGTGTGCTGGCTGCGAGACATGGCTTCATCAGAGGGGTGGAACTCTAGAGAGCTGATGGCCATCATCGTCACTCCATGAGACAGGTCCAGGTTGGCACCCAGCATCCGCTCCTCCCAATTGGTGCCCTTAGGGCCCTAGGTTTCACCTCGGGATGGAGACACAGCAGGTTCGAGCCCCTGTATCATATGGCTCTGCCAGCCATGGCGATTCGCCATGGCCCGGACCATCATGTCAATGCCCTCGACAATGCTCCTCAGTGACTGGGGCAAGCTCTGCAGGGCCTCGGCCATTCCCATCTGAGAGCGGGACATGTCCCGCAGAACCTCATCAAGGTCAGCCTGATACTGGGTCACATCCCTCAGCGAGTTTGACAAAATGCCGAGATCCTCAGCCATGGCCGTTACCGACTGCGTGACGCCTTGGACACCTTCTCTCATGGTGCCAACGTTGTGGAACAGGCTGTCCACTGCGGTCACCACCCTAGCAGTGTTGGCATCAGTGCCATGCACTCCTCCAAACAGCTACGGATCTGCTGGAATGTCGCTGACACCTCCCTCTGTCTGCCCGGCCGCACTCTATCGTCTTCATCAACTCCGGGATAAACTCTTCCACAGGCTCACCATTAAGCTGGGATCCAACTGGATCCTTGGATTCAACACCCCTTCAACTGACTTGCCTGGGATTTCCTGCAGTTTGGTGCTCACCAGATTGTGCCCCGGAGACCATTACCATGTCCCACCGAGGTGTGTGTATCTGCGCTGGTGAAGGGTATGGATGACAGCTGTGACACCACCATTGTGGTGGCCCCCAGACTCTCCTCCAAGGTGGTCTCCTGGGAGGCTGGAGAGGGTGCCGCCTGAGATGGTCGGTGCTGTTGGCTGGAGGATCTGTGGGAGAATGGACATGTGGTCAATGGGAAGGATGGCAATAATAACTCATGTCTGACAGGACCTCCAGGCGGGACCTCACCTCTGTAACGTCCGCCAGCCTCCACGTTGGTGAACGCCCGGTCCTCGGCCACATTGGTCACCTTGAAGGCATGCTGTTCAAAACGTGGTGAGGGTCCTGGTGTCTGGCACACTAGTACCAGTCAAGACCCTCTCCCACCGCTTGAGGGAGAGCTTGAGGAGTCATAGAGTGGACATCGTTAGACGCACGCGTGGTTCACAATGGTGGAAGGAGGGGTTGTTCCTCATTACCAACCTCCAGCTTGTCACCCGCTGCTGTGAGAGGTGTGGAGGACACAGTAGATCACAACAAAGTGGTCGACCCTCCAGGCGGTGTACTGGAGGGAACCTCCGGAGTGGTCAAGACATCGGAACCACATCTTGGAGTCCAATGCCCTGCTCAATCACAGCCCGGGTGGCCACTTGGGCCTTGTTATACCAGGTCTCCGCTTTGGTCTCCAGCCTCCGTACTGGCATCATTAGCCAGGTCCTCAGCGGATATCCTTTATCCTGCAAGAGCCAGCCGCCCATCCTGGGATGCTCCTTGAAGAGAGCAGGACGGACTGGCTGCCCCAGGATGTAGCCGTCATGAACACTCCTTAGGAAGTGTGCACACACGTGTCTTATATACATCTGGTGGTTGCAGGCGAGTTGAATGTTGAGGGAGTGAAACCCCATTCACTTTATATGGGACACCCCACATGGATTGGTGAATGCAGGGCAACGTGTGTAGCATCTATGACGCCTCTGGACATGGGACATCCCGGCATGGGGAGAACCCTGCAGCCTGGGTACCTTGGTGGGCTTGGTCCATGTAAAGCACAATGTAGTCTTCCGCCAAGGCATACAGGGTAATTGTGGCCTGCGAGATGCCATACAGGTTCATGCTCGAGCCGTGGAATGATCCCGAGGCATAAAAGTACAGGGCTGCGTTGACCTTGATGGCCACCGGGAGCGGGTGTCTTCCTCCCCCATGTGGTGCCAAGTCCATGAGGATATGGCACAGGTGCCGCACTGTCTCCTTGTTGAGACGGAGCCTCCTTGAGCATGCGCTGTCCGTGAATTGTTCAAAGGACCAGTGACAACTGTACACCCCGAGCTATCACGGGACTCCCCTTCTGGGTCCCTCCCTAGCCTGGTGGGCAGCTGGGTCCTCAAGAGTGTGGGGTGGGGTATGGCACATGGGCTGCCCCTCAAGCATCTGCAGGCGCTGCTATTGTCGCTTTCGCTGGAGTCTGGCCGTACTGCATAGCACCAGGAACACTAGGGCAATGTCCAACATCCCAATATCTGTAAACATTGGGAGAATGTGTTAGACCAACAAACAGCGATGGCTCCCACACCAGGACCCTCCCGCCCCACACCCACCACCCGGAACACCCTGCCCACGCACACCCGGCTGCAGTGGGCGCCCCTTGCAGGGCCCCAGACATCTGCTCATAACGCCAACTGGGCCGGACACTAGTCCCCTCCCCGTGGCACACACCCACCCTCCGGCCGTGGACATATCCCCCGGACCTGTGTTCCATCTCCTGGATGTTCGGATGTTGGCTGCTGCGTCCATGGTGTTGCCTCCTGCAGTGTCCTGGCACACTGTCCAGGCATCAAGGTGTGATTGGGATGCTAGGCAATGTGTCCCACATGCTATATCACCCACCCATCCACGGGAATCCACTTGGGTTGTGTCAAATGCTCACTTAACCACGATTGCCTTTCCCCATCAGCAATAGCCTTCAGCCATGCAGCCAGAGGCCTTGACAGTCAGTGGGGGTGATGGGTGGTCGGTGGGGCAGACAGGAAGGGACAAGGGTCGCCCCCAGAACAGATACTCACGATCCAGGAGTTGGCATGGTGTGCAGCGAGCATTTGCCCCAGTTTGACACCCCTCTGCCCCCAGCGCCTACCCCATCCTTCCATGGCGGCCCACCCCTTTGGAGGGTCCCCCCAACCCCAGCTGAGAGTCCCCCATCTCCCGTTGAGCACAGGGATAGGAAGCCCAGTGCCCCCAGGCTCTTTGCCTGCGAGCAAGGATGACTACTCACCTCCTCGGCTCCTCACAGAAGCCCTTCCGCCAGAGTACTAATCAGCGCCAGCTTGAGCACTTGCTGGGGAAGCCACTAAATGACAGGAGGCCATTGGATGTGGGGTGGCTCTAGTTAATTGTATGGAAATGGAACTTCAGTGGTGATAATTGGTTTCTTGCCTTGCTACGGCGAGATCCTGATTTCGCCAAGGGGAGCGAGCCAGTTGCATAGCGAACTGTTTGGCACCTGGCGCAGATCTCATTTCTGGCCTCTCCTGCTGTTCACCAGCCTCATTTCGCTTGAGCAAGAGTGTAACGAGACCACAAGACCGTACCCAGAGTTTCTTCGGTGAACAATCATACTCGAGTGAGTGACTACCGAAGAGAGAGAGAGGGGTAAATTTGGCTATTCTGATTTATGGTCCTCCATAGGGATTGTAAAATTGATTCCCCATCAACCCCAATACTGTGCAGGGCTCTGACCCCAGAGATCTCTCTCCTAGGTGGATCTGAACCTGGACTGACAGTGCAGTAAATATGGAGCCATCAAAAAGTAATAGGTGTAATTCTCTTGCTGAGCACAACGTGGCCAGAGAATGCCGGGAAAGCTCTCCAACAAGTCTCCCAAAAGGCTCCATGCTTCCCGGGATTCTCCGAAGTCCCGCAAGACGTTGGAGTCGGAACCCTGGCCCATATGGGTGGGACAGAATGACGTTCGCGGAATCTTTGTGGGATCCAATGGCCTCCTTCGATTCACCGGCCTCTGCAGGGAGGCTGGAGCCAGGTACCGATCAGTGATGGTCCACACAAACATGGGTGTCCCGAGCCATCGGAGACCGCTGGCCCTCCCCCTGGAACATGGGCACCTTGGCACTGTCAGGTGCACGGATAGCATTGCCAAGCCAGAAGGAGCACTGCCTGGGTGTCAGAGTGGCAATGAAAGGGTGCCCAAGTGCCAGGGTGGCACTGCCACGGGTCAGGGGCAAGAGGGGCCATTCCCATGAAATGAGGGTGGTTTGAAGGGTGGGAAATGCAAGGCAGGTAAGCAGCAGCCTTTGGGAGGTTGGATGGGTGATGGGTGGGGGCCCGAGAAGGGAGGGGGTGCTGTAATGAGGCTTGGTGGACCTAAAAAGGGGGACTCCAGGGACCCCATAGCGTGGTGTTCTCACTTGGGGGGTATGGGTAGTACCCATGTGTGTGGGGGGGTGACATTGCCCATGGGTGGGGACCCACAAGCTCACCCTTTCAAAATGGCGCTTGATCTCGGTGTTCAGCTCCCCAGTGCAAAATAAAATTCTACGTGTGGGCTAAACCGGTGAGAGACTTCCCAGGGCCCAAAAAAGTGACTACGTGTCATTGAATAGCGGCGGGGAACACACCCGCAGAGCCATCGGGAAACTCTCTGAAAAACCCGTCACAAAATTAACTTAGAAAGTTTGGGGGAGAATCACGTACATTATCTTCTCGGACAAGGGCAAGTTCAGAGATCTCCACTGAGATTCAACAGTTAAATCTTGACCAAGACCATCACCACTGGTTCACGATTGACCAGAACCTGAACTGGAAATTACCAGAATAAGACAGAGATCAGACACCCTCTGACAGACAGTTCACTACCTGACCACCGCCCCCAAAAAGCCTTTTCATCTATACCCAAGGATTATATTAACCGGGCAGCACGGTAGCATTGTGGATAGCACAAATGCTTCACAGCTCCAGGGTTCCAGGTTCGATTCCGGCTTGGGTCACTGTCTGTGCAGAGTCTGCACGTTCTCCCCGTGTCTGCGTGGGTTTCCTCCAGGTGCTCCGGTTTCCTCCCACAGTCCAAAGATGTGCAGGTTAGGTGGATTGGACATGATAAATTGTCCTTAGTGTCCAAAATTGCCCTTAGTGTTGGGTGGGGTTACTGGGTTATGGGAATAGGGTGGAGGTGTTGACCTTGGGTAGGGTGCTCTTTCCAAGAGCCGGTGCAGACTCGATGGGCCGAATGGCCTCCTTCTGAATTGTAAATTCTATGATATTCAGGATGCGAGGGAATGCCTGAATGTGTGCATTGTGCATTCCCAGGAAGCTTGAAGAGAGCCGTTTGTTTGAACTCAATTCGCACCCCTCCTTCACCAGTGCACTGTGGCTGCAGCATGTGCCATCTACAGGTGACACTGCAAGAAGCAACCAGTGTCACTTTGACAGCACCTCCCTCTCCTGCAGCCTCTACCACGGAGATGGACAAACGCAGCAATTTTGCGGGAACCTTCATTAATTGTCCAAGTCACACATCATCCTGCCTGGACAAGCATTGTAATCCCTTCAACAACCCAAAATCCTGGAACTTTCCAATGAGAATGTCATCACCACAGTGACTAACTGTTCAAGGCAAGAGTAACAGGCATAGGAATTCACAGAATTTACAGTGCAGAAGGAGGCCATTCAGCCCATCAAGTCTGCACCGGCCCTTGGAACAAGCACCCTACTTAAGGCCCGCAGCTCCACCCTATCCCCTTTATCCCCAGCTAACCATCATTGACACAAAGGGCAATTTATCATGGCCAATCCACCTAACCTGCACATCTTTAGACTGTGGGAGGAACCCCACGCAGACACAGGGAGAACATGCAGACTCCGCACAGACAGTGACCCAAGCCGAGAATCGAACCAGAGACTCTGGAGCTGTGAAGCAACTGTGCTAACCATTGTGCTACCATGCTGTCCGAATTAATGCAGCTGTGCCAATATTGCTCACATCCCAAGAATAAACAAGGTAGCCACGCAGGTGGAGAGTGCATGAAGTGCACCAGTTGCCCTCATTGGTAGGGTGGCACCATTTGCATTTCACTGGAAGGGTTTGTGGAAGAGAGGAGTCTGAACTGAACATTCAGTGTAGCTTGTTTAGCTCACTGGGCTAAATCGCTGGCTTTTAAAGCAGACCAGCAGCACGGTTCGATTCCTGTACCAGCCTCCCCGGACATGCGCTGGAATGTGGCGACTAGGGGCTTTTCACAGTAACTTCATTGAAGCCTACTCGTGACAATAAGCGATTTTCATCTCATTTCAGTTTCATTTCATTTCCTCCCCGGTATCACAGTCCTGAATGATTGAACCATTTGCATTTATTTAGTTTTGTTTGAAAAAAGGAAACAAAATGAAATGAGAGCAGAACACACTGATCCCAAGAGTTATTTAGTTAGTGTACACTCTACTCTGCTCTGCTGTGGGTTGGACTAAGCCATTGATTCCTATTTGACAGTATCGTATTTCCAAGCTATGGGAACCATCCGGCGAAGGAGAAAGAGACAGAGCCAAGTTCCGTTTAAATGGGACAATTGATCTGAAAGTAAATGCATTCACAAGTGATGAACTTCTCAACGTGCCACAGAATCTGTTAACCATTGAACAACATAATAAGGTGACCAGCACGTTTAATAAAATCCAGAAACTGTGAACCCAGATGTACGGAAAAACCTGGGAAAAGGTCATGACAGTTGTTCAGCGATATCAGGTAAACTCCCAACCCCTCTCCTTGACCAGCATCCAGCTGATTGATAACATTCTCTGTCGCAGTGTGAATTTGCACAACATCTTGCCAGCTTTCTGTACACAAAAAGGCTCCGAATTCTTTTGGTGACGTGACAATCAATACGGTCTCATTCAGTTGTACATTCCTTAGTGGAATGCACTGCCCATTTTAAAAAACGATCCCAGCTAAATAGAACCAGTTTTGAGGATTTTATTTTCTCATCGTGTTCACAGATGATTAAATCACAAATTCAACAAGTGTCAGTCTCACCTTCTTTCTTTCTGCCCTGGAGCCCTCTTGAAGTTAACACCTGCCTTGGTCCAGGAATTAGGAGAATAAACTCTAGTCTGTCTCACCAACTCCACCTACGTTGCTCGCTCGGTCTTTGCTGTTGTTTAACAACTCCAAAGTCTGGTGTCTGTCCGATGTTTCAATACAATCTGCCAGTGCAGTGCACTCATTCACCCTACCTTTATGTCATTCTCCACCAATCAGGGAGTTAAGCTTCCAGCAGCCGATCTTATTTACACTGAGGAAGTTCAGGTCATGTAACAAGATCCCAGCAGCCACCGCATTTTATTATCTCTGTTCCTGCTCTTAAGAGGGACAATAACATTTGGGTAAAGAGCAAATGAACAAACGTTCATGGTCATTCAGTCCATGACACAGAGGGAGGAGGAAACCAAGAGAAATCAGGAAACGTTTTTTTCAACACTTTCCCTTCTAGCACTATGGGAACTATTCCGATCCTTCTGCTACAGCTGAACAAAACGACAAGCTTGTCACAGGGGAAGAGATCTGCCAAAAAACCTGTTTAACTAGAGAACCGGAGACAGAGACACAATACAGAAGGTCCCTTTGAGAGACCCGTCACAGAATGGGAGGGGGTTATGCTGTCACAGAGGGGCAATCTTTAAGCTGTACAGGCGGGGCCTCAGAGTATTTTCTGTCGACTTCCAGGATGGAGTCCACCAGCTGTTGCCTGGCCACCCTCTCTCCCCTATCTCTGCTTGCCTTGTAGGTTATGATCTCTCCTCTGATAACGGCCTTCAGTGCCACCCAGAACGTGAGGGGGAGACCTCCCTGTTTTGGTTGTTACTAATGTAGTCGCCTATGGCCCGCGATGTTTTTTGACAGAAGGCCTTATCGACCAGGAGGTCAGTGTCCAGCCTCCACGTGGGGCGCTGGGCCCGGCCTGTCTCCAACCTCACATCCATATTGTGTGGAACGTGGTCAGAGATAATGATCATGGAGTACTCCGTTCCCATGATTCCTGGAAGCACCGATTTCCCCACTGCAAAGAAGTAGATACGGGTGTATACCTTGTGTACTTTTGAGAAGTATGAAAATTCCTTCTCTCCCGGGTGCAGGATCCTCCATGGGTCCACTACCACCATCTGCTCCATAAATGCTCCGAGTTCCCTAGCCATGCCAGTCTTTTCCCTGCTCTGGGGTCTGATCGGTCAGTCAGTGGGTCCTGTACACAGTTGAAGTCGCCCTCCCCGCCCCGCCCCCCATGATCAGTCGGTGTGTGTCAATGCCGGGGATTTCCGCTATGGTCTTTATGAATTCTGTGTCGTCCCAGTTGGGAGCGTACACATTTACCAGTACGACCAGTGCCCCTTCCAGGACACCGCTGACCATGACATACCGCCCCCTGGGTCCGTAACTGTCTTGGTTTCCGTAAACCTCGTCCTCTTGCTCATTAATATTGCCACCCCAGTCCTCGTTCCGTAGCATGAATGGTATGTCTGTCCCACCCAGCCCTTTCTTACCAGCAGTCGGTCCTTCTCCCTCAGGTGCGTCTGTTGTAGGTAGATTATGTCTGCTTTTAGGCTTCTTAGGTGGGTGAAGACTCTGGATCTTTTCACCAGGCCCCCTTACGTTCCAGGTAACAATCCTGGTGGGGGAGTGGGGGGGATTTCGAACCCCCGGTCCTGCGGGATCACCCATACTTACCCGGTGGATGCACCCCTGCACTCCGGGGTTTCCCTTCGTTAGGGGGCCGTCCCAAATGGCCACGGTCGCCACTCTCGCCATGACGTCGGGCCCCAGGGTTTCCTATTGTCCAGGAGGCACCCAACATGGCCGCCAGCTGTGTGTACGCCACGTGGCTGCGCACCTGCACTCCAGGGTCTCCCTCCACCCTGCAGCCCTCCCAAGTGGCTGTTTGTGGCGCCATCTTGGTTCCTCGCCCTGCTCTACGCTCGCCGAGGCCTGTGTTTGTGCTGCTCAACCACCTCACCCTTCTCTTTGATTCTCTTCTCTTTCCCTCCCCCCCCCCCCCCCCCCCCCCCCCCCCCCGACTCCTCTTACCCCTATGGTCCCTGTCTCTCTGCCCCCCCCCCCCTGCTGTCCTGTCCTCTCCCTGCCCCTTTGGGCCAGGCGTTCCCTCTCCCCCTGAGAGGCGTGCCGTGCCCTCCTTTCTTCCTGCATTCCCATGTTGGCCGTCCTCACTAGCACGGTGGCCCCCTCCAAGTACTTTCCCTGCTCTGGTCCTGTTTTACCTTCCTTCTGCTAGCCCTTGGCTCACCCTCCTGTCGCCTTTCTTACCCTCGTTCACCTTGCACCGCTCCCCCCCACTGCATTGAGAGATGGAACGAGCCTGGGAATGAGTCAGCACAGTCCCCCACAGTATAGCAAACACGTGTGTCCAGTTTGTGATCTTATTGTCTCTGTTTGCGGTCTGCCCCCCGCTCGTCCTTTCTTTTCCATCCTCGTCGCTTTCATGATGGCCGTTACGTCTGCCCCTCTCCCAGTTTGTTTGCTCTAACGATCTCCTCCGCTGCCACTGGAGTGTTAAAAAACAGCTCCTTCCTCTCGAATGTTTGGCCAGGAATAACACCCCAAATTTCACATTACTTTTATAGAGTGTTAATTTGGCCCTGTTGAATTCAGCCCTTCTTTTGGCCAGGTCCGCCCCAATGTCCCTTCCCACGTGCTCGTCTGCCAGGCCCTTTAGGATTTTTTCCCTGTCTTGGAACCTGTGCAGCTTCACGATAATCGCTCCGGCTGCTCCCCGGCTTTGGGCCTGGGTTGGAGTGACCTGTGCACCCTGTCGATTTCTGGGAGTTTGGAAATTTCTCCCTTCCCACTAGCTTGCCCAGCATTTGATGATGTAGCCTTTTGGGTCTCTGCCCTCCATCCCCTCTGGTAGACCCACTATTGTAACATTCTGCCGTCGGGACCTATTTTCCTGGTCCTCCACTTTCTCTCTTTGGCTCCCCTGGGTCATTACCAGCTTTTTCATCTCGGTTTCCCGAGTTACCATCCTGTCACTCTGCTCTGAGGCGGACCTCTCTAACTCCTGAATTAATTTTCTCCTGCGCCTCCACCTTCTTTCCAGGCCATCGATGGTTCGCTGCATTTTGTCAGTCGTCTCCACCAGCATCTCCTTCACCATTGTGTGGAGCTCCGTCCTGAGTGCCTTCCCCATGGCGTTTATCTCTCCTTCTTGCATCTCACCGTCCCCCCCAATTTATTATTTGCAGGCATATTCCTGTTATGTGCCTTTCTCTTTTTTACCCCCGTGGGTTTGGTGCAAAAAAGATTTTTCTTTTGTCCCCCCAAAGAAAAAAACACAAGCATTTTTTTCTCCTGTTATGGGCCAGGGTTTAGAGAACCCCAAAGTGTATCATGGAGTTTACCTGATCCACAACTTTTAATAGATTGTGGTATGGGGCGCACACGGCCCACTCTACAGGTGTGGTACATCAGAAATGGAAAAGTATTTTTGAAAGCAAAATAATGTCTATTCTATGAACTCAAGTTAACCTTTTCACAACATACAGTGAACATCTTAGCAACCATTAATTCAAATACAACCCCCAAAGACTACAACACTAAGTAAACCTTTAAGGTTTCCTTTTTAAACATCCATAAGACTTAAAAACAAAACCTTTATCAGAAGCATATCAGGTTAAAGTCACTACTGAAAACATTTATAATTCTGAATTCACCAAATGATCAAGAGATAGTCTTTTGATGGATGAGAACACAGCAGTACACCTGCTTGGTCTGGCTTCAGCTCCAACACTGAAAACAAAACTAAAAAAAAATCCTGCAGCCTGCTCAAAAACAAAGTAAAAAGCTGACAGACAGCCCAGCTCCACCCACTCTGACACACCCATTTCTTAAACGTACTCTCACATGACACCTCCCCCCAAGAAAAAAAGTAAACCATCAACTTCAAGATGGTTTCATCATCCTTTAAGAAATGCACAGAGTAAATATACTTTTTTGTTTCAAAACAACACACGCAAACAGATATAATAATATAATCAGTTTTTCTTTTCGTTCGTCTTCCTCCAACTGAAATCTTTCTCGACTGACAGTCTCTTTGAACAAGGTCTCTGCATGATCCATGCATTTCTCTATGCCTTGGCATTTCTCTTGAAAGTCAGATACTTTAGTTCAATCTGATCACAGAGTCCCTTGTAATTCTCCAACACAGGAGCATTGGTTATCACAGCTTTCAGGCAGTCAAATGCCTGTTGAAACTCCACTGTCCATAGAAATTTGAGACGTTTCTTCAGCAACTCCAACAGTGGAGAAATCACGCGACAAAACTTTTGCAGAAATGTTCGATCAAATCCACTCATGCCAAGAAATCGCATTATCTCCCCTTGTCGAGGGTATTGAAAACCCCTCAAGGAAAGTGACTTTGGCTTTTCCAAATTCACTTTTGGCTAGGTTTGTCAGCAAACCCGTCTCCTGAAGTCGATCGAAAAACTCCATCAGATGTTTTAAATGTTCGTTCCATGTCTGGCTGAAAATTACCAGATCGTCGATGTATACCGTACAATTGCGTAAACTTGAACAACTTTGTTAGTTAACCGTTGAAATGTGGCTGGGGCGCTTTTCATGCCAAATGGCATAACTTTGAATTGGTATATACCATCTGGCATCACAAAAGCTGAAATCTCCTTCGCCCTTTCGGATAAAGGTACCTGCCAGTAACCTTTAAGTAAATCCAGTTTGGAAATAAAAACTGATTGTCCCACTTTCTCAATGCAATCCTCCAAACGTGGGATGGGGTAAAGAGTCCGTTCTTGTAACTGCATTGATCTTTCTATAGTCCACACACAACGATTGGGTACTGTTTGATTTAGGTACCATCACCATGGGTGAGTTCCATTGGCTGCAACCTACTTCAATTATGCCATTTTTAAGCATACTCTCAATCTCTTTGTTAACCCTTTTAAAATTGGCACAGGTTAAGTTTATATGGATGTTGTTTGATTGGAACAGCATTTCCTACATCGGCATCATGCATAGCCATTTTAGTACTTCCTAATTTATCTCCACAAACATGCCCATGTGATATCAATAACTCTTTCAGGTCAGTCCGTTTTTCCTCTGGAAGGTAACTCAACAATTCGTCCCAATTTTTAAGAACATCCTCGTTTTCCAATTTAATTTAAGGGATGTCAAATTCAGAGTCATCTGGATTTGGTTCGTCACTTTGCGTTAGAATCATTAAAACCTCCTCCTTTTTCTCTCCTTCCCTTTCAAAGTACCTTTTAAGCATATTCACATGACACACTCGGTGAGTCTTCCTTCTATCTGGCATTTTTAACCACATGATTCACCTCACTTTATTTCCTTTCAATCTGATAAGGCCCACAAAACCTAGCTTTTAAAGGTTCACCTACCACTGGTCACAACACTAAAACTTTATCTCCACTGACAAAACTACGAACTTTGGATTTCTTGTCCGTTACCCGTTTCATCACATTTTGTGCAACTTTTAAATGTTGTCCAGCCAATCACCTGCTCTATTTAATCGTTCCCTAAATTTGACACGTAATCCAATAATTCAAGTTCTGATTTCTCACTCACCAATTTTTTTCTTAATCAATTTAAGTGGTCTTCTTACCTCATGAACAAAATTAGTACAAAAGGACTACATTTGGTTGACTCATTAGGTGCAGCCCCAATTGCAAACAGTACAAATGGAATTCCTTTATCCCAATCCTCTGGATAATCTTGACAATAAGCCATCAACATTGTTTTTAATGTCTTGTCTGATGCTACCTTTCTAACGCTCCCTGCGATTCTGGATGGTACACAGTTGATTTAAATTGTTTTTTTCCCTAGCTATCCATAACTTCTTTGAATAACCTGGAGGGAAAATATGGCCCTTGATCCAATTGTATTTCTGTGGGTAGTCCACTCCTCCACAACCATTTTAGCTATATCATTACCCAAGATAAACTGTATTTCCTGGACAAGATAAACTGTATTCCTGGACAAGATAAACTGTATTCCTGGACAAGATAAACTGTATTCCTGGACAAGATAAACTGTATTCCTGGACAAGATAGTTTCTCTATTACTCCGACTACCACTTCACCAGTCATGGCACGAATCAACTCCAGCCTCCCAGATTGCCTTGATCCACTACAGTTTGGCTACCGCTGCAGCAGGTCCACAGCAGACGCCATCTCCCTGGCCCTGCACTCTACCCTGGAACACCTAGATAAACAAGACACCTATGTCAGTCTCCTATTTAATCGACTACAGCTCAGCCTTCAACACCATCATTCCCACAAAACTCATCTCCAAACTCCGTGGCCTTGGCCTCGGCTCCTCCCTCTGCGACTGGATCCTGAACTTTCTAACCTACAGACCACAATCAGTAAAGATAGACAACAACACCTCCTCCACGATCATCTTCAACAACGGTGCCCCACAAGGCTGTGTCCTCAGCCCCCTACTATACTCCTTATACACCTATGACTGTGTGGCCAAATTCTCCTCCAGCTCGATTTTCAAATTTGCTGTTGACACCACCGTAGTGGGTCAGATTTCAAACAATGACGAGACAGAGTATAGGAATGAGATAGAGAATCTGGTGAACTGGTGCGACGACAATAATCTCTCCCTCAATGTCAACAAAACGAAGAAGACTGTCATTGATGTCAGGAAGCGTAGTGGAGAACATGCCCCTGTCTACATCAATGCGAAAGAAGTAGAAAGGGTCGAGAGCTTCAAGTTTTTAGGTGTACAGATCAACAACAGCCTGTCTTGGTCCTCCCATGCCGACACTATAGTTAAGAAAGCCCACCAACGACTCTACTTTCTCAGAAGACTGAGGAAATTTGGCATGTCAGCTACGACCCTCACCAACTTCTACAGATGCACCATAGAAAGCATTCTTTCTGGTTGTATCACAGCTTGGTATGAAGCCTGCTCTACCCAAGACGGCAGGAAACTACAAAAGGTTGTGAATGTAGCCCAGTCCATCACGCAAACCAGCCTCCCATTCATTGACTCTATCTATAATTCCCGCTGCCTCAGAAAGGCAGCCAGCATAATTAAGGACCCCACGCTCCCGGACATACTCTCTTCCACCTTCTTCCATCAGGAAAAAGATATCAAAGTTTGAGGTCACGTACCAACCGACTCAAGAACAGCTTCATCCCTACTGCCATCAGACTTTTTAATGGACCTACCTCATACTAAGTTGATCTTTTCTCTACAGCTTGCTATAACTGTAACATTATATTCTGCAGTCTCTCCTTCCTTCCCTATGTACAATATGCATTGTTTGTACAGCATGCAAGAAACAATACTTTCACTGTATACTATTCATGTGGCAATAAATCAAATCAAAATCAAACCACTCTTCACTGGACTTTCCAACCTTACCTTATATAATGGAACACTACTCCTCTCATCCTGAATTCCCCATATTACCACCTTTTCTGGCAACATTCTTCCCAAAGCCATAACTCCTCATCTCTTACCATTAAAGATTGACGAGCTCCCGTATCTCTTAAAATTGTTACTTCTTTACCTGCTCTTCCTGAAACACATGAGTAAACTTTACCCACACAGGTAAATTCTTTAAAAACATCTGGCACCTTCTTATTAATCACCTCTTGATCAGGCTGTACAATCTTTTGCACCTCCTTCTCTTCACTTGGGCTTTCCTTTACCACTTTAACAACCCCTAATGTCTTATTCTGTTTTACCACATCAGCCTTCCAGTGTTTTTCTTCAACCACCAACACTGTGACTTTACATGGCCTTGTTTATCGCAGTGAAAACATTTGAAACTTTTCGTTTCTTTTCCACTCTCCTGGATTTCATTTTTAATCTAAGGTACACTCTCCTGATTATCTCCCATCAGATCACCTTTACCTCTACCACTTGAGTATTTCTCACGTCCCCAGTTTCTATCCCTCACAGGCTGAAACTGATGTCGGAAACCAAGCTTTGATTTATGAACTAATTCATAATCATCTGCCATTTCTGCTGCTAATCTCGCAGTTTTAACCCTCTGCTCTCCCACATGAATTCTCACTGCATCAGGAATTTAATTTTTAAAACTCCTCCAAAAGTATAATTTCTCCGAGAGCTTCATATGTTTGGTTTATTTTCAAAGCCCTTATCCACCTATCAAAATTACTCTGTTTGATCTTTTCAAACTCCATGTATGTTTGATCAAATTGTTTCCTTAAAATTTCTAACCTTTGTAGGCTTCAGGCACTAGTTCATGTGCACCCAAGATAGATTTTTTCACCTCCTCATTATATCCCAGATACCTCCTCCGTTAGTGATGCAAACACTTCACTCGCCCTACCTACCAGCTTTGTTTGAATCAGTAATACCCACATGTCCTGTGGCCATTTCATTTGTTTAGCTACCTTCTCAAATAAAATGGAAAAGGCTTCTACCTCCTTCTCATCAAACCTTGGCACTGCTTGGACATATTTAAATAGATCCCCACCAAGCCTTCGACTCTTTCTCACTATCCTCATCACCATCATCCAACTGTACGTTTCCCTTTACGTCTGCCAATTTTAACTGACCGTCATGTTTCATGGCCATTTTCTGAAGTTCAAATTCTCTCTCTTTATCTTTTCCCCTGATCTGTATCTCCCTTTCTCATTCTTTTTGTTCTGTGAGGGCTATTCTGTTTTCCTTTCTTCTCTCTCTTTTTTCTCGGTCTCTCTTTCATATTCAAGCTGCTTTAATTCTTTCTCGTGTTCCATTTGTTTAATTTGCAACTGAACTTTGGCCATTTCCATTTAGTCAGACTGTATCTCAGGCAACTTTAAATGCTCAGCCACCACCATAATTACCTCATCTTTTCGCATTTTGTCAGGTAATGTTAACTGTAATGTTTCTGCCAAATCTAAGTCTGCTTTTAGTCTCTGTCCGTAAGGTAATGAGTGTGACCCGTCTCCACCCCAAACACTTCAGAGCACCTGAATGAGCAGTTGTCCACAACACACTCCCTACTTAAACTAAAATACCACACCTGAAAATCACCCACAATATGCTCACCCCTCACTGTCTTTAAGTTCACTAAGCCAATCCAATAGACGAGACTTTTATCCCGGACGAGCCCCAATTTGTTATGGGCCAAGGTTTAGAGAACCCCAAATCGTGTCATGGGGTTCACCTGATCCACACCTTTTAATAGATTGTGGTATGAGGAGCACATGGTCCACTCTACGGGTGTGGTACAGCAGAAATGGAAAAGTGTTTTTTAAAGCAAAACAATGTCTATTCTACGTACTCAAGTTAACCTTTTTGAAACATAGTGAACATCTTTGCAACAATTAATTCAAATACAACCCCCAAAGACTACAACACTAAGTAAACCTTTAAGCTTTCCTTTTTAACATCCATACGACTGAAAAACAAAACCTTTATCAGAAGCACATCAGGTTAAAGTCACTACTGAAAACATTTACAATTCTGAATTCAAATGATCAAGAGGTAGTCTTTTGATGGCAGAGTCAACAGCCGTACACCTGCTGTTCTGGCTTCAGCTCCAACATTGAAAACAAAACTAAAACACACCCTGCAGCCTGCTCAAAAACGAAAGTAAAAAGTTGACGGACAGCCCAGCTCCACCCACTCTGTCACGACTGCAGTGGTAAACACCCATTTCTTAACGGTACTCTCATATGACACTCCTTTGAAAAACAATTTTTTTTCCATAAAAAGGAATTTTTTTGGAGAGTTTTTTTGGAAAAACGTTTTATACATTTGCAGGAGGGGAAAAAAGTTGAATAAAAAAATTATTATTCTGTTTTTGTCTTATCCTCTCCGTGCTCCAACTTTCAGGCAGTTTCTTGCTGCGATCCCCACTCCTCCTCCACGTGCAGCTGCTCCGCTGACCAGGACCAGTCTCTCCTCTTCTTTTTCTCTTCAGCTCCGTGGAATGAGCTTTGGCGCCTGGGCAGGGTGAGGGAGGCAGGGCCCATTTCGCGGGGCTTTAATTCTTTTTCAGAACACGCCGGGAAAAACCCCGATAAAAGCCGAGATTTTGTGGATCTGCAAGAGCCTCTTTGCTGCGCCCACTCCGTTCGCGAACACCACCGCAAGTCCTGACCTGGGGTCAGTGTAGAGGGAGCTTTACTCTGTATCTAACCCTGTGCTGTACCTGTCCTGGGAGTGTTTGATGGGGACAGTGTAGAGGGAGCTTTACTCTGTGTCTAACTCCGTGCTGTACCCGTCTTGGGACTGTTTGATGGGGACAGTGTAGAGGGAGCTTTACTCTGTATCTGACCCCGTGCTGTACCTGTCCTGGGAGTGTTTGATGGGGACAGTGTAGAGGGAGCTTTACTCTGTATCCAGCCCTGTGCTGTACCTGTCCTAGGGGTGTTTAATTGGGACAGTGTAGAGGGAGCTTTACTCTGTGTCTAACTCCGTGCTGTACCCGTCTTGGGAGTGTTTGATGGGGACAGTGTAGATGGAGCTTTACTCTGTATCTGACCCCGTGCTGTACCTGTCCTGGGAGTGTTTGATGGGGATAGTGTAGAGGGAGCTTTATTCTGTATCCAGCCGTGTGCTGTACCTGTCCTGGGAGTGTTTGATGGGGACAGCGTAGAGGGAGCTTTAATCTGTATCTAACTCCGTGCTGTACCCGTCCTAGGAGTGTTTGATGGGGACAGTGTAGAGGGAGCTTTACTCTGTATCTAACCCCGTGCTGTACCTGTCCTGGGAGTGTTTGATGGGTACAATGTAGAGGGAGCTTTACTCTGTATCTAACCCCGTGCTGTACCTGTCCTGGGAGTGTTTGATGGGTACAATGTAGAGGGAGCTTTACTCTGTACCTGTCCTGGTAGTGTTTGATGGGTACAGTGTAGAGGGAGCTTTACTCTGTATCTGACCCCATGCTGTACCTGTCCTGGGAGTGTTTGATGGGGACAGTGTAGAGGGAGCTTTACTCTGTATCTAACCCTGTGCTGCACCTGTTCTGGGAGTGTTTGATAGGGACAGTGTAGAGGGAGTTTTACTCTGTATCTAACCCCTTGCTGTACGGGTCCTGGGGGTGTTTGATAGGGACAGTGTAGAGGGAGCTTTACTCTGTAACTAACTCCGTGCTGTACCTGTCCTGGGAATGTTTGGTGGGGACAGTGAAGAGGGAGCTTTACTCTGTATCCAGCCCTGTGCTGTACCTGTCCTGGGAGTGTTTGATGGGGACAGCGTAGAGGGAGCTTTACTCTGTATCTAACTCCGTGCTGTACCCGTCCTAGGAGTGTTTGATGGGGACAGTGTAGAGGGAGCTTTACTCTGTATCTAACCCCGTGCTGTACCTGTCCTGGGAGTGTTTGATGGGTACAATGTAGAGGGAGCTTTACTCTGTATCTAACCCCGTGCTGTACCTGTCCTGGGAGTGTTTGATGGGTACAATGTAGAGGGAGCTTTACTCTGTACCTGTCCTGGGAGTGTTTGATGGGGACAGCGAAGAGGGAGCTTTACTCTGTATCTAACTCCGTGCTGTACCCGTCCTAGGAGTGTTTGATGGGGACAGTGTAGAGGGAGCTTTACTCTGTATCTAATCCTGTGCTGTCCCTGTCCTGGGAGTGTTTGATGGGTACAGTGTAGAGGGAGTTTTACTCTGTATCTAACCCCTTGCTGTACGGGTCCTGGGGGTGTTTGATAGGGACAGTGTAGAGGGAGCTTTACTCTGTAACTAACTCCGTGCTGTACCTGTCCTGGGAATGTTTGGTGGGGACAGTGAAGAGGGAGCTTTACTCTGTATCCAGCCCTGTGCTGTACCTGTCCTGGGAGTGTTTGATGGGGACAGCGTAGAGGGAGCTTTACTCTGTATCTAACTCCGTGCTGTACCCGTCCTAGGAGTGTTTGATGGGGACAGTGTAGAGGGAGCTTTACTCTGTATCTAACCCTGTGCTGTACCTGTCCTGGGAGTGTTTGATGGGTACAGTGTAGAGGGAGTTTTACTCTGTATCTAACCCCTTGCTGTACGGGTCCTGGGGGTGTTTGATGGGGACAGTGGAGAGGGAGCTTTACTCTGTAACTAACTCCGTGCTGTACCTGTCCTGGGAATGTTTGGTGGGGACAGTGTAGAGGGAGCTTTACTCTGTATCCAGCCCTGTGCTGTACCTATCCTGGGAGTGTTTGATGGGGACAGCGTAGAGGGAGCTTTACTCTGTATCTAACTCCGTGCTGTACCCGTCCTGGGAGTGTTTGATGGGCACGGTGTAGAGTGAGCTTTACTCTGCATCTCACCCCGTGCTGTACCTGTCCTGGGAGTGTTTGATCGGGACAGTGTAGAGGGAGCTTTATTCTGTATCTAACCCCATGCTGTACCTGTCCTGGGAGTGTTTGATGGGGACAGTGTAGAGGGAGTTCAGCTTCTTTATGTAGGTTCGTATATGTTAATGATAGTAAAGAAAAGACTATGACTCAGTGTTTCCTGACTAAGGCTTCAGTATTCAGATTTGTGATATGTTCGGACCTAAACTGGTGTAATATATATTGAGAATGCTCTGCTGAGTCTGAGTCAATTGAGTAGCTTCAGCATAAGCAACAGCCCTGTTGTTTCCCTGCTCACAAACTGTCCACTGATCTTGGAGCCAGGTTTCATTTGAGAGTTATTGTAGGATAGAGCACATAAAAAGAGACCATCCTGAATTTCATGGCTGTGCCAGACGTCAGCAATTAGTCACACTCTCCTTCTCTATCCCTATAAACCCGAAATCCTTTTTATTCAGGTGTTTATGCATATATATATATATATTTCAAATTTACAATAAATTTGTATCTCCACCCTTCAAGACACTGCACTCCACGTCATTACAATTGGCCGTCAGAAATAATTTCTCCCCATGTCGCATCTGGGTTTTATGCCAATTGTAAATGCCATGTTAAAAGGAGGCAGCAAGGGCTGGAGGAGACTCCATTTCAGTTTCTATACAGGTGAAAGGTCAATTCGGCATTGCTGCTTGTCGCCACTCAGCCCAGAGCATAATAACCTCGCGCCCCTCCTCCCTCTCAATGGCTTAATCATTTGTTTTAGGAAGTAGGTGAAAAGTCAGGTTAGCAGAGAGCAGCCTGTGGTTACAGCAGATTGATAATATACACTTTAACTTACCAAGGGCTTGAGACTCGGGCTCTGCTGAACGTTTCTTTCAGAATTCACTGAGAATTAGGACACAGAAGCCGTGTTGTCTTCCTCTCTGTCTGTCGGGAACCGTTGGATGGATTCTTCTGCAACCCAAGAACACAGAAAATTCCTTTTAGGTGCAGAATTTGAGCCAAACAAAGAATGCGCAGGTCTCCGGCTGGCAATGGAATGAGTAGAGAGTCAGCTGAGGGTTACACTGTGAGAGCATTCACCCAACAGGATGCTCCATAGCAGCTAGAACAGGAAACTGGAAACACAGCTTCTTCACAATATCGGAGAGACTTGCCAAAAGAACAAGCACGTCATGGCAACCAGAATTGGTTTTCTACATGTCAGCCCAATTCCACCTCTCCCTAAATCATCACAGCCTTCAGCTGAGCCAGACAAATTCAGAAAGATGATCACAATTGGAATATAATGGGAAAAGAGAGTGTGTGACACAGACATTAACCCAGCCAGTCACATTGAGAGGGACACGGGTGAGGGAGGGGTGTAGAGGAAGAGATTGGCGGGGAAATAAGGGAGGGGGAGGGAAGAGAGGGGGCAGAGAAATGACGATCGGAGGGGGAGGGGGAACAAATAACGGAGAGAGCGAGAGGCAAGGAGAAGGAAGACAGACACTCACAGAAAGCGGTAGAGGCCCAGAGATTTTCCGGTTTCTGAATCAGTGTTAAAGTGCTGGGTTGTGTGCTGCCAGTCACACAAAGTAATGATGAACTGCAGCTACCTGACGCCTCTCCCAGTTGAGCAGTGACACAGGCACAGTGTGGAATACAAACTGCCTCAGCTGACCGGTTCCACCTGCCCATCAACCTGCCTTTTCACTCTGCACATACGGCTGGCTGCACTCCCATTCCAGCACCTTCTCACATTTTCACTCCACCCCCTTTATTAGCTCAACTGAAAGTATATTGTCTACAAGATAAAAAGTGGAGGATGAAACAGGAAACTCATGACAAAGACCAGCCGACAATTTAAAACAGCCTGTATGTTCCAGCAGTTCTTTATTGGGAAGAAATACATTTCAAATGGTACAATTGGCAAGAGTAAACGGAGGATACAGGGGCCAGGCAGGTTGCTAGGTCATGAGGTGAGGGAGGCCTCCAGAAAGTACTGAAGGTCACCGAACTGTTGAGGTGACACAGGGTCAATGGGTGCTGGAGCAAGCCCAGCAATTACACAAAATTCAGCACTGGTTAAAAATATATCCCCCACACCCTGCGTAGGATTCACCTTTGGCCGAAAACGCGATTGGGCGGAGAATAGCAGTAGGCTCCGGCACCCCGAAAATGGAGTAAATGCATCGCTCGCGGCGCGGCGTTTAAAGACCATTGGCATATCATTAGCGGGCCTGACCCTCTATTCTCTAGGGCCTCCGCGATTCACCACCTCCGATCAGCCGAGGTCGCAACGGCGTGGTTCACTTGTGGTTTCAAAAATTGTGAACCTGGCGACGTGGCTGCTGAGCGAGAGAGAGAGAAGGTAGGACACGGAGTGGAGTGGTGTGACTGCGGACTGCCGACCCGGACACTGGCCATGCTGGCTGGGGTGGGGGACTCCTGCCAGGGCCGTGGGAGGATGGGAAACAGGCTGAGCAATCAGGGTGCCCCTCCCCCCAACGGGACTGGAGCAGTGCCCAGGCACCGACTGCCATTATGGTGGGCACCTTGCTGCGCACCCACTGACTACCCACTTTGACCCCTGGTTCTACACAGTGACACCGGCTGTATGGGTACCTGCACCCCAAACCCCTTCCCCCCGTCACTCCTCCCGAACTCCAAACACCCCGCCGAACCGGCCGCCATTCACCGGGGAGCAACCCAGAGCCACATCCAGGGTAGCCCCTAGTGGCAGCCAATGGCACCCCTGGCAGCAGGGATCGGCGCTAGGATCAGAGGCCCCCACGATTTTCCACCGATGGCGCAGGGGTGAGGGGGGAACGGGGACATGTAGGACAGGCGCCCACACTGCCGACCAGGCCACTGTGTAGCCCATGGAACCTGCCTGGGCACGGGAGTATGCACCATGCTAACATGTTGCCTTTCACCCCTGCAGACAATGACGTTTGTGGTTCGACCAGCAATGGTGGTCGCTTTGGTCATGGCCGCAGCTCTGTGAGATGCCCTGCAGCCAAATGAGCGGGAGCCACTCGATGAGGAGGGGGAAGCTGCAGCAGCGGAGTGGGCAGAGCGGAACGGCCAGAAGAGGACCTGGCTGCAGAGGGGCAGGTGGCAGCTGCATAGGCTGAAGGCCGGCCGCACAGCAGGCTGAGGAGTAGGAGGTGCCAAGGAGGCACCGCATAAGGCCTCGTGTGTACCACCACCGACTGTCATTCAAGGAGCTGCCAGACCAGGCATGCCATCGGCGACTCCGGCTGATCAGAGAGACAGGGCGACACATCAGCCATCTGATGGCACTGCTGGCACTGTGGGGGTATGGGGGGAACGCCCACTCCCAGTGACCGTCAAGGCCAAGGGGGACGATGAACAGGACATGGGCCCAGGCAGGCAGGGTACGTGTGCGCCAGGGCCAGCGCACATGGGATGCTCTGATCGGCAACTGGTTCACCGACTGGGGGGTGAGCGGGGGGGTGGTGACTGATAAGGGGCACGTACACCACATCCGAAACTCACCCACCCCTCACTCCCACCCTGCCAAACTGCCCGCTTGCACCCTCCTCTGTTATACATACCTGCGGCACTACGGGGTGGGGGCCCTGGGTTGGAGGGTGATGACAACCCGCTCTGTGATGAGCTCTGGGGCACCAGGGCGTATGACAACGTCTGACCCCTGCCCATGGTAGCACTGTCCACCATCCACCTGGCTGATCCCTGCATGCGAGCTGGCCATTCCATCTCAAGGTAATGTCGAATCCCTGCGGTGGGATTGCTTGGGATGGATGGACACGGTGGTGGGGGGGATGAAGGAGGGTGGGAAGCACGGTCCACCCACAAGGCCTGCACTGGTCAACATTCCCCTCGGCCAGCCCACCCCCACACCTGATAGAGCACCGGGATAGGTGGTAACGGGTGTTTATTTTGAACAAATACGTAAAGTCTGTGCCCGAGCCGCTATGACTAAATTGTGCCCTGCACCCGTGCCAACCTAACGGGTGTCTAACTTTCTGGCCTTACGGGCCCTAACACTACGCCTAGGTGGTTCCCCAGATGGTACAGCAGGAGTGACTCCTCTGCTGTAACTCCTGCCCTCCGACAAGTGTCCCCATTGGCGCGCGTTTCCTGAGGAGACCGATCTGATGGGCTCAGCTGCTGCTCGGGTGTCCTGGGTGGCATGGTGCCATCCTGCTATGCCGCTACTCACCAGATGCACCAGGGACAGGATGGGGGAATCCGAGGTGCAGAGGTGTACCAGCACCTCCCCTGCAGGTGTCACTGGCACGGGCCCCATCATTTCTTCCTCTCTTAGGGTGCCCGATGGCCCTCGGGCTACTCCATGGAACAGGGGTGCAAACGGAGCCATCCCCGGAGGCCCCCTCAACACCTGGTGATGCCATGGTGCACAGGGAGTGGACCATCTGGGACTGCACCACATCACGCTGTGACTGTGCCACCTCCCTCTGGGACTGGGCCACCTCACCCAGTGTCTGCTCCTTGCCGGCCATGCCCGGGCAATGCCGCCGATGTTCCCAGCCATGACCTGCTGTGACTGGGCCATGCTGAGGAGCGCAACTGCAATGTCTCGGTGGCCTGGCACATCGCTGCCTGTGAGAGAGTAGCCCTGTCCTGCGCCGTGGCCCCCGCCAGCACAGACTGTCTCAGGCCTCGGACACGCTGATCCATAGCCAAAGCCATCACCCCCAATGCCTCCACCGTGGATGCCACCCTTGTGGTGTTTGCCTGAGTGGTACACATGACTGGCACCACACCCTGCTCCTGCATCTGGTTGGACTCCTTCACCTACGCCCGCAGGTACTGGATGCTCACTGACAACCCCTCTTGTCGTCCCTGGCTTTCGGAATACGCCTGCATTGTGACTGGGACTGGATGTTCCAGAAGCTTGGGACCCGTTGGGACGGCAGCTGGTTCCTGGGGCCGGCCTGCCCTCCGACCATCCGGCCCCTCGGCTGCTCCAACTCCACCTGCTGTACTGGATGAGATGTGTGATGTGCATCAGATAGTGTCCCAGTGTGCCCAACCGAGGTGATAGTCTCCTAGGATGGTGGAGGGTGTTGGAGACAGCTGTGATGGAAAGTCAATGTCCTCCTCTGACCCGAGCTCCGGGGTGTCCTGAGTCTCGGGCAGGGGGCTGGTGTTCGGGCTGCTCTCCCCGTCAGTGCTCGGCTGTCTGGGGGGGCACCGGCTCTGGCACTGGCTGGGAGCGGAGGACTCCGGATGGACCGGCCCCATCTCCGGTAAGTCCTGTAAGACACAAGACGACATGTATGATTAGACATTGGGCCGGGGGGGGGGGGGGGGGGGGGGAGTGGTGTGTGGGTGAGGGGGATGTGTGGGTGAGGGTGGTGTGGAGATGAGGAGCGTGTGGAGGTGACGGGGGTGTGAGGGTGAGAAGGGGGTCTCGACGCACGTGTCATAGGCAACCGCAACTCAGCAGGGTCTCACTTGCTCGGCCTTGACCGCACGCCACCCGGGCAACATCCCTTTCCTCTGGGTCACCGGCCACATTCAGGGCCCTCTGCTTGGATATGGTGAGGGCCTGGTCCCCCTCCGGTCTTCTCCCGCTCCCGGCGGTTGTGCACTGCCTTCTCCTTGGGGGTGGGGGCTGGAAACACGTACAACAAAACCGTTAGACGGTCCGACATATGCAGCCCAAGTGAAGTGGGAGGAAGGCTTGTGGGAGGGCATGGAGGAGAGGTTGTGGTGTGAGGTGCTACGGAGGGTGACTACCTCAACGTTGTGTGTGAGTTTGGGGCTGATTCAGTTGAAGGTGGTGTATAGGGTGCACCTCATGATGATGAGGATGAGCCGACACTTTGAGGGGGTGGAGGATGTGTGTGAACGCTGTGGGAGGAGCCCCGCAAACCATGTTCACATGTTTTGGTCCTGTCCAAAACTAGAGGAGTATTGTAGGGAGGTCTTTAGGGTAATCTCAAAGGTGGTGCACATGAGGCTCAAACCAGGTCCCTTAGAAACCATATTCAAGGTATCAGACCAGCCGGAGTTGGAAGCGGGTACAGAGGCAGATATCTTAGCCTTCACCTCGCTGATCGCTCAAAGGCCTTGTGTTTCGGCGTGGCGGGGGATCTGCTTTTAACGCTCAAAAAGGCGAAGTTCGAGTTGAGGGGAAGGATGGAAGAGTTCTACAACTCATGGGCTTTGTTTATTATGCACAAGTGTTTGAGGCCTCATATATACTCTGATTATCCACTAGTTTCCTTACAGAGTTTGTCTTTAGGATGTGCTAGAGATCACCAGTGGCTTCTCTCTGGGCCAAATCATATCCAATTCTCTCTGACACTGGTAATGAGCAAGATAGGCAGAGACCAGGTCAGCATTCCCCCGCCACCCCCCAACCCCATGCTCTCACCTCCGAACACCCCGCCCCACCACTACCACAGCCCTGAGGGAGCTTTTGCCACAGTGGATATATGACTGCTTCTCACACTGACCTAACCCAAATATTCAGGAAGAGGAGAGATCGCAATTACCAGGAATCACCAGCTCGTAAAATGAAACAAAGACAGAAAAAGGCAAAGGAGGAACTGGAACATCTGCAAAATTGTGCAAGTAGAAATTGCTCAGAGCTGCACTTTAACCATGTCACAGTTACTAACTGAATCATCTTTACAATATTTCAACCTTCCCATTGTAGGCAGGATGGAAATTCACGGAAATGAGGACAGGGAGAGAGGTGAAAGGATTTCAAAACACTGAATGCATCACCCAACATCTCACCGTGTAAACTAATCCCGGTGACACTGTGTGTAATATCACCGTGTAAACCAGTCCCGGTGACACCGCGTGTAATCTCACCGTGTAAACTAATTCCAGTTACACCGTGTGTAATCTCACCGTGTAAACCAGTCCCGGTGACACCGCGTGTAATCTCACCGTGTAAACTAATTCCAGTTACACCGTGTGTAATCTCACCGAGTTAAACCAGTCCCAGTGAGACCGTGTGTAATCTCACCGAGTTAAACCAGTCCCAGTGACACCGTGTGTAATCTCACCGAGTTAAACCAGTCCCAGTGACACCGCGTGTCATCTCACCGTGTAAATCAGTCCTGATGACATTGTGTGTAATCTCACCGTGTAAACCGATTTTGGTGATGGTGTGTAATCTCTCACCGTGTAAACCGATTTTGGTGATGGTGTGTAATCTCTCACCGTGTAAACCAGTCCCGGTGACAACCTGTGTAATCTCACTGTGTAAACCAGTCCCGGTGAGACCGTGTGTCATCTCACCGAGTAAATCAATCCCAGTGAGACCGTGTGTAATCTCACCGTGTAAACCAGTCCCATGATATGTTGTGTAATCTCATCGTGTAAATCAGCCCCGGTGACACCATGTATCATACACCATGTAAATCAGTCCTGGTGACACCATGTGTGTTATCTCACCGTGTAAACCATTCCCGGTGACACCGTGTGTCATCTCACCGTGTAAACCATTCCCGGTGACACCGTGTGTCATCTCACCGTGTAAACCAGTTCTGGTGACACCATGTGTAATCTCACCGTGTAAACCAGTTCTGGTGACACCGTGTGTAATCTCACCGTGTAAACCAGTGCCAGTGACACTGTGTGTAATATTACGGGCCAGGATTTAGAGAACCCCAAAGTGTTTCATGGAGTTCACCTGACCCACAACGTTTAATAGATTTTGGTTATGGGGAGCACAAGGGCCCATTCCACAGGTGGGATGCAACAGAGATCTTTTTTTCAAATATTTTTTATTTGCTTACTTTTTCACATTTTCTCCCAAATTTACACCCACCAACAATAAACAATAATCAGTAACAAATATGTCAATCCCCATATCAATAACAATGATCCCATCCTCCCACCAAACCCCAAACATTACCCCGCATGTTCCCATAAACAACTGACAAAAAGGAATCAGGAATCACCCATAGTCACCATCAACACACACCACCCCCCTCCCCCCAATCCTCCCACCCTCCCCCCCAACTAATGTTCGATGTTATCCAGTTCTTGACAGTGCATGATGAATAATGCCCATGAATTGTAGAACCCCTCCATCCTTCCCCTCAGTTCAAATTTAACCTTCTCAAGAGTCAAGAATTCCAACAAGTCCCCCCGCCACGCCAGGGCACAGGGTGGAGAGTTGAACTCCATCCCATCAAGATCCGCCTTCGGTCGATCAACGAGGCGAAGGCTACAACATCTGCCTCCGCCCCCGTTTCCAACCCTGACTGGTCCGACACCCCGATTATGGCCACCCAGGGGCCTGGGTCCAGTTTCACGTGCACCACTTTAGAAATTACCCTAAAAACCTCCTTCCAGTAATCCTCTAGCTTTGGACAGGACCAAAACATATGAGTGTGATTAGCAACCCCCGCCCCCAACCTCCGCAACGTTCACACATATCTTCTACTCCTTCAAAGAATCGGCTCATCCTCGCCCTCGTAAGGTGTGCTGTGTATACCACCTCAGTCGTATCAGCCACAACCTCACGCACGAGGTGCAGGCATTCACTCTCCGGAGCACCTCACACCAGAACCCCTCCTCCATATCCTCTCCCAACTCTTCCTCCCACTTTGCTTTGATCCCTTCCAGTGGTGCCTTCTCCTCTTCCAAAATAGCTCCGTAAACCGCTGACACTACCCCCTTCTCCAGTCCCCTTGTCGTCAGCACCTCCCCCAGCAATGTGGAGGCCAGCTCCACCGGGAAGCTCTGTATCTCCTTTCTGGCAAAATCTGCATGTATCTAAACTTTTCTCCCTGCTCCAGCCCATACTTCGCTCCAGGCTCCTTCAGCCCTGCAAACCGACCCCCAAGAAACAAATCTTTAAGTGTCTTAATGCCCTTCTCCTTCCATTTCCGAAAATTTCCATCCCACCTCCCTGGCTCAAATCTGTGGTTCCACCGAATCGGCATTTCCCTTGACCCTGCCCCCAACCCGAAGTGTTGGCAAAACTGCTTCCAAATTTTCAATGAATATTATTATTATTTTTTATAAATTTAGAGTACCCAATTCATTTTTTCCAATTAAGGGGCAATTTAGCGTGTTCAATCCATCTACCTTGCACATCTTTGGGTTGTGGGGGTGAAACCCACGCAAACACGGGGAGAATGTGCAGACTCCACACAGACAGTGACCCAGAGCCGGGATCAAACCTGGGACCTCGGCGCCGTGAGACTGCAGTGCTACCACTGCGCCACCGTGCTGCCCCAATGAAACTATTATTACTGGACTCCCTGAGTATTTCCCCGGGGCTATCGGGAGCGGCGTTGTTGCTAGTTCTTTCAGTCCCAACTCCCTGCACAAACTCTCCTCCGTTCTGACCCACTAGGAATCAACCCCTCTGACCCAGCCCTGCACCTTCTCCACATTCGCCGCCCAGTAATAATACATCAGGTTCGGAAGACCCAAACCCCCTGCCAGCTTTTCCCTCTGTAGCAGCACCTTTCTAACTCTGGCAACTTTCCCTCCCCATATGAACAAGGTAATGCTTCCCTCAATCTCTCTGAAAAAAGCCTTTGGCAGGAAAATCGGTAGGCATTGAAAAATAAACAGAAATCGCGGCAACACGTTTAACCGTCTGTATCCGACCCGCCAGTGACAGAGGGAGACCATCCCACCTTGCCAGATCAGCTTTCACTCTCCTCACCAAACTAGAAATGTTGTACCTACAGAGACCACCCCTCCCCCACTCCTGGGCAACCTGCACCCCCAGGTACCTAAAGTGAGTCCCTGCCCCATGGCAGGGCCCCACCCCGGCCGTAACACCACAAAATACTCACTCTTGTCTAGATTTAGTTTGTACCCCGAGAAAGACCCAAAACTTGAAGCAGCTCCAATATTCCTCCTAGCGACACACTCGGTTCCGACACGTATAACAGCAAATCATCGGCATATAAGGGCACCTATGCTCTATCCCCCCCCACTCCACACCATTCCTTTCCATACCCCAGAACTTCTTAATGCGATGGCCAACGGCTCAATCGCGAGTGCAAACAGCAGGGGGGACATAGGACATCCCTGCCTCGTCACACGGTGGAGAGAAAATTATTTCGAGCTGATGTTGTTTATCCGGACACTCACCCTGGGCTTCTTATATAGTAGCTTTACCCAATTCACAAATCTTGGTCTAATCCCAAACCAGTCCAGAACTGCCATCAAGTACCCAATTCGACCCAGTCAAACACCTTCTCAGCGTCCAGTGCCTCAACCACCTCTGTTTCCTTCCCCTCTGCCGGTGCCATAACAACGTTCAATACCCTTCTAATGTTTGAAAAGAGCTGCCTTCCTCTCACGAACCCCGTCTGATCTTCACCCATCACCTTCGGGAGGCACTGCTCCAGCCTACCCGCCAGTACCTTCGCCAATACTTTGGTGTCCACATTCAGAAGCTATATGGGCCTTTATGACCCACACTCCATCGGATCCTTATCTTTTTTTAGCAACAGGGAAATCAATGCCTACCCCAATGTTTGTGGCAACACCCCTTCCCTATCGCCTCTTCAAACATCCCCACCATCAGGGGTGCCAGCTTATCCTTGAATTGTTTGTACTATTCCACCGGAAACCCACCCGGCTCTGCCACCTTCCCCAACTGCATCCTCCCAATCGCATCCTTTATCTCCTGCTCCACTATCTCTCCTTCTAATGTAGCCCTGTCTCCCTCCCCTAACCTCGGGTACTCCAGCCCATCTAGAAATTCCTGCATCTCACGGTCTCCCCCAGGTGGCTCAGACCTGTACAACCTCTCATAAAATTCCTCAAAGACCTTGTTAAACAGATCTGGAGCCACCACCAACTTCCCTGCCCTATCCCTCACCTGCACAATTTCCCTTGCCACTGCTTCCCTCCGGAGCTGACCTGCTAATGTACCTAACATGGCCTTATCTCCATGTTCGTAAACTGCACCCCTTACTCGTCTCAGTTGGCATACCGCCTTCTTGTAGATAGTCGGTCAGAGCTCGTCTGTAGTTCCTTCCTCTTTTCCAAATTTGCTGGGTCCCCATCTTCTGCATAACTCCTATCTACCTCCAACATCTCATCTATTACCCACTGCCGCTCCAACCTCTCCTCTTTGTCCACCCTGGCCTTAAACAAAATCACCTCCCCCCTCATCACTGCCTTTAGAGTCTCCCAGGCGACTGCCTTCGATACCTCACCCGTACACTTGAAACCTACATATTCCTCAATTACCTTTTCAATTTTGTCACAGAACACTTGGTCCCCCAAAAGTCCCACATCTAATTTCCACCCCGGCCTCTGCGCTAGCCCCTTCTCCAACACCATATGCACCCAATGCGGAGCATGATCTGACACTGGAATTGCCGCGTATTCCGACCCTTAACCCCAGCCAGGAAAGCCTTCCCCACCACGTAAACGTCGGTCCGTGAGTATAACTTATGGACTGCTGAGAAAATTGAGTGCTCCCGTTCCCTCGGGTGCAGAAACCTCCAAGGGTCCACTCCTCCCATTTCCACCATTAGCTTAGCCAGTGCCTTCGCCCCCCCCTGCTGGGACCAGCGAGCGCGGCCGTGACTTGTCCAACCTTGGCTCCTGCACCAAATTCCAGTCCCCCCCCCCCCCAACTATCAGTTTGTGTGTGTCCAAGTCGGGGATGGCCCCAAACACCTTCTTTGCGAATCCCACATCGTCCCAATTGGGGCAATATACACTTAACAGCGCCACTAACCTCCCCTCCAGCACCCCTGTCACAATCACATATCTACCCCCCTGATCTGCTACCACCTTCTCCATCTGGAAGCGTGAGTCTCCTGCAGCATTGCTACATCAGCTTTCAGACTTTTAATATGCGCAAGCACCCTTGAAATCTTGACCGGACCTCTTAACCCCCTCACGTTCCATGTGACTATCCTAACTGGGGGTCTCTCACCCCCCCCCCCCCCCCCCCCCCCCCCCACCCTTCTTATCCATCATCATCACATCACCGGGCCCTGCCCCATGAGCCTGACCCACCCCTATCCATTATTAACATCGAACCCTTACCCCCTCCCAAAAACCCCTACATTTCCTCTCGAAGAAACATTTCCCAGCATCAATCCCTTCACCCCCCCACCCCTCGCTCACCTCGTCAGCCCATCAAAACCTGCTGACCAGGCTCCAATGTCCGCAGCCCTCCTCTGGTCATAATATACATCCATGTATATAATGGAGTGCAGACAGGCAGTGATTGACACACAGGATGACCAGTGAGCACACAGAACACAGCAGCCAATCACCAGACAGGACACAACCACAATAAAGCCAGAGGGCACCAGTTTTCCCGCATTCTTGGGATCTAGCCTCTGAGACAGTCCGAGCACGTGAGCATAGTGTAGCCACCTAAAATAGACGCTGAGCTACAAAATTAGCCACGCGCTAAGACTGCTGGGAAACAGGCAGTTTAGCCAGACCAGCAGTCTGCAAAGAGAGCATTTTGCATTCTGCAAGTAGCAGAAACCAGTTTGGGCTCAGGTGAGAAGACCTTAGCTAGGTGCAAATGGCAAAACGCTTTGCATGCTAATGAGGCAATCAGACCTGAACACCCACACAATAGAAACATTTGATTCTGAATGGACACATTTGAATCAAGGCCCAGACATCGAGGCACCAGAAACCTCCAAACAAAAGGGCATAAGAAACGCCCCCCCCCATCACGGAGACCCCCTCGCATTGGGGAATTAAAACAGTATCGATGAGGAATTGACCCAATAGATATCCAAAGGTTAAAGCCCGCCCAAGAAGAGGGAAGGACAATGGGATCCCTATAAAAGACAGGGACCTCGTGTTGTCCGGTCTGCTGTTATTCCGTGCTCCGGCCCTGACCAAGAACTTGAAGATACACTCTGACTCCAGCCGTCGAGCACCAGCCGCCGAACCGTAAGTGCCAATACGACGCTCGCTACGCGAACTAAGCCGCTAGAACCCCCAGTGACCAGAACGCTTGCTGAAGGTTGCAGCCCAAGACCAGGACGAAGGCCCCGCTCCCTGACCTTGCCTGTTCCTGTTAGATAAGTATTCTGATTACTTTAGTTTAGTCATAGCTTAGTCTCTTAGTGTGTGCATGAGTATTTATTATAACTGTATAATAAATATTATCGTTTGGACCTTACTAATCGGTGTATCGTCTTTATTACTTTGAACTTGACCTTGGAATACTCGTGACGGTGTCTATACGGCACCTGGTGACTCCTAAGCTGAATAAATACATAGAACAGAGCCTAGTGGTGTTAAGCACTTGGAAGTTAATACACCCCAATAAACGCGTTTTGCCCACATACCAAAACGTGCAACATTTAGTGGCGACATCCTGACGGGACACGGTTGTAAGTGGAAACCCCACACCGTCCAGGACCCTGAAATTTGAATTGGAACTCCAAATTACAGAGAAAGTAAGAAAGTAAAGAAAATCACAAGTATTCAAGGTGTTCAAACTAATAAGCGTAATTCGGAAGTGTGTTTACTGCATGCGTACTAACAGGGCTGTAAGGTAAAACTGAAAGCATTTTTGTTGCGACAAACTTTCGGCAGTTTTTGAACGGAACATAGTGTAAGCCGTACCCGTTTCTTGAAACACAACCCCAGCAACCCCCTGTTCCAAATTAACTAAAAGAGAGTCAGAGAAAATGGCCATGCAGGCAATGGAACGTCTGATGGATCCAGAAAGGTTTGTGGTCGCAGCGACCAGCAGCAGTAGCAGGGTAGGTCAGTGTCCCACGTGGGAGCTGGAACTCCGCAAATATCTGCAGGGAAAGGGATGGCCCCTTTGGAAAGAGTTTTGTTTGAATGAGGAGACAGGTTCCGGGAGTATAGGACATACTTGGTGGGAGAACCTCTCTCAAATTCATAAAAAGAACATGAGTAAAGCACGTAAGCCGATGGCGATTGTGTCCTGTTTGGCACAATTGCGAGGCACAGAGGAGGTCGTCAGGACGCTCCGGGCAGAATTAGAAGAAAGGAACCGAATGAGTAAGGTCGATGTCAGGGACATTGAGAAAGAGAATCTGGATCTAAGAGGGAAGTTGGTAGAGAAAGGTAGAGAGGTGGATGATGCCAAGAGGGCACATCAGTCTTGTCTAGCCCATCTCAGCAGTTCCCAGACCCAGTACGAAAAGGCTTATCAGGACGTGCAACGTGCCGTTCTGATAAGAGAGGAATCAGACAAGCAGGTGGAGGCTTTGCAGAGGCAATGCTCTGATCTCAAAGCAGCTTTGAGAGCACTCCATGCTGCAACCACAGAGCAAAGGCAAAGTACTGTGGATCACGCGAAATGCAGGAAACAGATTGCAGAGCTGCAATTGCTGCTTTCGGTGCAAAATGGGTTCCAAAGCACCTTTGGAACCCAGTTAGATGGAGAAAATGCCCCAGATTGGCAAGAATTAAGTGAAACAGCGCAGCGATATGTTCAGGGAACATGTGCGCCAGCAGCGCAACAGAAAAGGCAGGCACCCCCACCCCCCACAGATCAGATCATAACCGCACCCATGAACCCCGTAACCACGCAGAGAAAAGCTATAACAGAAGGCGCACCAGATATAACCTACACCACCCCTTAACTGTAACCCAGCTCAGGGACGCATGTGAGAAGATCACTCCGTTCCTCCCCACCGCAGACCCCCACCAGTTCTTTTCTAAAGTAAAGCAGCAGGCTACCATGTACGGCCTGGATGAGAGAGAGCAGGTTAAGCTCACAGTGCTGAGCTTAGACCAGTCAGTAGTAGCAGCCCTCCCCGACCCACAGAACGTTGCAGGAGGCACCCTAGAGGAGATGCACACCTCCATTTTAGATGCCATAGGGTATAATCGAGGTGACCCCGTAGAAGGACTTAATAAGTGCCGGCAGAAAAGATCCGAACACCCCACAGCATTCGCAGGAAGGCTGTGGATTCATTTCAACGCAGTTTTCGGCGAGTTAAATAGAGCGCATTTGAACCGGGAAAATATGGTCAAATGGACGCGCACCATAATCTCACACGCGACAGAGGCAGGACAGAGCGCTTGCAACAGTTATGACCCGTCCTGTGAGAAATGGGTCCTGAAAAGGTTGTCCCGCGCTTGGGAGCAATCAATTCAGGGAAAGAGTAAGGTTCAATCCCCAGAAGAGGCTCAGGCTGCCGCAGATATTCAGGCAGTGAGAGAGCACCAGAAACCCGCATGGGTAAATGAAGGGAAGAGCAGCCCACAGCAGAAAGGACAGGAATGCTATAACTGTGGACAGTTAGGGCATTGGGCAAAGGAATGCAATGCACCCCAGCGATCTCAGAGAGGCCAGCAGACAGGCACTCTGAACCGCAGTAAGGCAAAACCCATCCACAATATAGCAGTACAGTCAGGACCCACCAATGTGGACGAGACGAACTGACGGTGTTCGGGCTCCCCCACTTGGGTCTGTGACACACTCTGGGATTCATCAGGGAGACCCGTAGTCACAGCGAGAGTAAAAGGGAAGCCCATAGAGTTACTCTGGGACACAGGAGGCTCCCGCACCACCATTAACTCTACGACCACGGCACACGCAGACACGTGGCCGACCACATCCACCATTACACTTAGCGGGTTCACCGGACACTCGCAGCAGGGACATATCACAGCACCCGTAGCGATCCAGCTAGGGAACATCTCAACCAAACACCCCGTTGTTTTAGTAAATCTTCCCCGGACAGCAGAACACATCCTGGGGATAGATTTTATGAACGCTCATAGCTTGTCGTTCGACCCAGTGAACCAGTGTGTCTGGCGAATGGCTAGATCAGACAGAGCACCAGCCACCCTCACAGTAGGAGACTACGCTAATCGGATTAGCGCAGTGGGAGAGTACTCATTTGACGTGACTACACTCCACACCGACAGACAAATAAAAGCCCTACTGAACAAACACAGGACAGCATTTGCAAGTCACCGTCATGACTGTGGCAGAATGACTGGACCAGTTCACGTTACCGGACAGGACCCCCGACCACAGAAACAGTATAGATTTCCCCTGGAAGCAGAGGTGGAAATAGAAAAGGTGATAGGAAGCTTATTGGAGCAAGGTGTGCTCAGAACGGTAGCCTCGACCAATAATGCCCCTATTTGGCCAGTGAGGAAGCCCGATGGATCATGGCGTCTGACCATCGATTATCGGGAACTCAACAAAGTCACCCCCGCAGTAGCCCCAACGGTAGCTACTAGTCCCGAGACCATGCTCAAGCAGGGACTCAACTCCAAATACTTCACGGTATTGGACATCAGTAACGGATTCTGGTCAATACCATTGGCAAAAGCGTGCCAGTACAAATTTGCCTTCACTTTCAAATCGCAGCAGTATACGTGGACATGCCTTCCACAAGGATTCCACAATTCCCCCTCCATTTTCCACCGACAGTTGGAAAGTGGTTTAGAGAAATTCTCCCGCCCCGAATGTCTGGTACAGTATGTAGATGACCTACTACTGCAGACAGACACAAAGGCAGAGCACATTACGCTTCTGGCCGAACTCCTGGAACTGTTGACTTCAATTGGATGTAAAGTTAACCCAAGAAAGGCCCAGATTTTGGAAAATAAAGTGATGTATTTGGGAACAGTCATCACACACGGCAAACGCGAGATCGAATTCAAAAGAATTGATTCGATTGTCAAATTGCCCCTTCCCCAGAATGTTTCAGCCCTCCGGTCGTTTTTAGGACTGGTTGGCTATTGTCGGAACCACATCGACGGATTCGCGACAAAAGCCGCCCCACTCTCAGACCCCCTTAAGAAAGGAGCCCCCTGGGAATGGCTTCCGCAGCATACAGAGGCTGTGGAGGAGTTAAAACGAGCCCTTAGCGCAGCACCCGCGCTGCTAGTCCCAGACCAACTTTCCCCCTATGCAATAGAGGTAGCGAGCACCGATCTGACCCTCTCGGCCGTGTTGCTTCAGGAACGGCACGAGCAGCTAAGACCAGTGGCTTATGCCTCCCGACTGTTAGACCCGGTAGAACAAGGATTCTCTGCCTGTGAGAGACACCTCCTTGCTGTCTTCTGGGCAGTACAATACTTCTCATACATTACCGGACTCAATCCCATTACTATTCTGACCGAACACACACCCACACAGCTACTCCTAGACGGTCAACTGAAGGACGGTTCAGTTAGCCAGATTAGGGCAGCTAGATGGACACTACTTTTACAAGGACGGGACATTACAGTAAAACGGACCCGCACACACACATATTTAGCAGACAACCTCCAATACCCCGGACAGCCCCATGACTGTGAAATTGTAGCTCCCCTGCATAACACAGGACCCTTTATCGCAAAAACACCCCCCAGGAAGATAGGGAACCCAAAACAAAGCCCCCAACCCACAGACACGTGTGGACCACTGAGGATTTATGTAGACGGTTCCTCCACAGTTTTAAATGGTGAGCGTATCACAGGATGCGGCATCTATGTAGAGGACGCGCAGGGGCGCGCTCTCGAAGAAATCGCTCTAAAGTTACCAGGTCACTTAGGCGCGCAGGCAGCAGAGCTCGCGGCCATAGCGTATATAGTGGACCACCCCACTTCTTTCCCCAGCCCAGCAGACATATATTCAGACAGCTTATATGTCTGTAATAGCTTAACAGATTTTCTGCCCCTGTGGAGGACACGAGGTTTTGTCTCCGCAGACAGGAAACCCCTTCCATCAGCCCCTCTACTCCAGCATATTTTAGCAAAAGCGAAGGACAGGACCTTCGGCATTATAAAAGTAAGAAGCCACCATAGGTCATCCCCCCCTGGGAATGTAAAAGCCGACGCACTGGCTAAGGCAGGTTCCAGGCGAGGACACTTATGGACCCCCCCAGCTAGCGCACCAGCTAGCGCCCCTGTGAGCGCAGTCCAAATCTCACAGACAGATATTAAAGATCTTGTAGCAGCACAGAAGCAGGATAAGGACCTCAGGGAGGTTTTTAAAGGCAACTTTGTGCCAGACTACGAGAGATTTAAACACGCACTGACCACACATGAGGGTGTGATCATAAAGGAACAACTTTATGTGGTCCCGCAGCAGGACAGGAATGCAATGATTGCTTTATTTCACGATAACCACGGACACCAAGGAATTGATGCAACAACGAGGCACCTCAGACAGCTCTGTTGGTGGCCTAATCTCAGGACTGATGTAACGCATTATATTGAGAATTGCCTTATTTGTGCTCAGAATAACCCGGAGAGGTATTCTAAGAAGGCACAACTTCGGCATACTCGCCCAGTTAACGGCCCCTGGACAAACCTCCAGATCGATTTTATAGGACCATTGCCCCCTTGTAGGAATGGCTATAAATACGTTCTGGTGGTCATCGACACCTTTACCAAATGGGTAGAGGCATTCCCCTCTAGAACAAATACAGCTAAGACAGCTGCAAAGATCCTGACCCACCACATCTTCACGAGATGGGGTTTACCCCGAAGTATCGATTCGGACCAGGGATCTCACTTTACAGGACGGGTCATGAAGAACGTCCTGGCAATATTTGGAATAAAACAAAATTTTCACATTGCGTATCATCCACAGTCCAGCGGGATTGTGGAGCGCATGAATCGGACTCTAAAAACTACCCTTAGGAAAATGGTTCAGGAGAATAACTCCACATGGGATTCAGTGCTCCCATTTGCACTCATGTTCATAAGGAACACTGTTTCCACTTCCACAGGCTACACACCACACACACTCATGACCGGACGCCCTATGAAAGGGACAGAATTCCTTTTAGGACTGGACATGACCAGCCCCGAGGTGACGGCCCTCACACACGAAAAGACAGTTAAAGACTTGGTTGAGACTGTGAGGTCTGCACAGATTGCAGCCGCAGTTCAGCTAGGCAAACGCCGCCAACAACGCACAGCTTGTTTTAATAAGACCGTTCACCCCACAGAATTCCAGGTTGGGCAACAGATAATGTTATCTGTTTACAACCCCAGCAGTTTTTTGGCTCCAAAATATTCCGGCCCTTACTCAATTTCGGATAAAATTAGCCCCTCAGTTTACAGGGTAAAATATCCTAATGGGAAGACCGCGTGGTTCCATATTAACCAGCTTAAAGCATATGGAACACAGTCTAACCATGCTCATCATGTACTGCTAGATGCAGCAGAACACTTCACCCCGCCCACTAGAGACACCTTTCCACCATCCCCCTCACAGACCAGTTCATCAACGGACTCGCCCACGACTCCGCCCACAGACCACAACAGACCACGCCCCGAAACGCCCACAAGCTGCCACAGCAGAGACAGCAGGACAGACACTGACTCTGAGGACAGCGACAGCACACAGCCATACAGCCCACACTGCACCAACTACGACCCCGACTCCAGTGACCCCATGGAAGTCACTTACCTTAAAAACCCAGACCCACCACCCGACCCCGACTACCCCGACAACACACTTGACACAACACTATGGCACAGGGACAATTCATACAGACTTGTCCGCAATGATGAAAGTGACCCCCGGTCACACAATTCGAAAATAGCATGCCTGATCCACACAAGGGTGTGGGATCCGGGAGAGCAGGACGACACGGTGTCTGAATCCCGACACGGCAACCCCTTTGTGACCCTGTTCACAGAGACAGAGGAAAAGTGAGGTGTCCAGATGATGTAAAATAGGAATCGTTTGAGGGAAACGATGTCCTTTCTGATGGAACCTGCACGTATGTTTGTCTATCGTTTTATGTTTGTTTGTCTTTCAGTACTGTAAATGGTTCAGCTGGAGGATGGACATCTTCTTTTCAGCTGAAAAGATTGTGACCACCTCACACACACGTTAGCTTGTCCGCCGATACCTTTGAGAACTTCGGTTCCAAACAACCAGTTTGATTGGAGATCTTTTCAAAGTTGTAAGGCTTGTGACCGCCTTACACACACAATAGTTTCCCTGCCGAAACCTCTGAGAACTTCTATGGTGAGCAGCTCACCTTATCGGCTACAATGTCTGAAGCCCAGCTCATTTCCCAAAAGGAGCTTGTTTTTAGGTGCCCCTCTATTCGGTGAATAGAGGCTGCAAGTCACGGTTACCACATTCTTACCCGTTTACTCCAGGTTACTCAGGCAGTGGACAAACGGCACTGAGGACCCGCCCTGTCTGAGAACCGACTTTGGTCAGCCAAGCTCGGGTATGGCACAGCACGCCCTACCCGGGGATCCCATCCAACTCGTACCCGTAGCGGCCCATACGCAACTCATTCGGACGTTTCTTTCACAATTTTGTTTTCATTTTTCGTTAGGCAGCCCTTCGGCCGCCATCCCACATGCTATTTACATCCAGGAACATTCGGATGGTAAATGAGCAAAGCCTGCGAGACGGCTCGCAGGAGAAGGATTGTTAGGTGTATTCTGGTCTTCAAATTCGCTTTTGAAAAAAAAATGAGGGGAGTCACAGGGTGTGACTTGGCCAGTCATTTTTAAAGGGTCAATTGGAATTTAAAAGACAGATGCACTAACAGGTAAAGATCTTAAACTGTGTATTGACAGATACTGTGCTTGATCCCATAGCTTTCGAAGGACGAGACAGGGATCGAAGCAAGGATTGTCCATACAGGAGGAAGAAAGAAGGAAAACCAAGTTGAAGATGATGGAAGCTCACCTACTGTTGTTAACTGTTATATTTGTTTGTGTGGAAGCAAGACACGTTTCCCCCACAACCCCCACCGTAAATGTTTCCCTTACAGCCACTCCCCAGTGCTCAGCTCTGATCAGTGAGGTTCAGACCTGGTGCACAAAATTTATGACATGGTACTCCATGTCATACGTAATCGAATCACTACTGGTGATTGCGATCCTCGTTATCCTTGTACAGACCCTCAGGTTGAGGAAGTGGAAGAGGAGAGCCTCCCGTTCTTGCCCTTCCGTCTATGGAGTTCGATCTCCTATTTTCCGATTTCATCAATCCCCTTTGCCCCATGATGAATAAAGCACTGTGTAATGAATAAAAAAAATTCGACCCTGTATTGTATTGTCCTATACTCGACTGCCGAGTTAGGAAATGTGATGTTGTGGTGTGAATGGTTAAGGTTTTAGAGTGTGAGGAAATGTTTAAGTAAAGTTAAGGATAATTGTGATAGGTAGAGGTTCCCAGTTTATGGTAATGCATGTCCCCTTTGACATAGCGCCAAGTAGAAATGTAAGGTAAAAATTTTCTTCCCATAGTTTAAGATAGAGTAGCCCAGGAACTGGCAAGAGGTCAGGGGACACAAAGAAGGCAACCCAGATGCACTCAAGGCGACGTACATTGTGATCCTTCACAATATTTTGATTGTGAGGATCACAAGGAGGGAATGTAGCCACATAAAATGGACGCTGAGCTACAAAATTAGCCACGCGCTAAGACTGCTGGGAAACAGACAGTTTAGCCAGACCAGCAGTCTGCAAAGAGAGCATTTTGCATTCTGCAGCAGCAGAAACCAGTTTGGGCTCAGGTGAGAAGACCTTAGCTAGGTGCAAATGGCAAAACGCTTTGCATGCTAATGAGGCAATCAGACCTGAACACCCACACATAGAAACATTTGATTCTGAATGGACACATTTGAATCAAGGCCCAGACATCGAGGCACCAGAAACCTCCAAACAAAAGGGCATAAGAAACGCCCCCCCCATCACGGAGACCCCCTCGCATTGGGGAATTAAAACAGTATCGATGAGGAATTGACCCAATAGATATCCAAAGGTTAAAGCCCGCCCAAGAAGAGGGAAGGACAATGGGATCCCTATAAAAGACAGGGACCTCGTGTTGTCCGGTCTGCTGTTATTCCGTGCTCCGGCCCTGACCAAGAACTTGAAGATACACTCTGACTCCAGCCGTCGAGCACCAGCCGCCGAACCGTAAGTGCCAGTACGACGCTCGCTACGCGAACTAAGCCGCTAGAACCCCCAGTGACCAGAACGCTTGCTGAAGGTTGCAGCCCAAGACCAGGACGAAGGCCTCGCTCCCTGACCTTGCCTGTTCCTGTTAGATAAGTATTCTGATTACTTTAGTTTAGTCATAGCTTTGTCTCTTAGTGTGTGCATGAGTATTTATTATAACTGTATAATAAATATTATCGTTTGGACCTTACTAATCGGTGTATCGTCTTTATTACTTTGAACTTGACCTTGGAATACTCGTGACGGTGTCTATACGGCACCTGGCGACTCCTAAGCTGAATAAATACATAGAACAGAGCCTAGTGGCGTTAAGCACTTGGAAGTTAATACACCCCAATAAACGCGTTTTTCCCACATACCAAAACGTGCAACAATAGCCAGTGCAAACACCATGTGGTAGTCAGTAAGTCTGGTCAGGCTAGCCTCAGGTCTCCAATCAAGTCAGCATAGTGTCAGTTACTGTTGAACATGTAAAATAGTTAGATGTTAAATAAATCATGTAAACCAATCCCGGTGACACCGTGTGTAATCTCACTGTGTAAACCAGTCCCGGTAACACCGTGTGTAATCTCACCATGTAAACCAGTCCCGTTAACACCGTGTGTAATCCCACCGTGTAAATCAGTCCCGGTGACACCGTGTGTAATATCACCGTGTAAACCAGTCCAGGTAACACCGTGTGTCATTTCACCATGTAAACCAGTCTCGGTGACTCTGTGCGTAATCTCACCATGTAAACCAGTCCTTGTGAAACCCTGTGTAATCTCGCTGTGTGAACAGACCCGGTTACACAGTGTGTCATCTCACTGTGTAAACCAGTCCCGGTAACACCGTGTGTAATCTCACCATGTAAACCAGTCCCGGTAACACCGTGTGTAATCCCACCGTGTAAACCAGTCCCGGTAACACCGTGTGTAATCTCACCGTTTAAACCAGTCCCGGTGACACACTGTGTAATATTACAGGCCAGGGTTTAGCGAACCCCAAAGTATAACATGGAGTTTACCTGACCCACAACTTTTAATAGATTTTGGTTTTGGGGAGCATAAGGGCCCACTCTACAGGTGTGATGCAACAGAGAACTAAAGTATTTGTAATACAAAAAAATGTTTATTCTATGAATCCGGTTAACATTTTAGAAACACACAGTAAACATTTTAGCAACTATCAATTCAAATAGTGCCCCCAAAGAATACAGTTCTCTATAAGTAACATTTAATCTTTCCTCACAATATCCATAAGACAAAAAAATACCCTCTTTAACAAAGACAGCAGATTTAAATTCTCCACCGAGCGCTGTTATCACTTTTAAATTCGCAAGTGATCTGAAGATATTCTTTTCAAACAGACAGAGATCAAAATTCCACCTTGTTTGGCTGGATGCAGCTCCAACTCTGAAAACGAAACCAAACACACAATGTAGCTGCCAGCTCAAAAAAGAAGTAAAAACAGACAGACAGCCCACACTTTAGCAGCTATTTGATAAACACCCATTTCTCAAGGATACGTCCACTACGGCTATTTGATAAAAACCCATTTCACAGTGTAAACCAGTTCCGGTGACACCCTGTGTAATCTCACCGTGTAAACCAGAACCGATAACACCGTGTGTAATCTCACCGTGTAACCCAATCCTGATTACACTATGTGTAATCTCACCGTGTAAACCAATCCCGGTGACACCGTGTGTAATCTCACTGTGGAAACGAGTCTTGGTAACACTGTGCATAATCTCACCATGTAAACCAGTCCCGGTGACACCCTGTGTAATCTCACCGTGTAAACCAGTTTCAGTTACACCGTGTGACACCGTGTAAACAAATCCCGGTTACACCGTGTGTAATCTCACCGTGTAAACCAGTCCTGGTAACACCGTGTGTCATCTCACCGTGTAAACCAGTCCTGGTGGCACCATGTGGCATCTCACCATGTAAACCAGTCCCGGTAACACGGTGTGTAATCTCGCCGTGTAAACCAGTCCTGGTGACACCATGTGTGTAATCTCGCCGTGTAAACCAGTTCTGGTAACACCGTGTGTCATCTCACCGTGTAAACTAGTCCCGGTGACACCGTGTGTAATCTCGCCGTGTAAACCAATCCCTGTTAAACCATGTGTAATCTCACCGTGTAAACCAGTCCCGGTGACACCGTGTGTAATCTCACCGTGTAAACCAGTCCCGGTGACACCGTGTGTAATCTCACCGTGTAAACCAGTTCCAGTGACACCGTGTGTAATCTCACCATGGAAACCAGTCCCAGTGACACCGTGTGTAATCTCACCATGGAAACCAGTCCCAGTGACACCGTGTGTAATCTCACCGTGTAAACCCATCCCGGTGAGACCGTGTGTAATCTCACCGTGTAAACCAGTCGCAGTGACATTGTGTGTAATCTCACTGTGTAAACCCATCCCAGTGACACCGTGTGTAATCTCACCGTGTAAACCAGTCGCAGTGACATTGTGTGTAATCTCACTGTGTAAACCAGTCCCAGTGACACCGTGTGTAATCTCACCGTGTAAACCCATCCCGGTGAGACCGTGTGTAATCTCACCGTGTAAACCCATCCCGGTGAGACCGTGTGTAATCTCACTGTGTAAACCAGTCCCAGTGACACTGTGTGTAATCTCACTGTGTAAACCAGTCCCAGTGACACTGTGTGTAATCTCATCATGAAAACTGATCCTGGTGATGCTGTGTCCAATCGCACCGCGTAAACTGGTCATGGTGACACCGTATGTCATCTCACTGTGTAAACCAGAACCGATAATACCGTGTGTAATCTCACCGTGTAAACCAGTCCCAGTGACACCGTGTGTAATCTCACCGTGTAAACCAGTCCCAGTGACACCGTGTGTAATCTCATCAAGTAAACCAGTCTTGGTTACACCATGTGACACCGTGTAAACTAGTCCCGGTGACACCGTGTGTAATCTCACCGTGTAAACCAGTCCCAGTGAGACCGTGTGTAATCTCACCGTGTAAACCAGTCCCAGTGACACCGTGTGTAATCTCACCGTGTAAACCAGTCCCAGTGACACCGTGTGTAATCTCACCGTGTAAACCAGTCCCAGTGACACCGTGTGTAATCTGACCATGTAAACCAGTCTCGGTTACACCGTGTGTAATCTCACCGTGGAAACCGATCCTGGTGATGCTGTGGCAATCTCACTGTTATAACCTGCCTGCTTACCATTGGCTGGGGACAAATGACAATCCCACAATCCTGTGGGAATATGTGCTTCCCCAATGAGGGGGACGGAAAAATCATTAGCAGACTCCCTGCATAAATAGAGCTGGCCAGTTTGGAACCAGCAGAGAGAGAGGAAGGAGCAACAAGGGAACTTACTGATGCTGTTGTGTATATGTTATTGTAAATAAATGTTATTACTTTGCATCCTGAAAACTCGTGCTGGATTCTTCGTGGCCCTCACAAAACTGGCGACGAGGGTTAAAGTGAATAGCTGTCTACACTGCTGAAGCCACCTCCCTGGATTTTTGTTGGATACAGGTTGGAAGTTGTTTTCTATTACACCATGCCTCTGTATGGACGTTTGGATGTTTTTGATGCTGCGCTGGAAAGCTGGAACCAGTACGCACAACGGATGCGTTACTATTTCCGGGCAAATAACATCACCGAAAACGAGCGCCAGGTGGTCATATTTCTCACCGCCTGTGGCCCGCATACGTTTGGGGTGATTAGGAGCCTTACGTACCCAGCTGCGCCGGACACCGAAACGTTTGATGAACTTGTGAACTTAGTGGGGCAACATTTTAACCCAACCCCATCCACGGTAGTCCAACATTACCGGTTTAATACCGCTGAAAGGACCCCAGGAGAATCCCGTGCCGACTATCTATCCAGGCTACGCAGGATTGCGGAGTACTGTGACTATGGTGAGACCTTGTCAGAGATGTTACGCGACCGTTTGGTTTGCGGTATTAACAATGCGGCCACCCAGAGAAAGTTGTTACCCGAGCCAACATTGACTTTTCAACAGGCCATTCAAATAGTATTGTCCCGGGAGAGCTCAGAACGAAGTGTGCAGGAGCTTCAGGGAATGGAGGTGCATGCCTTGGGGCACAACCCCTTCCGTCCGAAAGCGTCCCCCTGCATCCCTGCGGTACCTTGGGCGAGGCGACGTCCGGATCAACGCCAGTGGCCGTCGGACATTCCTCCCCGAAGGGAGCCATTCTCCAGAACCAATGAATGAAGAGCAATGTCCGTGCCAGACTTGTAGGCGCTGACCCCGTCGTGGACGGCGGTCCTGGGGGTGCCAGAGGCGCCGTCGTTCTGACCGAAACTGTGGCCAGCCCAGGGGCCGTACCTTTCATTTGGATGAACCTATGGCGACGACTCCCAAGGACGTGGAGACGGAGGATGACTGCCTGCAGCTGCATTGTGTGGCAGCTCCCCGTGTGGCCCCCATTAAAGTGACAGTACGGGCCAATGGTCACCCGCTTGAGATGGAGTTGGACACTGGCGCAGCGGTCTCCGTGATCGCCCAGAGGACATTCGACCGCATCAAGCAGGGTATACAGACCCTTACCTTAACCGACACACAGGCCAGGTTGGCCACCTACATGGGGGAACCATTGGACATTGCTGGAACTACGATGACCCCTGTTGTTTATGGACGCCAGGAGGGGCTTTTCCCACTTATCGTGGTGCGCGGCCATGGGCCCAGCCTGTTGGGTCGGGACTGGTTGCGCCATTTGTGGTTGCAGTGGCAGCACATCCTCCAAACAGTTTCTGCAGGGTTGACTGATACCCAGGACGATACCCAGATGTATTCCAGCCCGGTTTGGGGCAAATAAAAGGGGCTGCAGCCTGTAACCAAGTCGAACCAGGAGCCACGCCGCGCTGTTTCCGGGCGTGCCCGGTGCCTTACGCTTTGCTCGAGAAGGTAGAAGGGGAGCTCACTCGTTTGGAGACTTTGGGTATCATCAGGCCCGTCCGTTTTGCTGACTGGGCAGCACCAATTGTACCTGTAATGAAGCCAGATACCACAGTTCGCTTGTGCAACGACTATAAATTTACAGTGAATACGGCTTCCTGACTCAACCAATACCCAATGCCTCGCCTAGAGGATCTCTACGCGAAGCTTGCAGGCGGACTCTCGTTCACAAAATTAGATATGAGTCACGCCTACCTACAGTTGGAGCTGGACCCTGCCTCCCGGCCATATGTAACGATTAATACACACCGGCGCCTGTATGAATATACACGTTTGCCCTTTGGAGTATTCTCTGCCTGTGCTATTTTTCAACGCGTTATGGAGGGCATTTTGAGAGGTTTAATGCGTGTTGCTGTCTACTTAGATGATGTTTTGATCAAAGGGTTGTCGGAGCAGGAACATTTGGAAAATTTGGAGGCTGTCCTTAGTCACTTTTCGAGGCTGGAGTCCGTTTACGTCGCACAAAGTGTGTTTTTCAGGTGAAGGAAGTAGTCTACCTGGGTTATTGGGTGGACCGCGAAGGTTTGCACCCCGTCGCAGAGAAGGTGCACGCAATTCAACAGGCCCCCGCCCCGACTGACACTTCGCATCTTCGTTCGTTTCTCGGCCTCGTAAACTATTACGGAAACTTCCTCCCCAATCTGGCAACAACGCTGGCCCCGTTGCACCTTCTGCTGAAGAAGAATCACACCTGGGTTTGGGGTCAGCCGCAAGAAACCGCTTTTCGGCGGGTAAAACAACAATTGTCGTCGTCGTCTGGGTTACTAACCCACTCTGATCCTGGAACGCCTTTGCTCGTCACACGAGATGCATCCCCGTATGGTATTGGGACTGTCCTGTCCCACAAGATGGAGAATGGGGCCGAGCGGCCGATAGCTTTCGCGTCCCGCACATTGACTGCAGCGGAAAAAAAGTATGCGCAGATCGAGAAGGAGGGCCTGGCGGTGGTCTTTGCGGTGAAATGTTTCCACCAGTACGTATATGGCCGCCACTTCACTATCGTGACGGATCATAAGCCTCTGCTGGGACTTTTCAGAGAGGATAAGCCAATACCGCCCATTGCTTCCGCACGGATCCAGCGCTGGGCTTTGTTGCTCGCTGCATATGAGTATTCTCTGGAGCACAAACCAGGAACCCAGATAGGGAATGCCGACGCACTGAGCCAATTGCCTTTATTGACCGGCCCCATGTCGACCCCCACGACCGGTGAGGTGGTTGCAACCCTAACTTTTATGGACACCTTGCCTGTGACGGCATCACAGATCCATGAGTGGACTCAGACGGAGCCAGTATTGTCAAAGGTTCGGAACATAGTCCTGTATGGTGGGCAGCATAGGCAGCTCCCAGGCGAGTTGCGGGCATTTTCCTCCAAGCTGTCCGAATTCAGCATGGAAGACGGCATCCTTTTGTGGGGGACGCGTGTGATTGTCCCGGAAAAAGGACAGGAGCTGATACTGAGAGACTTGCACAATGGGCATCCAGGTGTGACCAAAATGAAAATGTTGGCCCGGAGTTATGTCTGGTGGCCAGGCCTCGACACCGACATTGAGAAGGTGGCCCAAAACTGCTCCATTTGCCAGGAGCATCAGAAGCTTCCGTTGGCCGCGCCCCTACATCACTGGAAATGTCCAGGGCGGCCTTGGGCCTTGGGCACGCTTGCATGCGGATTTCGCTGGCCCTTTTCAAGGATCCATGTTCCGTCTATTAATCGACGCCCAGTCTAAATGGCTAGAGGTGCATAAGATGGGAGGCACAACGTCCTGCGAAACAATCGAGAAGATGCATTTGTCTTTCAATACGCATGGCCTCCCAGAGGTGTTGGTCACGGACAACGGCACTCCGTTCACAACATAGAACATAGAACATAGAACAGTACAGCACAGAACAGGCCATTCAGCCCTCGATGTTGTGCCGAGCAATGATCACCCTACTTAAACCCACGTAACCCGTATACCCGTAACCCAACAATCCCCCCATTAACCTTACACTACGGGCAATTTAGCATGGCCAATCCACCTAACCCGCACATCTTTGGACTGTGGGAGGAAACCGGAGCACCCGGAGGAAACCCACGCACACACGGGGAGGACGTGCAGACTCCGCAGACAGTGACCCAGCCGGGAATCGAACCTGGGACCCTGGAGCTGTGAAGCATTGATGCTAACCACCATGCTACCGTGAGGCCCCAAGTGAGGTGTTTGCGAGGTTCATGAAGATGAACGGCATACGCCATATCCGCACTGCACCTTACCACCCGGCTTCAAATGGGTTGGCGGAGCACGCAGTGCAGACATTCAAACGAGGTCTAAAGAAGCAGTCTTCCAGGTCGATGGACACGAGACTGGCTCGTTTTTTGTTGTCATATAGGACCACTCCCCATGCGGTGACTAGAAGACTATCCCTTCCAAAGATTCCCCGCTCCAGGAGCTCATTCCTCCAGCCGCAGAGACCAGACACAATGGAAAGTATTCCTCACAATCTTCCTCTGGTGCCTCACTCAAAGCCTGCGCAGGTCGTGACAGAACCGCGTGGAGATAACGACGCCGAGATGACGGAGGCAGCAGACTCTGACTCCGAGATGGAGACACAAGACACCTCAGAGGGGGAATCCTCGGGCCCACGGGTCGTGGATGTACAACCGTTGCGCCGTTCATCATGGAAGCGCCGGTCTCCATCTCGTTACACGCCGCCCGATCCAGCGCCTCGTGCAAATGGTGCCCGGCCTGCGGCAAAACGAGTCCGATGCCCTCCTTCGCCAGGGTCTTCGGTGGATTCTTTGGCCTTTGGGGGGGGAAGGGATATTATAACCTGCCTGCTTACCATTGGCTGGGGACTAATGACAATCCCACAATCCTATGGGAATATGAGCTTCCCCAATGATGGAGGCAGAGATATCATTGGCAGACTCCCTGCATAAATAGAGCTGGCCAGTTTGGAACCAGCAGAGAGAGAGAGAGGAGTGAGCAGCAAGGGAAGTTGCTGCTGCTGTTGTATATATATATATTATTGTAAATAAATGTTATTACTTTGCATCCTGAAAACTCGTGCTGGATTCTTCGTGGCCCTCACAAAACACAACGTGTAAACCGATCACGGAGACATTGTGTGTAATCTCATCATTTAAACCGATCCTGTGATGCTGTGTGTAATCTCCCCATGTAAACCCATCCCGTTGAGACCGTGTGTAATCTCACCGTGTAAACCAGTCCCAGTGACACCGTGTGTAATCTCACCGTGTAAACCAGTCCCAGTGACACCGGGTGTAATCTCACCATGGAAACCAGTCCCAGTGACACCGGGTGTAATCTCACTGTGTAAACCAGTCCCAGTGACACCGTGTGTAATCTCACCGTGTAAACCCATCCCGGTGAGACCGTGTGTAATCTCACCGTGTAAACCAGTCCCAGTGGGACCGTGTGTAATCTCACCGTGTAAACCGATCCCCGAGAAAACCTGTGTAATATCACTGTGTAAACCAGTCCCAGTGACACCGGGTGTAATCTCACCGTGTAAACCAGTCCCAGTGACACCGGGTGTAATCTCACCGTGTAAACCAGTCCCAGTGACACCGGGTGTAATCTCACTGTGTAAACCCATCCCGGTGAGACCGTGTGTAATCTCACCGTGTAAACCAGTCCCAGTGACACCGTGTGTAATCTCACCGTGTAAACGATCCAGGTTACACCGTGTGTAATCTCACTGTGTAAACCAGTCCCAGTGAGACCGTGTGTAATCTCACCGTGTAAACCAGTCCCGGTGAGACCGTGTGTAATCTCACTGTGTAAACCAGTCCCAGTGAGACCGTGTGTAATCTCACCGTGTAAACCAGTCCCGGTGAGACCGTGTGTAATCTCACCGTGTAAACGATCTAGGTTACACCGTGTGTAATCTCACAGTATAAACCGATCCCGGTGATGCTGTGTGCAATCTCACCGTGTATACCGATCCCGGTGATGCTGTGTGTAATCTCACTGTGTATACCGATCCCGGTGATGCTGTGTGTAATCTCACCATGTATACCGATCCCGGTGATGCTGTGTGTAATCTCACTGTGTATACCGATCCCGGTGATGCTGTGTGTAATCATACCATGTATACCGATCCCGGTGATGCTGTGTGTAACCTCACCGTGTAAACCGATCGTGGTTACACTGTGTGTAATCTCACCATTTAAACTGATCCCAGTGATACTGTGTGAAATCTCACCCTGTAAACCAATCCTTTGATGCTGTGTGCAATAAGAACATAAGAACTAGGAGCAGGAGTAGGCCATATGGCCCTTCGAGCCTACTCCACCATTCAATGAGATCATGGCTGATCTTTCTTGGACTCAGCTCCACTTTCCGGCCCGAACACCATAACCCTTAATCCCTTTATTCTTCAAAAAACTATCTACCTTTACCTTAAAAATATTTAATGAAGGAGCCTCTACTGCTTCACTGGGCAAGGAATTCCAAAGATTCACAACCCTTTGAGTGAAGAAGTTCCTTCTAAACTCAGTCCTAAATCTACTTCCCCTTATTTTGAGGCTATGCCCCCTAGTTCTGCTTTCACCCATCAGTGGAGACAACCTGCCCGCATCTCTTCTATCTATTCCCTTCATAATTTTATATGTTTCAATCGATCCCCCCGTATCCTTCTAAATTCCAACCTAAGAGTCTACTCAATCGCTCCTTGTAATCCAACCCCTTCAGATCTGGGATTGACCTAGTGAATCTCCTCTGCACACCCTCCAGCGCCAGTACGTCCTTTCTCGGGTAAGGAGACCAAAACTGAACACAATACTCCAGGTGTGGCCTCACTAACACCTTATACAATTGTGGCATAACCTCTCTCGTCTTAAACTCCATCCCTCTAGCAATGAAGGACAAAACTCCATTAGCCTTCTTAATCACCTGTTGCACCTGTAAACCAACATTTTGCGACTCATGCACTCGCACACCCAGGTCTCTCTGCACAGCGGCATATTTTAATATTTTATCATTTAAATAATAATCCTGTTTGCTATTATTCCTACCAAAATGGATAACCTCACATTTGTCAACATTGTATTCCATCTGCCAGACCCGAGCCCATTCACTTAACCTATCCAAATCCCTCTGCAGACTTCCGGTATCCTCTGTATTTTTTGCTTTACCACTCATCTTTGTGTCATCTGCAAACTTGTACACATTACATTTGGTCCCCAACTCCAAATCATCTATGTAAATTGTGAACAATTGTGGGCCCAACACTGATCCCTGAGGGACACCACTAGCTACTGATTGCCAACCAGAGAAACACCCATTTATCCCAACTCTTTGCTTTCTATTAATTAACCAATCCTCTATACATGCTACTACTTTACCCTTAATTCCATGCATCTTTATCTTAAGCAGCAATCTTTTGTGTGGCACCTTGTCAAAAGCTTTCTGGAAATCCATATATACCACATCCATTGGCTCCCCGTTATCTACCGCACTGGTAATGTCCTCAAAAAATTCCACTAAATTAGTTAGGCACGACCTTCCCTTTATGAACCCATGCTGCGTCTGCCCAATGGGACAATTTCCATCCAGAAGCCTCACTATTTCTTCCTTGATGATAGATTCCAGCATCTTCCCTACTACTGAAGATAAGCTAACTGGTCTATAATTACCCGCTTTCTGCCTACCTCCTTTTTTAAACAGTGGCTTCACGTTTGCTAATTTCCATTCCGCTGGGACCACCCAGAGTCTAGTGAATTTTGGTAAATTATCACTAGTGCATTTGCAATTTCCCTAGCCATCTCTTTTAGCACTCTGGGATGCATTCCATCAGGGCCAGGAGACTTGTCTACCTTTAGTCCCATTAGCTTGCCCATCACTCCCTCCTTAGTGATAACAATCGTCTCAAGGTCCTCACCTGTCATAGCCTCATTTCTATCAGTCGCTGGCATGTTATTTGTGTCTTCCACTGTGAAGACCGACCCAAAAAACCTGTGAAGTTCCTCAGGCATTTCCTCATCTCCCATTATTAAATCTCCCTTCTCATCCTCTAAAGGACCAATATGTACCTTAGCCATTTACCTTAATCTCACCATGTCAGTTCCGGCAACACCGTGTGTAATCTCACCCTGTAAACCAATCCTGGTGATGCTGTGTTAATCTCACTATGTAAACCGATCACGGCGATGCTTTGTGTGATCTCACCATGTAAACCGATCCCGGTGATGCCATGTGTAATTTCACTGCGTAAACCAGTCCCAGAGACACCTTGTGTAATCTCTCCGAGTAAACCAATCCAGGCGACACCATGTGTAATCTCACCACATAACCCAGTCCCAGAGACACCTTGTGTCATCTCACCGTGTAAACCAGTCCCGGTGACACCGTGTGTAATCTCACCGTGTATACCGATCCCGGTGATGCTGTGTGTAATATCATCATATAAACCGATCCCGGTGATGCTGTGTGTAATCTCACCATGTATACCGATCCCGGTGACGCTGTGTGTAATCTCACTGTGTAAACCGATCCCGGTGATGCTGTGTGTAATCTCACCATGTATACCGATCCCGGTGACGCTGTGTGTAATCTCACTGTGTAAACCGATCCCGGTGATGCTGTGTGTAATCTCACCGTGTAAACCGATCCCGGTGACACTATGTGTAATCTCACCGTGTATACCGATCCCGGTGACACTATGTGTAATCTCACCGTGTAAACCGATCCCGGTGATGCTGTGTGTAATCTCACTGTGTAAACCGATCCCGGTGACACTATGTGTAATCTCACCGTGTATACCGATCCCGGTGATGCTGTGTGTAATCTCACTGTGTAAACCGATCCCGGTGGTGCTGTGTGTAATCTCACTGTGTAAACCAGTCCCGGTGATGCTGTATCTCACCATGTAAACCGATCCCGGTGATGCCGTGTGTAATCTCACTGTGTAAACCGATCCCGGTGACACTATGTGTAATCTCACTGTGTAAACCGATCCCGGTGGTGCTGTGTGTAATCTCACTGTGTAAACCGATCCCAGTAATGATATGTATAATTCCACCATGCAGAATATGACAGGCCATATGCCAGCACCATATTTAAAAACATTAATTTACCCACCGTTGAAGGAGGAGATGGTCTGCCATCCCAAAGAGATCTGGCATCCAAATTTACTGACGCTTCTTTTGAAGTGCAGTGATATACAGTGGAGAGCAGGAGGGATGCCTGTACCCCAAGGATGGAATGTGGTGGTTGAGCTATCAGACCAACTCTGAATGGGAGGAAGACGCCAGGGAGATTTGTGTCCAGGGTCTCCGCCCAGAGGACATCCCTGCAGCGCAGGGAATGTGTATATGACCTCATCTACTCCACCAGCCGTCAGCTGCTCAAACTCACCTCACTGAATGATACAGAGGACATGAACCTCAGTGGCAAGGAGCATGCATAAAAGAGCTCTCAGTGTGATTAATGTGATGTCTCACGGTCCCACTGCAATCCCATTTAGTCTGCAGGTGGAGAGTTCACTGTGGATCTCTGACCCTTCCATACAGAGAGCTTAGATGATGCCTTTGAGGGTGTGGGGCAAGGTGGGGGAATGGGGTTAGGTGTTGAGGACACCAGCAATCACTACTAATGGCTAGTGGAGAATGGTTAGTGGACAGGACATAGAGAATCTGTGGCACTGTGAGTGACCTGCAATTGGTTGCAGGACTGAACTGATTCACACTTTTTATAATAATCTTTGTCACAAGTTGGCTTACATTAACACTGCAATGAAGTTACTGTGAAAAGCCCCGAGTCCCACATTTCGGCGCCTGTTCGGGTACACGGAGGGAGACTTCAGAATGCCCAAATTACCTAACACGCATGTCTTTCGGGATTTGTGGGTGGAAACCAGAGCACCCGGAGGAAACCCACGCAGACATGGGGATAACGTGCAGACTCCGCACAGACAGTGACCCAAGCCGGGAATCAAACCTGGGACCCTGGCGCTGTGAAGCAACAGTGCTAACCACTGTTCTACCTGATACACCATCAATAATACACGACAAGTTGATAAAGTTGACTGAGGCTTTAATACACTAAACAGCAAGCCTCCAGCCTCTGGACCCAAACTGGGGCCGGAGGCGGAGACTTGCCACTTTTATACAGAAGCCCCGAGGGGAGGAACCACAGGCGGAGCCAACCTGGACAAGTCCAGGCATGGATGATACAATATACAGTCCCAATGATGCACTATCAATTACGACGAGACGAGAGTAGAGAGTAATCGAGGCTTTATTAAGCAGAGATGTGTAGCCTCCCGCAGCTGCTGCCAAAATGGCTGCAGCTCGGTGAGCACACACATTTATACTCCGCCTACTGGGCGGTGCCAGAAGGCAGGGATCTACCCCCGTACCTGTAGTACAGGAGCCTTACCATATTGCATCTCGTATGTGATATATACAACAGTGGTGACTACCACATTCACCCCCTGTTAAAAAAGAGTCCAGCGGAGGTGGTAGAAGGCTATTTACATGCACAGGTTAACATCTTGGGGAAAGTTCACAAATGCAGCCGATCGGGTGCCTTGATCCTCTGTTGTGATCGCCGCAGTCCCGGTGGCGATGCAGGCGTCGGCTCGGTCGCAGGTGACTCCGGGAGCATGTAGACCTCATCTTCATCCCCGGGTGGGACCAAGAGGAGGATGGATCGTCCTGGAGCGGGGGCTGTGGTGAGGTGCACTGGGGGGAGGAAGGGTGGCGCCGGGGTGGGGGGCGGGTGGGGAACCAGCTGGTGCCAGGTGCCTGAGGGAGACTGTGCCTTGGCTGCCATCAGGGTACACCATGTAGGCATACTGTGGGTTTGCATGGGGTAGCAGTACCCTCTCGACCAACGGCTCCGCCTTGTGGAGCCGCACGTGCTTGCGGAGGAGAACAGGTCCTGTAGCTGCCAGCCACGTTGGGAGCGAAACCCCGGAGGTGGACTTCCTGGGGAAGGCAAGGAGACGTTCATGTGGGGTTGCATTAGTCGCGGTGCAGAATAGCGATCGTATGGAGTGGAGCACGTCGGGGAGGATCTCCCGCCAGCCGGAGACCAGGAGATTTTTGGACCGTAGGGCCAGCTGGACGGCCTTCCAGACCGTCCCATTCTCCCGCTCCACCTGCCCGTTTCTACGGGGGTTGTAGCCGGTCGGCCTGCTCGAGGCGATGCCCTTGCTGAGCAGGTACTGATGCAGCTCATTACTCATAAAGGAAGATCCCCGATTGCTGTGGATGTAGGCGGGGAAACCGAACAGGGAGAAGATGGTATTGAGTGCTTTGATGATTGTGGCCAAAGTCACATCGGGGCATGGCCCGGCGAAGGGGAATCTGGAGTATTCGTCGACCTCATTAAGGAAGTACGTGTTTCGGTCGGTGGAGGGGAGGGGCCCTTTGAAATCCACACTGAGGCGTTCAAAGGGGCGGGAGGCCTTCTCTAGATGCACACGGTCTGGCTGGTAGAAGTGCGGTTTACACTCCGCACAGACCTGGCAGTCTCTGGTGATAGCCCTGACCTCCTCAATGGAGTAGGGCAGATTGCGGGCCTTTATGAAGTGAAAGAACCGGGTGATCCCTGGGTGACAGAGATCATCGTGTAGGGTCCGGAGTCAGTCCACTTGTGTGCTGTCACATGTACCTCGGGATAGGGCATCAGGGGAGCTCGTTGAGCTTACCGGGGTGATACGAAATCTTGTAATCTTGTAGAGAGCTTAAATCTTGTAGAGAGCTCGATCCTCCACCTCAAGATTTTAGCATTTTTGATCTTGCCCCGCTGTATGTTATTGAACATGAAGGCAACCGACCATTGGTCAGTGAGGAGAGTGAATCTCTTGCCGGCCAGGTAATGCCTCCAATGCTGCACAGTTTCTACGATGGCGTGGGCCTCCTTCTCGACGGAGGACTGCCGAATTTTGGAGGCATGGAGGGTGCGTGAAAAGAATGCCTGCCTGGTTGAAGGTGGCAGCCAGAGCGAAGTTTGATGCATCGCTCTCGACTTGGAAGGGGTGCCTCTCGTCGACCGCGTGCATCGCGGCCTTGGCGATGTCGGTCTTGATACGGTTGAAGGCCAAGTGAGCCTCGACCGTCAGGGTGGAAAACGGTGGAGTGAATGAGTGGGCGGGACTTGTCCCCATAGTTAGGGACCCACTGGGCATAGTATGAGAAGAACCCCAGGCATCGTTTGAGGGCCTTGGGGCAGTTGGGGAGGGGGAGTTCCATGAGGGGGCGCATGCGATCGGGATCGGGCCCTAGAACTCCATTTGCACCACATAGCCGAGGATGGCTAAGCGGTTGGTGCTGAACACGCATTTCTCCTTGTTGTACGTTAGGTTGAGGATTTTGGCGGTGTGGAGGAATTTGGAAAGGTTAACATCGTGGTCCTGCTGGTCGTGGCCGCAGCCGGTGACGTTATCCAGGTACGGGAAGGTGGCCCGCAGTCCATAACGGTCAACCATTCCGGCCACTGGGTGGAGCCAGCAGGCAGGCATCTACTCCCATACCTGTAGTACAGGAGCCTTACCGTATTACATCTCGTATGTGATATATACAACAGTGGTGACGACCACATCCGGCAATACAATCACATGGTTTACCACACTACCATGCTGCCCATCTGAAGAAAGGTGACCTGAAACAGTGCATAAATTACAGAACTATTGCTTTCAGTTCTCCCACTTGGCCACCCTGGAGTGGATCTGGAAAAAGAGTGAGATTGCTGAAAAGCAAGCTGGATTTTGATGTGCAATAGCAACCAGAGATCAAGTTGCTCATCTTAGAATCATAATGCGCAAGTCGAAGTACATCTGCAGCCAACATTCATGTATTTTATTGATTGTGAAATGGCATTTGATTGGGCCTCACGTGAGAAACTCTGGTTGACAAAGTTTGACATGGGTTAGCCACCACATTTAATCAAATTGCTGACCAAGCTTTATTGTGAGCAATGAGCTAGGGTCAGAGTTTCTGGCGCCCTGTGAGAAAATTCACAGTCAAACAGGTTGGAAAGGGATGCGTCCGCTCATCATATTTATCAATTGCTGGCAGAAATAGTTAAGAGAGAGACACTTGATGAATAGAGAGACACTTGATGAATAGGGCAGCACGGTAGCATAGTGGTTAGCACAAATGCTTCACAGCTCCAGGGTCCCAGGTTCGAATCCCAGCTTGGGTCACTGTCTGTGTGGAGTCTGCACGTTCTCCCCGTGTGTGCGTGGGTTTCCTCCGGGTGCTCCGGTTTCCTCCCACAGTCCAAAGATGTGCAGGTTAGGTGAATTGGCCAGGCTAAATTGCCCTCAGGCTAAATTGCCCTCAGGGTCCAAATTGCCCTTAGTGTTTGGTGGGGTTACTGGGATAGGGTGGATGTATGGGCTTGGGTAGGGTGCTCTTTCCAAGAGCCGGTGCAGACTCGATGGGCCGAATGGCCTCCTTCTGCACTGTAAATTCTATAAATTCTATGAAACCTATGAAAGGTGGGATACTGATTGGCAGGTGACATGTTTTGAACCTTTGATATCCTGATGACTTTATTCTGTTTGTTAACTCTGCGGAGGAGCTACAGGAGTTGATGGATTGTCTTGACCAAATTAACCAGAAATATATTCTGTTGATCAAGGTCCATAGAACCCCTATAATACAGAAGGGGGCCATTTGGCCCATCGAGTCTCCATCGGCCCTCCAAAAGAGCACGCCACCTAGGCCCACTGCCCCACCTTATCCGCGTAACGCAACGTATTGAGCATGGCCAATCCATCTAACTTTCACAATTTTGGACTGTGGGAGGAAACCAGAGCACCCAAAAGAAACCCACGCAGACATGGGGAGAACGTGCAAACTTCACACAGACACTCATCCAATGCCAGAAATGAACCCGGGTCCCTGGTGCTGTGAGGCAACACTGCTAACCACTGGGCCACCATGATGACAAGAAAAAGGTGATGGTGCAGTGGTTAGCGCTGCTACCTCATGGTGGTGAGGGCCCAGGTTCGATCCTGACCCGAGGTCACTGTACTTGTGGAGTTTGCACATTCTTCCCGTGTCTGTGTGGGTCTCACCACCACAACCCAAAAAGATGTGCAGAGTAGGTGGATTGACCACTCTAAATTGCCCCTTAATTGGGAAGAAAAGAATTGGATACTCTAAATTTATTTTAAAAAAAGAAAAAGGTGATGGGGATATGTGAAAAGAGCTGCAGGATTCTGATGAACACAATTCGGCTTGAACAGGCCTATCTACCTTCCACTGTCTCAGGTTACTCATCACCGAAGATATGGAACCTACAAAGAAATTCGGTCTAGACTTAATAAGGGTCATGACGTTGTGAACTCACTTTAAAAAAAAAATAAATTTAGAGTACCCAATTCATTTTTTTTCCAATTAAGGGGCAATTTAGCGTGTTCATTCCACCTACCCTGCACATCTTTGGGTATTGTGAACTCACTTAAATGAGAAGTCACAGAATCTCGTTCACAATGAAAATTTGTCTTCTGAAAGCTCTTCTGTGACAATGGGAGAGATTCTCCATTTGGAGGACTATGGGCTGAATTCTCTGCTGTTGGGATTCTCCGTTTTACCGGCAGCCCGGGGGATGGATTCTCCGATTTCCAGACAAAGATCTGACGCTGTCGTGGGAACAGTGGCGTTTTACGCCAGAAAAAACGGTGCAACAGCTGCACCAACTCTGGGATCGTTGGGGAGCTTGCAGCCGCACCGGGTAAATCTCTCGGCTGCCACGACATGCGCACGGTGGCGGCTGCTCAAAATGGCGCCGGCTGCACGTGGACCCGGCCTGCCAAATAATGACCCCCAGTATCCCCCCTCGCCACCCCCCACCAGTCTCACAAGCCCTTGCCGAAGCCCCCCCCCGGCCAGCGATATGGCTCCCCCCCCCCCCCCCCCCCGACTGAGGCGGCGCTGGACGCAGTCCGCAGCCACCACGCGGGGTCCACGGAAAAAAATACCACAAGTGTTTTGCGTCGTCAGGACCTTTAGGCCATCGGGGGTGGAGCATCGGGGAGGGGCCTCAGGTGACGACCTGAGGCTGTCCTAACGACATGCGGCATAGTCTTCGAGTATGCCGTTTTTGAGGGGCGGAGCATCACAAAAGCGCCGCTGCCCCGCTTTCGGCGCAAACAGGGACTCTTCAGCTGATTGCCGAACGCGGTTTCACCGTCGGCAATCGGAGAATCCCGCCCCGGAGGTTCCCTGACGGCATGGGGCTGCCGCACAATGGGAAACCCCATTTACCAGCTGGCAAAACAGAGAATCCTGACAGCGTGCTGCACCAGAAATCTGGTGCAGCGGGACGTAGAAACCCGCCCTATGTTCTTCTCCCGGAGGATAATTGCTACCGATTTGTATTCCCCCGGAAGCGCAAATCGGGTAGAAATACCAAATCCCTTGTCATGCAAATTTATGCTTGAATGATTGGAATGCACTTACCTTTCTTTGATGTGGTTGATGTTTGTAAACATTGGGATTTCAGCACTTAAGAGTCAATCACTCATGAAAGGAAATGAATGAATCAAGACTGCTTTGTGGAAGCTGTCAATCACAGCCCACTACTACAAATGAATGAATGGCTTGCAGCTAATCGCTCTGAACGGTTTGAACACAGGTCACAGCTGTTCTCCTGCCAGGAATGGATACGTGGACCTCGCAGGTAGATGTTACAGCTGTAATCATTTTCACTGCTCCTGCCTGGACTGCTCTCTAGCTTCCAGACAGGGGTCTCTATTCTGAGGGAGGGGCGTGTCTGTAAGAGGGGTATTTGTGGGGAGTGTCCCTTTAGTCAGGAGATCCCATGGGGATCTCTCTAGTTAGGGGGTTTCTCTAGCTATGGGATCTCTGTGAGGGTTACTTTAGCTGGGGGGACCTCTGAGGGGGTCTCTCTAGTTTGGGGGTCTCAATGAGGGTCCCTCAAGTTAGGGGTCTCTATGGGGGTTCCTTTAATTAGGGGGTCTCTGTTGGGGTCCCTCTAGTTAGGGGGTCTCTCTGGGGGGTTCCTTCAGTTAGGGGTCCCGTGGGGATCTTCTTATTAAGCGGATCTTTTGGTAGCTTCACCTTTTATGGGGGTCTCTGAGGGGAGGGTGTGGGGGGGTATGGTAGAGGAAGGGTGGGCAGGTAATGCATTGTGGGGGGGAGGAAGGGTTGCCTTCAGATGGACTTTGGGGGTTATTGCCTAAAGGAACCGTGAGGTCCACCACATCAGGTTCACGTTTGGTGAGACCACCAGTAATCCCCGTCCACGTATTTTCCTGCTCAGGGAACCAGAGATCCACAGAGGGCCCGCGATTAGGGTGCCGGGCCCGCTAAATGTGTATCTGTGAAAGCTGAACCATCAGGAAGAGTGACGAGATTCAAATACGGGTATTTGAAATGAAAGGACTCAGACAGATGGGCCCTTCACTGTACAATAGTTGGTTATTCGTTATTTACACGCAGGTGGTGTCCCCCCCCCCCCCACCTTTTGTTGCTGGGCTCCCCCCCCCGCCCCACCCCCCCCCAACACACACCTCTCCCTGTCCTGCTTTCGGCCTTCGCTTACTGGTTCCTTTTCCTGTGTTCTTGATCTCAGTTTTGAGGCAGTTATCGAGGAAGCTCACATATTTTGGAATTGCGATGTGAACAGGAGGGGAGTGGGATCTGCAATGTTTTACCCAGACAGGCAGTGGAAGCAAGTTCCAACCAACTTTCAAAAGGAATTGGGAAATTGAATGGAAAGGAAATTGAAAAATTTGGGGAATGAGCGGGGCAGTGGGATTAATTGGGGAGCTTTTTCAATGATTCAGCCCAAACATAAGCTGAATGGCCTCCCTTGATGCTCCCTGGTTAAGGCTTTCACTTTAAAGCCGAACCCTGTTCTTATCTTTTATTTCCTGTTAACTGCTCTCTGCACCTGCCAGTCAAATGGGTGTGAGGAATTTATCAATTTTTAAAACATGATGACAAAGGGCAGTTTTTTTTAAACTGCTTTTTGTCTCTGTGCCATTCTTAGAAAAAAACAATAAAATTTGTGGTTTTATTGCAAGAATATACAAGGTAGCAGGTGAAGGTGAATCTTGATAAACCTTTCAGAAAATCTGATTCAAGGATGTGCCTGGCTGGATAATATCAGAACATGGACTGACCTTTGTATGGGGCAGGCTCTGAGGGTGTCAGGGAACAGAGATTAGTGGAGAAATGGTTTATAGTGCTGATAACCTTCACAAATGAGGACAGACAGAAGACAAGTCACCTCTAATATTTCTACCCATAATCCATGGTTCAGTCCCGGAAGCTTCAATAACTTTCATTAAACACAAAGCACAATGCTGATTCTGCTTTTCTGAACGATTCATTCGGGGCTGGTTCAGCACAGTGGGCTAAACACTGGCTTGTAATGCAGAACAGTGCCAGCAGTGTGTGTTCAATTCCCGTACCGGCCTCCCCGAACAGGCGCCGGAATGTGGTGACTAGGGGCTTTTGACAGTAACTTCATTGAAGCCTACTTGTGACAATAAGCGATTATTATTTATTCATCTTGACCAACTGTATTGTATCTCACACCTCTCCCCCAACCCATCCCCCACCCTCTCCCCAACCCTCCCCCATCACCCACCCTCTCCCCCAACCTTCCCCATTCCCACCCTCCTCCTCCCCAACCACAAGCCCTCCCATCCTTCCCCTCCTCATCATCCACCCCATCACACCCTCCCTCTCACACACCCTACTGACCATCTCACACTCACCCTACTGACCTCACCCCCACCCATTCCCCCGACTGTCATCACCCCCACCCTCTCGCCACCGACCTGACCCTTCCCCATCCCCGCTGTCCTCTCACCACCTTCCATGTTGTCCTCACTGCCAACCCTTCCCACTGTTCCCCACCCCACCCCCCCTGTTCCCACCCCCACCCCCCACTGACCTCACCCCCACTGTCTTCACCCCCACAACCCCACTGTCCTCACCCCCTACCATCCCCAGTATCCTCCTACCACCCTCCCCACTGCCCTCACCCCCTACCCTCCCCCCAGTCCTCAACCCCTACCCTCCCCTCTGTCCCCACCCGCTACCCTCCCCACTGCCCTCACCCCCTCCCCACTCCACTGTCCTCACTCCCTCCCCTCCCCTCTGTCCTCACCCCCTACCCTCCCCTCTGTCCCCACCCCCACCCTCCCCACTGCCATCACCCCCTCCCCACTCCACTGTCCTCACTCCCTACCCTCCCCACTGTCCTCACCCCCTACCCTCTCCACTGTCCTCACCCCCTTTCCTCCCCACTGTCCTCACCCCCTACCCTCTCCACTGTCCTCATCCCCTTTCCTCCCCCTATCCTCACCCCCTACCCTCCCCACTGTCCTCACCCCCTACCCTCCCCTCTGTCCTCACCCCCTACCCTGTCCACTGTCCTCACCCCTACCCTCCCCTCTGTCCTCACCCCTACCCTCCCCTCTGTCCTCACCCCTACCCTCCCTCTGTCCTCACCCCTACCCTCCCCTCTGTCCTCACTCCCTACCCTCCCCTCTGTCTTCACCCCCTACCCTGCCCACTGTCCTCACCCCTACCCTCCCCTCTGTCCTCACTCCCTACCCTCCCCTCTGCCCTCACCCCTACCCTTCCCTCTGTCCTCACCCCCTCCCCTCCCCACTGTCCTCACCCCCTCCCCTCTCCACTGTCCTCACCCCCTCCCCTCCCCCCTGTCCTCACCCCTACCCTTCCCCCTGTCCTCACCCCCTCCCCACTCCACTGTCCTCACCCCCTCCCCTCCCCCCTGTCCTCACCCCCTACCCTCCCCACTGCCCTCACCCCCTCCCCTCCCCCATGTCCTCACCCCTACCCTCCCCCTGTTCTCACCCCTACCCTCCCCACTGTCCTCACCCCCTACCATCCCCTCTGTCCACACCCCCTCCCCTCTCCACTGTCCTCACCCCCTACCCTCCCCACTGTCCTCACCCCCTACCCTCCCCCCTGTCCTCACCCCCTCCCCTCCCCACTGCCCTCACCCCCTCCCCTCTCCAGTGTCCTTACCCCCTACCCTCCCCACTGCCCTCACCCCCTCCCCTCTCCACTGTCCTCACCCCCACCCTCCCCACTGCCCTCACCCCCTACCCTCCCCCTGTCCTCACCCCCTACCCTCCCCTCTGTCCTCACCCCCTACCCTCCCCACTGTCCTCAACCCCTACCCTCCCCTCTGCCCTCACCCCTACCCTTCCCTCTGTCCTCACCCCCTCCCCTCCCCACTGTCCTCACCCCCTCCCCTCTCCACTGTCCTCACCCCCTCCCCTCTCCACTGTCCTCACCCCCTCCCCTCCCCCCTGTCCTCACCCCCTACCCTTCCCTCTGTCCTCACCCCCTCCCCTCTCCACTGTCCTCACACCCTCCCCTCCCCCCTGTCCTCACCCCCTACCCTCCCCTCTGTCCTCACCCCTACCCTTCCCTCTTTCCTCACCCCCTACCCTCCCCCCTGTCCTCACCCCTACCCTCCCCCCTGTCCTCACCCCCTCCCCACTCCACTGTCCTCACCCCCTCCCCTCCCCCCTGTCCTCACCCCCTACCCTCCGCACTGCCCTCACCCCCTCCCCTCCCCCCTGTCCTCACCACTACCCTCCCCCTGTCCTCACCCCCTACCCTCCCCGCTGTCCTCACCCCCTACCATCCCCACTGCCCTCACCCCCTACCCTCCCCCTGTCCTCACCCCCTCCCCTCCCCTCTGTCCTCACCCCCTCCCCTCCCGCTGTCCTCACCCCTACCCTCCCCACTGTCCTCACCCCCTACCCTTCCCTCTGTCCTCACCCCTACCCTTCCCTCTGTCCCCACCCCCTCCCCTCCCCCCTGTCCTCACCCCTCCCCTCCCCCCTGTCCTCACCCCTAACCTCCCCTCTGTCCTCACCCCTACCCTCCCCCCTGTCCTCACCCCCTCCCCACCCCACTGTCCTCACCCTCTCCCCTCCCCACTGCCCTCACCCCCTACCCTCCCCACTGTCCTCACCCCTACCCTCCCCTCTGTCCTCACTCCCTCCCCTCCCCTTTGTCCTCACCCCTACCCTCCCCCCTGTCCTCACCCCCTCCCCACCCCACTGTCCTCACCCCCTCCCCTCCCCTCCCCCTGTCCTCACCCCCTCCCCTCCCCACTGTCCTCACTCCCTCCCCTCCCCTTTGTCCTCACCCCTTCCCTCCCACTGCCCTCATCCCCTACCCTCCCCACTGTCCTCACTCCCTCCCCCCCCTTTGTCCTAACCCCTTCCCTCCCACTGCCCTCATCCCCTACCCTCCCCACTGCCCTCACCCCTACCCTCCCCTCTGTCCTCACCCCCTCCCCTCCCCCCTGTCCTCACCCCCTACCCTCCCCACTGTCCTCACCCCCTCCCCTCCCCACTTCCCTCACCCCCTCCCCACTCCACTGTCCTTACCCCCTACCCTCCCCACTGCCCTCACCCCCTCCACTGTCCTTACCCCCTACCCTCCCCACTGCCCTCACCCATCCCCTCTCCACTGTCCTCGCCCCCTCCCCTCCCCCCTGTCCTTACCCCTTCCCTCCCCACTGCCCTCACCCCCTCCCCTCTCCACTGTCCACTCCCCTACCCTCCCCACTGCCCTCACCCCGTCCTCTCCCCAATATCCTCCTACCACCCTCCCTCCACTGTCCTCACACCTTCCCCTCCTATTTCCCCTCCCCGCACTCTCTCCTTGCTCCATTCATCTCCTCACATAAAAGTCCATATCTGCCATATTCCAATTTAATATCATGAGTGAAAAATTCTTGTTCCCACCAGTCTGAATTCTGCTCCCTGGCTGCTCTTCCCCGTCTCTCTCCTGCACAGGCTGGATTCAGAGCTCACCTGCTCCACATGCCAGCTTTCACCAACACTCTCGAGATGCGATTCTCTGTTTCAGAAACTCAGGGCTGGATTCTCCGTTTTTGAGTGTTGACTCCAGCGGAGTATGTGTGGCGTTTCATGACAGAAAAATCAGCGCAACAGCTGCGCAGATTTAGCGACTGTAATGAACTCCAATTGGCTTTACTGGTTGGCCAATTGGAGTATGAGCTCCCTCAATGATAGCTAATTGAGGGGGCCCATATAATCACCTGTGTAGGCTTTGTGAGCCAGTCTTAAGTTGACTGGACTGCTAGCAGCACTGTTTGTAGCTGCTCCTGTAATATCGTTATTGTAAATAAATATTGGTGTGGTGACGGAACTCCTGCCTCCCGTGGATTACTACAGCGACTTTAAATGGGCTAGCACTGTCGCCACGTGGAACGCATTCAATTCCATGAAAACCGGTGCCGGATTTGACGGGTCCGTGATTGATGCACATTGATTGATTGATTGATGCACGTTCCTGCGCTGCTGCTGGGATCGATGTGTGGTGGGCAGTTGAGCAGATCTGCACAGGGCTGCGTAGTGGGCAAGCTTGCCACACTGGAGACAGTGTCGAGATTTCGCGGGACATTGCCGCTTTAAGTGGGAGGAGCCACAGTTGTTGCACGTCATGGCGCCGATGTCAGGACGCTCCGTGCGCCACTGCGCATGCGTGGTGCGGTCGAACGATGTTGCCACCTGCGCAGTTCGGTCCTCGGCCTCGCCATCCCCTCGGTCGTTGCGCGCATGCGCAGGAGCCCTGGAAAACCGCACGAAATGGCTGCCCTCATCCAGACTCAGGCCCTGGAGCTGTTTTACGGCCTGCACCCGCTCCGCATCATGGGGGCCTTTCCGCGCTGTCTCTGCCGCCTTGATATGGGAGTACCGGTTATTAGTGTGCTCATGTAGGACGCAGGTTTCGATGGCGATGGTGAGGGTGAGCTGCTTCACTTTAAGGAGCTGCTGGTGAAGGGGGTCGGAGTGGACCTCGAAAACGATCTGGTCGCGGATCATGGAGTCGGAAGTGGAGCTGTAGTTGCAGGATTGCGCGAGGATTCGGAGATGGGTTAAGAAGGACTGAAAAGGTTCATCCTTACCCTGAAGCCTCTGCTGGAATACGTAGCGTACAAAGCTCTCGTTGACTTCGATGTCACAGTGGCTGTTGAAATTCAGCAGGACTGTTTTGAACTTTGTCTTGTCCTCACCTTCAGCAAAGCAAGAAGTCTTACAACACCAGGTTAAAGTCCAACAGGTTTGTTTCAAACACGAGCTTTCGGAGCGCTGCTCCTTCCTCAGGTGAATGGCGAGGTATGTTCCAGAAACATTTATATAGACAAAGTCAGAGATGCTGGACAATGCATTTGCAGGTAATCAATTCATTACAGATCCAGAGATAGGGGTAACCCCAGGTTAAAGAGGTGTGAATTGTCTCAAGCCAGGACAGTTGGTAGGATTTTGCAAGTCCCGGCCAGATGGTGGGGGATGAATGTAATGCGACATGAATCCAAGATCCCTGTTGAAGCCGCACTCATGCGTGCGGAACTTAGCTATAAGTTTTTGCTCGGCAATTCTGCGTTGTCGCGTGTCCTGAAGACCGGTCTCGATGACCTTCTGAGTGGTGGTGGTGACGTTGGTGGCTTGATCGTTGCGTGTGAATCACAACTAGTGGAATTGTGGGTTATGGTGTCTTGAGGTATCGCTTCAGCAAATGGCAGTGGAGAGGAGATCGGTCGTGGGTATGTGATTTTCTGAAGTGCTGTTCGATTTCTGCGAATGATGGTGCCATCTGTCGTTTTTACCACGTAGGATCTGGGTGCGGCTTGACGAATAGTGACAGCTGGAGCAGACCAACCGGCATCAGGTATTTTGATTCTGACGGTGTCTGCTGGAGCTAGCACCTCCAGATCGGTTGCATGTTTGTCGTAGTGATGTTTCTGATCATCATAAAGTTGTTGTATCTTTTTTATCACCGGTAGGTGATCTAGATCAGGTCGTTGTAGGGCCGGAAGTGTTGTTCTCAGGTACCTGTTCATCAGCAACTGAGCTGGTGACATGCCAGTTGATAAGGGAGTAGCACGATATGAGAGTAGTGCAAAGTGAATGTCGGAGGCGGAATCCGAGGCTTTGTTAATGAGCTGTTTGACTATGTGCATCCCCTTTTAAAGTTTGCCGTTGGACTGCGGGTAGTGCGGACTAGATGTGACATGCTTGAAGTTGTAGCATTTTGTAAACATAGTCCAATGTTAACTGTGAAAGCACGGTCCATTGTCATTGTCCATCACAGTATTTGGTATGCCATGACGAGAAAAAGTTTCTTTGCTTGATTTGATCACGGTTTTTGAAGTGAGGTCAAAACAAAGAAATGAAATGAAAATGAAAAATAAAATGAAAATCACTTATTGTCACAAGTAGGCTTCATTGAAGTTACTGTGAAAAGCCCCTAGTCTCCACATTCCGGCACCTGTTCGGGGAGGCTGGTACGGGAATTGAACCGTGCTGCTGGCCTGCTTGGTCTGCTTTAAAAGCCAGCGATTTACCAAGTGTGCTAAACCAAAGAGACTTACAAAGAAAATTACAGCACAGGAACAGGCCCTTCGGCCCTCCCAGCCTGCGCCGATCCAGATCCTTTATCTAAACCTGTTGCCTATTTTCCAAGGATCTACTTCCCTCTGTTCCTCGCCCGTTCATATACCTGTCTAGATGCATCTTAAATGATGCTATCGTACCCGCCTCTACCACCTCAGCTGGCAAAGCATTCCAGGCACCCACCACTCTTCGCGTAAAACACTTTCCACACACATCTCCCTTAAACGTTCCCCCTCTCACCTTGAAATCATGACCCCTTGTTTGACACCCCCATTCTTGGGAAAAGCTTGTTGCTATCCACCCAGTCCGTACCTCTCATAATTTTGTAGACCTCAATCAGGTCCTCCCTCAACCTCCATCTTTCCAATGAAAACAATCCTAATCTACTCAACCTTTCTTCATAGCTAGCACCCTCCATACCAGGCAACATCCTGGTGAACCTCCTCTGCACCCTCTCCAAAGCATCCACACCCTTCTGGTAATGTGGCGACCAGAACTGCACACAGTATTCCAAATGTGGCCTAATCAAAGTCCTATACAACTGTTTGGCAGCACGGTAGCATTGTGGATAGCACAATCGCTTCACAGCTCCAGGGTCCCAGGTTCGATTCCGGCTTGGGTCACTGTCTGTGTGGAGTCTGCACATCCTCCCCGTGTGTGCGTGGGTTTCCTCCGGGTACTCCGGTTTCCTCCCACAGTCCAAAGATGTGCAGGTTAGGTGGATTGGCCATGATAAATTCCACTTAGTGTCCAAAAGTGCCCTTAGTGTTGGGAGGGGTTGCTGGGTTATGGGGATAGGGTGGAGGTGTTAACCTTGGGTAGGGTGCTCTTTCTGGGAGCCGGTGCAGACTCGATGGGCAGAATGGCCTCCTTCTGCACTGTAAATTCTATGTATCTATGTAACATGACCTGCCGACTCTCGTACTCAATACCTTGTCCAATGAAGGCAAGCATGCTGTATGCCTTCTTGACCACTCTATCGCCCTGCATTGCCACCTTCAGGGTACAATGGACCTGAACTCTCAGATCTCTCTGTACACCAATTTTCTCCAGGACTCTTCCATTGACCGTATAGTCCGCTCTTGAATTAGATCTTCCAAAATGCATCACCTCGCATTTGCCTGGATTGAACTCTATCTGCCATTTCTCTGCCCAACTCTCCAATCTATCTATATTTTGCTGTATTCTCTGACAGTCCTCCTTGCTATCTGCAACTCCACCAATCCTAGTATCATCTGCAAACTTGCTAATCAGATCACCTAAACCTTCGTCCAGGTCATTTATGTATATCACAAACAACAGTGGTCCAAGCACGGATCCATGTGGAACACCACTAGTCACCTTTCTCCATTTTGAGACACTCCCTTCCACCACTACTCTCTGTCTCCTGTTGCCCAGCCAGTTCTTTATTCATCTAGCTAGTACACCCTGAACCCCATACGACTTCACTTTTTCCATCAACCTGCCATGGGAAACTTTATCAAACGCCTTACTGAAGTCCATGTAATGACATCTACAGCCCTTCCCTCATCAATTAACTTTGTCACTTCCTCAAAGAATTCTATTAGGTTTGTAAGACATGACCTTCCCTGCACAAAACCATGCTGCCTATCACTGATAAGTCTTCTCCAACAGTTTGCCTACCACTGACGTCAAGCTCCTAGGTCTATAATTCCCTGGATTATCCTTGCTACCCTTCTTAAACAAAGGGACAACATTAGCAATTCTCCAGTTCTCCGGGACCTCACCCGTGCTCAAGGATGCTGCAAATATATTTGTTAAGGCCCCAGCTATTTCGTCCCTCACTAACCTGGGATAGATCCCATCCAGACCCGGGGACTTGTCCACCTTAATGCCTTTTAGAATACCCAAAACGTCCCCCTTCCTTATGCCGACTTGACCTAGAGTATTTAAACATCCATCCTGTTGCTCGTTGTGGTGAGTATGCTTTACACTCAATTGGCTCTGTTTTATTCCTTAGCTCTAGAGTCGCCAGGTATCTTTATGATACCACCACGAGGTTCAAGTTCAAGTTCAGATCAATGACTCAATACACCAGTTAGTAAGGTTCAATCAAACACATTTATTATTTACACAGTAAATCGATACTCATGCAACTAATACTAGCGGACTAAACTATTCCCACCACTATGAGCCAATACTTATCTTCGATAAGGGAACCCACTGGATCAGGGAACAATGGCCTCTTGTTCTGTCCTGAGACTGCAGGATTCCCAGTTGGTACGGGTTAAGGGATCAGGAGTGTCTATTCTTGTAGCGTGCGTTGGTTGACACTTACTTGTCGGTGTAGCTGTTGGCCAGGCCTCTCCTTCTCACGGTCAAGTTCTTAGAGAGCTGCTGCAAAGGTGTTCTGCTGGGAGGGCCGGCTAAGAGAGGGAGCTAAACTTGGGACTTGACTTTTATAGGTCCCAGGGGCTTTGCGCCCTTTTGGGCGTACCCCGATCCTACTGTCCATCGATTGGGTCTCATCCCAATCGATTGGTACGAATCCCCCAATACTGAGGCTGTCCCTAGATCGCGGGGCGGTTCTTCCTAACTGGTTTGTTTCCTTTTGTTTTAGACCCAGTTGGCGCCAGGAAGTCTGACCTGCCATAGAATGTCCCAATTGTAGCTAATCGTTGTATCCATTGTTCCCGGGGATCGCTTCATTAATATGAAAACTGCTGGTTTCGGTGCTGTCTGCTTTCTTTGCAGCCAGAATACACATGAACTTCTGCAAACTGCTTGTCTCTTTATAATTGTCCAGTTTTCCCTGCAACCTTTGCGTTCTTCCATTTTGTGTGGGGAAGTGGCCAACCCAGGTGGCTACAATCCCTAGCCTCAACAACCGCCATATCCCTCTCCTTGGTGAATACCGATGCAAAGTACTCATTAATCTCACCCATTTCCTCTGACTCCACGCATAAATTCCCTCTTTTGTCTTTGAGTGGGCCAATCCTTTCTCTAGTTACCCTCTTGCTCCTTATATACGAATAAAAGGCTTTGGGATTTTCCTTAACCCTGTTAGCCAAAGATATTTCATGACCCCTTTTAGCCCTCTTTATTGCGCGTTTGAGATTTGTCCTAGTTTCCCGGTATTCCTCCAAAGCTTCATCAGTTTTAAATCGCCTAGATCTTATGTATGCTTCCTTTTTCATCTTAGCTAGTCTCACAATTCCACTCGTCATCCATGGTTCCCTAATCTTGCCATTTCTATCCCTCATTTTCACAGGAACATGTCTGTCCTGCACTCTAATCAACGTTTCCTTAAAAGACTCCCACATTTCAAATGTGAATTTACCCTTAAACAGCTGCTCCCAATCCACATTCCCCAGCTCCTGCCGAAGTTTGTTATACTTGGCCTTTCCCCAATTTAGCACTCTTCCTTTAGGACCACTCTCGTCTTTGTCCATGAGAATTCTAAAACTTACGGAATTGGGATCGCTATTCCCAAAGTAATCACCAACTGAAACTTCAACCACCTGGCCGGGATCATTCCCCAATACCAGGTCCAGTATGACCCCTTCCCAAGTTGGACTATTTACATACTGCTCTAAAAAACTCTCCTAGATGCTCCTTACAAATTCTGCTCCATCTACGCCTCCAACACTACATGAGTCCCATTCAATGTTGGGGAAGTTAAAATCTCCCATTACGACCATCCTATTGCTCCTACATTTTTTTATAATCTGTCTACATATTTGTACCTCTACTTCACGCTCGCTTTTGGGAGGCCTGTAGTAAAGTCCCAACAATGTTACTGCACCCTTACTATTTCTTAGCTCTACCCATATTGATTCAGTGCTCGAATCCTCTATCGTGCCCTCCTTAATCACAGCTGTGATATCATCTCTGACCAGTAATGCATCTCCTCCACCCCTTTTACCTCTCTCTCTGTCCCTCCTGAAGCATCTATATCCTGGGATATTTAGTTGCCAGTCTTGCCCTTCCGTCAACTAAGTCTCAGTAATACAAATAACATCATATTCCCAGGTACTAATCCAAGCCCTAAGTTCATCTGCCTTACCTGCTACACTTCTCGCATTAAAACAAATGCACCTCAGACCATCTGTCCCTTTGCGATCATCATCTCTTCCCTGTCTACTCTTCCCCTTAGTCACATTGATTTTATTATCTAGTACCTTACTGACTTTAGTTGCTGCCTCTTTACTGACCTATAACTTCCTAATCTGGTTGCCATCCCCCTGCCACTTTAGTTTAAAACCTCCCCAACAGTGTTAGTAAAAGCACCCCCAAGGACATTGGTTCCAGTCCTGCCCAGGTGTAGACCATCCGGTTTGTAATGGTCCCACCGCCCCCAGAACCGGTTGCAATGTCCCACAAATCTGAACCCCTCCCTCCTGCACCATCTCTCAAGCCACATATTCATTCTGACTATTCTTGAATTTCTACTCTGACTGTCTCATAGGACTGGTAGTAATCCTGAGATTACTACCTTTGAGGTCCTACTTTTTAACTTATCTCCTAACTTTCTAAATTCTGATTGTTGGACCTCATCCTGTTTTTTACCTATATCGTTGGTGCCTATATGCACCACAACAACTGGCTGTTCACCCTCCCCTTTAAGTATGTTCTGCAGTCAATCTGAGACATCCCTGACCCGTGCACCCGGGAGGCAACATACCATTCGGGAGTCTCGTTTTCGACCAAAGAAACGCCTGTCTCCTCCCCTTACGATTGAATCCCAGTCAGACAGCTTTATTACTTCAGGGTAGTTCGAGTAGTAGTCTATGACTACTATGTAGTCATGACTATTAGAGTGGAATAGGTCAATGCCTGCCTTGGTCCACGGAGAGGTTTCCAAGTTGTGTGTTTGAAGAGTCTCCTTACATTGTGCTGGTTGGAACTTCTAACCGGTCTCACAGCCCAGGACCATGTCCGTGATGTCCTGATTGATGCCAGGCCAGTAGACGGCTTGGCGAGCCCTTCGTCTGCATTTTTCTATGCCAAGGTGTCCTTCGTGGATTTGACGAAGTACCATGGGCCTGAGACGCAGCGGAATCACTATTCTATCCATCCTTAGCAGTATTCCGTTGATCATTGTCTTTGACATTGTAGAATTGCAGACATTGCCCTTTAGGCCATCCATTGTTGAGGTTATGAATGACTCATTGCAGCAAGGGATCTTTGTCCGTCTCTTCACCGATGAGAATTATTTTTTCGTCCATTGCAGGAAGGTTGTCTGTGCACAATTGTGCCTGGGATTCAATGTGTTGGATTATCTTTAGTGGTTCACTTGGTGAAGTGACTGGGCAAGACAACGCATCTGCAATGATTAGATCTTTGCCAGGTGTATATACAAGATTGAATTCATGGGCGGGATTCTCGCCCCCGCCGCCCGCCGAATTCTCCAGCGCCAGATCGGGCCCGCGATCGGGGCTCACCGATCCGCGGGCGGGCCTCTGCCGTAGGGCCACTCTTTTCTTACGCGCTGGCCGTGTGGTCCTCCGCGATGGCCGGCACGAAGGTGAACCCCCCCTGCACATGCGCGGGGATGACGTCAGCAGCCGCTGACGCTCCCGCGCATACGCGGACCCCCGCCAGCCGCAGAGTCCCTTCTGCCCCGGCTGGCGCGGCGCCAAAGGCCTTCCGCGTCGGCCAGTCTGCCGCTCCAGCAAGCCACTCCGGCGCTGGCTTAGCCCCTGAAGGTGCGGAGATTATGCACCTTTGGGGCGGGCCGATGCCGGAATCGTTCACGCCACTCCATCCTGCCGGGACCCCCCCGCCCCGCCGGGTACGGGAGAATCCCGCCCCATATCTCCTAAGTTTGAGTATAATTCTTTGTAATCGAGGAATCATGTCATTTTGGTTCTTTTGGATGATGTGCACGAGAGGTTTGTGATCCGTTGCAATGGTGAATTTTGGTAGGCCATAGACGTAGTAATGCAATTTTAAAATGCTGGTTAGAAGACCTAAACACTCCTTTTCAATTTGAGCGTACTGAATCTCTGTCGGTGTCATTGCATGTGATGCATATGCTGTTGGGACCCATGATGCTGTGTCATCTTTCTGTAGCAACACTGCTCCAATGCCATCCTGACTTGCGTCAGTCGAAACCTTGGTTTCACGATCTGGGTCAAAGAATGCAGTGCACAGGTGCAGTGGTGAGTTTTCGCCTTTGGCTCCAACCACTCTTTCTGATGTGCCATCGTCCACTCGAATGTTGATTTCTTTATTAACTTTCTTGGAGATGTTGTGTGGGTGGCCAAATTTGGGATAAATCTGCCTAAAAAATTCACCACTCCAAGGAAGCGAAGTACTGCTTTCTTGTCCTTGGGAACTTTCATTGCTTCAATGGCTTTTATCTTGTCCGTGTCGGGATGTACACCATGTTTCGATATCTGGTCACCCAGGAACTTGAGCGTGGATGTTCCAAAGCTGCATTTGGATTTGTTTAACTTGAGGCCATGCTCGTTTATGCGTCTGAATACTCTCTTCAGTCACGACACATGTTCCTCTGGAGTCGAAGACCAGATGATAGCATCATCCACGTAGACATGAACTCCGTCTATTCCTTCCATCATTGTTCCATGATGCGGTGGAATATTTCAGATGCCGAGATAATCCCAAATGGCATTCGATTGTAGCAGAATCTGCCGAAAGGCGTGTTGATGGTGCAGAGCTTTCTGCTGGATTCTTCGAGTTGGATTTGCCAGAATCCTTGGGATGCATCTAGCTTGGTAAAGAAACGCGCGTGTGCCATTTCTCTCATAATCTCTTCTCTTTTTGGGATCGGGTAATGTTCCCGCATGATGTTTTTGTTTCGATCCTTGGGGTCGATGCAGATTCTTAAGTTCCCCGAAGGCTTTTTGACGCACAGCATCGAACTGACCCAGTCAGTCAGTTCAGTGATTTTGGAGATGATGCCTTTCTTCTGTAGACTTGCGATTTCTGATTTTAACGAGAGAACACCTGCTCCCCACAGCAGACATTATACCATTTCTCTTTAAACTTCTGTAGACTTGCGAGTTCTGATTTTAACTGTTCCCTCAGTGGAGCAGAAACTCTCCTTGATGGGTGAACCATTGGTTTTGCATCAGCACACAGCAGAAGTTTGTATTCATATGGAATTGTGCCCATTCTGCTGAAGACATCTAGGTATTGGTCCAGTATTCCTTCAATGCTGATCTGAAGATCTTGATGAGACAGCATCATGGTGTAGACCCTTTGAACGAGGTTCAGTTACTTGCAGGCTTGTGCACCTAACACGGCGACTTGTCTGGTTGGACAATCTTAAATCTCAGGCTCGTCTCTTTGTGTCTGTTGGACAATTGTTAAATGGCATGACCCCAATGGTGTGATTGCGTAGCCATTGTAGTCCTGGAGTTTGCAGGCTGCTGGAAGGATTTTGGGAGCTTTCTTGATCTTCGTGAAGTCGAACTTCGAGAACATGTTAGCGGAGCCACCTGTGTCCAGTTGGAACTTAATGGGGCATCTGTTTACATCCAACACTGTGTTCCATTCACTTCGGAATCAATGGCATGGATTGATTTCACTTGCAAGGTATTCTTTGTGGAGTTTTCAAACTTTTTTATGATTCCCACTTGGAATGTTTTATCTAGGTAGTCATCGTCTGGATCCATTGCATTACCTTCATCAGACTCATCCGTTTGGAGTTGCACACTTCTAATGCGACTCTGCTTTAAATTTGGTCTGTGACTTTTAAGTTGTGGTGCAGATCTGCATTGAGTATCATAATGGTTGAGACTCCCACATTGGAGACATTGTTTGCCTCTCGCAGGGCATTTTTTCAAAAGTGGGCGGTTCCACACTGCGTGCATGTCATTGTGTCGACGTCACGACCTTCCGTGTGCCTTCGTGTGTGTGCGGTGCGGTTCTCGGTCGTTTCATACCTTTGTTCGTAATATGCATGCACGGTGTGGTTCTCGGCCACTTCATTTTGTTTTCATACGGCGCATGCGCAGGGCCGAAGTTTGTGCGCGCAAGATGGCTGCCATCGGAAATGTGGAGGCGCTGCAGTCGGGAGACGGCCTGGACGCATTCGACCTCGTGGGAGGGGTTCCCCCGCCACTTTCAGCAATCTTGTATTGTAAGTAGCGATTTTTTGAGTGTTCATGCACCATGCGCTTTTCTATAGCGATTTCAAGAGTCATGTGTTTTAGCTTAAGTAGTTGCTCTCTGAGAGGATCAGAATGGATTTCATATACTATTTGGTCTCGGATCAATGAGTCATTTATTGCACCAAAATTGCAGGATTGGGCAAGCAGTCTAAGATTAGTGAAAAAACTGTCAAAATATTCCTCCTTTCCTTGCATCCTTTTGTGGAAGATGTAGCACTCAAATATTTCATTTGTCTGGACCTCGCAGTGACTCTCAAATTTTCAAGGATGGTTTCATACTTTGTTATATCCTGCCCTTCTGTGTAGGTGAAAGAGTTGTAGATCTCTCACACGTGTTCACCAGCAGTAGTCAGTAAGAGAGCTATTTTCCGAGCATCGGCCGCATTTGTTTAGTCACAGACTCTTCTACATACAGTTGAAATTTTTGTTTAAACAAGCGCCAGTTAACATTAAGGTTACCATTGGTTCTGACGTGACGAGGAGCTTGTGGTCTGTCCATCGTGCCTGGAATCAGCAGCTTTCTTCCGGAGGCGATGCTTCTGTTGCCAAATAGCTATCTGCTTTTCTCTCTAAACTTACTGAATTTAACAAGGTAGATGCAGCAGTCACTCTGGTATCATATGTTATGTTATTTGAGTAACATAAGTTGCTACTAACTGTAGACAATGTTGAAAATTACTCCAGTTCTCCAAGTAAGTTGAAAGTATTTATTTAGCAATGACAAAACTGATAAATTAGTTTGATCTAACTCTAGAAACACAGTAAACTTGACTAGCTGTACAAACTGTATCTAAGCCACATGTGGTGGCTTGACTGAGATCTCTGCTACACTTGTGTTCTTCCGCCAGCCTCTGCTGGGAGTGAGGGACTGGGTTTATGTGAGCTGTGGTTTTATCATGGTTGTGTAATGCCCTCTAGTGGTTATGCCCTCTAATGGTTATGCCACAGCTGGGTGTTCTGATTAACACCCCAGTTACATGTCTGTCTGCATATCATTACAGGGATGAGGGTGGAGCCATGCCCGAAAGTGGCGGTCTTCGGGGTATCAGACCAGCCAGATCTATTTATGGGGAGGAGGGCGGATGCCCTTCCCTTTGCCTCCTTGATCGCCCGCCGTAGAATCCTACGGGGGTGGACAGCTAATCCAAAGAAAAAAGAAAGATGACCCACAGGAGGAGGGGGAAAGGGGGCAGAAGGGGGGAGGGTGGGCAGAGGGAAAAAGGAGGAGACAGGGAACAATAGAGGGGACCCAGAGAGGTAGGGAGATGAGGGAATGAAAGCCGGAAGGACAGCACAGGAAACAACAGCAAACTCGGCAAATACAGCAAGAAAATACGGGAGAAAGACGGGACGAATGGCCGAAGCGGAGGTGAACGCTCAACAGCAATGGCAGCGGAAACCGTCCGCAAGAAGCTAGTAACAACACCAACACCAGATCTATTCTCGGATTGCCCTCGCTGTATTGGACATAACTAATGTAATTGTTTCTCCGGCACCCAAATGTGTATATACCTCCCCAACCTCCCATCCACAAACAGGTGCCTACTTATTTGTTAAACGTAATATTGCTAACTGTACAGAGTTGCTGTTTTTGAGTTGGTGTACAATATCCCACCAGTTTTCTTTATATTTCATTTTGTGCACCTAACTCTAAAAATATTATGTTCAAAAACCCAATGAAAAACATTAAAAAAAAAAGGAAATGCAGAGGTCAACTGTGGGCTGCCGGACCTGCCACTGGCAAGGCTGACTGGGGGGAGCAGGATCAGTGGGGGTGAGGGAGGGCCTCTGCCAGGCCCGGGAGGGGGGGCCACGGGGGATGACCAAGGTATGGGCCATGGGGTCGGAATGACCCCACAGAGCCAGGGTGTCCAGCCACCAACTGCCATTGACATGGTCTGCAAAACAGCCACCTTGCTGGGTACCCCACTGAACATCCACCATGGCCTGTGGCTGTGCACAGTGACACCAACGGTATGGGTGCCCCTATCCCACCAGATCCGCACACCAACCCCAACCTTCACCCCACCAATTCCCCCACCACACGACCAGGTGCCACCCGCTGGCACGGCAGCACGCGACCCACCCAAGGGCAATGACCCAAGTAGTCCCTACAGGAAATCGCTGGATGGAGACCACGGAGCATACCACTGGCATAGATCGTGCCAGCTACCAGTACTCCTGGCTATAGGGTTGGGTGCCTAAGAGGCCACCACCGGGCACCGAAGGGCTCAGGGTGCAGAGGGTAAACTGCCAGGGGGAACGGGTAGGGGTGGGGATGGGAGAGGGGGACTTGCAGGGTCAGGATCTGCAGCGCAGGCCATGGCACCGTGTAGCCCGGTGCATCTGGATGGGCACGTGGGTAAGCACCGTGCTAACATGTCGTAACTGCCATCCTTACAGACAGTGGACTCCGAAATTCAAAAATAAATGGTGGCCTTCATCCTGGTCGCCGCAGCCTGGGGGATGCACTGCGGTTGTACGAGCTGGATCTGTCTGAAGTGGACCCTGCAGCAGCGGAGCGTGCCCATGAGGAACAGGAGCCAACTGGTGAGGATGGAGAGCTGGCCGCCCAACTGGCTGAGGAAGAGGTGGGAAGGATGCGCTGCATGAGGCCATGTCTGTCCGGCAGTGCCTGTCATTCGAGGTCCTGCCGGACAGGCATGCTGTCAAAGACTCCAGCTGAGCAGGGGGCTGTGCCACATATCTACCAGGTCATGGCGCACCTGGCACTTCAGAGGCATTTATTTTATTATTCGTTCCTGAGATGTGGGTATCACTGGCTGGGCTAGCATTTGTTACCCATCCCTAATTGCTCTTGAACTAATCGGCTTGCTGGGCCATTTCAGAGGGGACAGTTAAGAGTCAACCACATCGCTGTGTGGGTCTGGAGTCACATGTAGACCACACCGGGTAAGGATGGCAGATTTTCTTCCCTGAAGGACAATAGTGAACCAGATCGATGTTTACAACAATCGACAATGGTTTCATGGTCATCATTATACTTTTATTTCCATATTTTTATTGAATTAAAATTTCACCATCTGCCATGGTGGGATTCGACCCTGGGACCCCAGAGCTATACCCTGGGTCTCTGGATTACTAGTCTAATGACAATACCACTACGCCACCACCTCCCCAGTACAGGGGTGGAATGCCCCCATATAAACAAGGATGTGTCCTAGCCCCTGATGCTAACCTATGTGCTGCACCCATGCCAACTTAACTGGCATCACCAGCACGGGTCCCATCACCTCCTCCTCCCGTGGGGTGCCCGATGGCATATGGCTACTCCTCTGGATGGGGATGTGAGCGGAGCTAAGAACTGAGGTTCCCTCACCACCTGGCGTTGCCAGTCTTGGAGACCTGCTCCCGTCCCAATCAGGGTCTCGGTGCTCATGGCCATGGAGCACAGGGAGTGGACCACCTCCCTCTGCGACTGCACCACATCATGCTGTGACAGTGCCACCATCTTCTGGGTCTGTGCCACCTCAGCTTGCACCCGGGCAATGTGGCCTACGCCTCCAGCCATGTCCTGCTGTAACTGGGCCACATTCTGGAGCATTGTTCCAATGTCCAGGTGGCCCTGGTACATGGCTACCTGTGTACCTGGGCCTTGGCCATCGACCGCACAGATGCCCCAGGCCTTGGACATCTTGACCCATGGTTGAAACCTTCACCTTCAAGGCCTCCATTATGGACGACCCCGTGAGGTGAAGGCCTAGGTGGCACACATGGTCGGCACCATCTCCTGCTCCTGCAGGCGGCCGGACACCTCCAACTGCACCTACAGGCGCTGAATGGTTGTCCCTTATGCAGTCCCTGGCTCTGCAACGGCATCTCCACTATAGATGGAACCACCCTTTCCAGAACCCTGCCTGGACGGCAGCTAGTCACTGATGTCAGGCCGCCCGCCGACCGTCCGCCCTCTCGGGGGGTTCCTTCCTCCACCTGATGTACCATAGAACATGTGTGGTGCACACCAGATAGTGCCCCATGACCTCTTCGCTAACATGCCCAACCAAGGTGAGTGTCTCTGAGATGGTGGAGTGTTTTGGAGGCAGCTGTGACAGGTAGTCAGTGTCGTCCCCGGACAAATGCCCCAGGGATGTTTCGGGCTGCAGATCGAGGGCTCCCGTCGCTGTCTGTATCCTCTTCCCCGCTGCTCTCCACCTGGGGTTGTTATTGGGTTCGGGGGTCACCAAAAGGGCCCGCCTCATCGCCAGGAGATCCTGCAAGACAAAAGACATGGGCCGGGATTCTCCCCTACCTGGCGGGGTGGGGGGAACCGGCGTAGCGGAGTGGCGCCAACCACTCCGGCGTCGGGCCTCCCCAAAGGTGCGGAATTCTCCCCACCTTTGGGGGCTAGGCCCGCGCCGGAGTGGTTGGTGCCACGCCAACTGGCGGCAAAACCGGCGCCAACGGCCTTAGATGCCTGCCGCCCGGCGTCAGGGCTGGCCGAAAGGCCTTCGCCAGTTCGCGCATGCGTCGGTGCGTCAGCTGCCGCTGACGTCACCACCGGCGCATGCGCGGTAGGGGGGTTCTCTTCCGCCTCCGCCATGGTGGAGGCCGTGGCGGCGGCGGAAGAAAAAGAGTGCCCCCACGGCACCTAGTTCTAGGATTTTGATCCAGTGAGAGTGAAGGAACGGCGATATATTTCCAAATCAGGATGGTGAGTGACTTGGAGGGAAACTTTCAAGCGGTAGATTTCCCATCTATTTGCTGCCCTTGACCTTTTAGGTGGTAGTGGTCGCAGGTTTTGAAGCTGCTAAGGAACCTGCAATGATTTCATGCAATGTATCGTGGAGATCAGTCATTTTCAAAGTCAGGGTTGTGACCGTGGGTGGATTGTGGGCAGGTGGCAGGAGGGCCGAGAGGCCATTGGTCTCAGCGTTTCCAATGGCGCGACAAAGTGCCCAATGGCCGCGACAAACCTTTAAAAATGCTAACTGTGACCGGCTTTCAGAATGCCAGCCATCCCGTGCTTGCATGTCCCTCAGCAATGTGCAGGCCTGGAGCCCAGCGAGACAGAACCCCTCCTCCTGACAGCAGCGCACTGACCCAGGAGTAGATTGTTTTTAAAAATCAATGGAGTCTTCTCTCCGGAAGCGGTGGCAGAGAGCAGATTATGTGGCCCGTAAACTGATGTCACGTGCCCTGGGCGTGAAAGAGATTCTTCCATTTTGTAGCTGCCAGCAGTGCTGGTGTGAGCTTCAGGGCCTCTGGTGAACAAAGCAGTAAAAATATGATTTCTTGAGCTATTGGTTTATTAATTGTGCCACTGCAAATCAGGATGCAAAGTCCTTCGGCAGCATTCTCCATCGGCCAATGCTGAAATCAGGAAACGCAATGGGGTGGAGAATTAATCCTGACACCGAAATCGTGGCGGATGCCAGTTTCCTGCCAAATTGTAATTCGCCATTGCCTTGACAGCGGCGTCAATGTGTTCCAGATCGCACGTACAGTAAACACCATTTACATATCATTCGCGGGTCAGACCCAGTATTCTCCAGGATATCCGTGATTCTCCACCTCCGATGGGCCGATCATTGGCGAGACCCTGACAGCGAAATTCACTAGTGCTTTTAAAAATTGTGAAACCAGCATCATGGCTGATATGGGAGAGAAAGGACATAGAACACGGAGAGGTGCGACTGCAGGCTGCCTAGCCAGACTGGCTGGGATAGGGGGGGGGGAGGGGGAGGGGGGGGGGCAGAGATGCCCTGCCAGGGCCAGGGAGGGGTGGCGAGGGGGAATGGGCCATGTGGGCTGGAACCCCCACGGGACTGGAGCGGTGTCCAGGCATGGACTGTCATTGCCACAGCCTGCAAGGCAGCCATCTTGCTGTGCATCCCACTGACCTGGTTCTGCAGAGTGACACCGGCCATTTGGGTGCCTCCACCCCTGCACCCCACCCTCCACCATACCAGCCCTGCACCTCACCCTCCACCACACTACCCCCGCGCACCACCCTTTCCCATAACAGCCCCCACCCCTGGCAGCTCTCCGCCAGCGGGGCATCAGGCAGCCCACTCATGGGCAACACCCTCAGTAGCCCCTATCGGGGCACCAGATGGGAGCCGTGGAGCTTACTGCTGGCAATGGCAGCACCAGCCGATGGTACCTCAGGCAGCAGGGCCAGAGTCCCCATGGTGCCAGATACTGACGGAGTCAGTGGTGCAGAGATGGAGGGGGTGGGGAACATACAAGGGGTCTGAGTCTTCAGGGCCAACTGGGAGCACCATGTTGCCCATTGGACCTGGTTGGGCATGATGGCACGCACTATGCTAACATGTCGACATTTACCTGCCTGAAATCGATGGATTTGGAATTAAACCTGCAATTGTGGCCTTCCTCCTAGCTGCTGCAGCCCTGGGGGATGCCTTGCCATTTTACGAGCTGGAGCTGCTCGAGGATGAGGAAGCTGCAGCAGCGGAGCATGCCCCAGAGGAACAGGAGGCAGCCACCCAGGATGGAGAGCTGGCCGCCCAACAGGCTGAGGAGGAGGTGCAAAGTGCCGCATGAGGCCTTGCGTGTACCGACTGCGCCTGTCGTCCGAGGATATGCCGGACCGGGCATACCGTCAAAGACTCCGGCTGAGTGGGAGACAGTGCGACATATCTGCCAAATTATGGCGCACCTGGCACAAGGGGAAATCGGGGAGGACACCCGGTCACGTTGGCTGTCAAGGTAACAGGAGCTCTAAACTTTAACACCACAGGCTGCTTCCAAACGCTGATTGGGGAATCTCACAGACCTCGGTGCACAGGGGCATCCACGCTGTCATAGAGGCCCGATATGCCCGGTCTGCACAATATATCCATTTCTTTTGTTTTGGAAAATATTTTATTGAAGCATTTATAATTTTAACATTTAAACATTCTAAATAACAGAGCGGTCCGACACACGCAACAACATCACAATAACATACCCAACATCTCCCCGCCCAACCTCTTGACTGTCCGTATATTAGATTCCCTGACCTTATTGTACACTGCCATCCCTGCCTTCCCTCCCACTCCCCCCCTTTCTGCTGACGGTCAGTTTTCCTTAAAGAAGTCGATGAACGGCTGACATCTCCGAGCAAAACCCTGAATTGAACCTCTTGAGGCAAACTCAATCTTTTCCAGCCTGAGAAACCCTGCCATGTCACTGACCCACACCCCTGACTTTGGAGTCTCCGAGTCCCTCCATCCCAGAAAAACCATCTCCGGGCCACCAGGGAGGCAAAGACCAAAACATTGGCCTCTCTCCCCTCCTGGGCCCCCGGATCTTCCAACACTACAAATATTGCCATCTCTGGACTTGGAGTTACCCTCCCTTCCAGGGCCTCTAACATGACATCTGAGAGTCCCTGTCAGAATCCCCTCAGCTTCGAACATGCCCAAAACATGTGTACGTGATTCGCCAGACTTACTCCACATCGCCACACCTGTCCTCCACCTCCTTTCCACCTCCTCAAAAAACCTGCTCATCCGGGCCATAGTCATATGTGTTGTGTCATGCTCCTTCATATAGCATAAGCTGCTTCCTTGATGTATACTCTGACAAAGGAAGCATCAGACTTGGAGATAGGTTTAACACATTTATTGAACAGTTAACAATTCTCCCACTTGAGCTCGACTCTCCTGCTGATCTTACGATAGTAACTGAGTCTAACTAACCAGGCTGCTCTAATCTATGCGGTGGGTGTGATGCTTCCTGATCTGCCCCTGTGTCTCTGAGTGTTGCCTATGGAAAAGAGAACATAGAACAGAAGAACATAAGAACTAGGGGCAGGAGTAGGCCATCTGGCCCCTCGAGCCTGCTCCACCATTCAATGAGATCATGGCTGATCTTTTGTGGACTCAGCTCCACTTTCTGGCCTGAACACCATATCCCTTAATCCCTTTATTCTTCAAAAAACTATCTATCTTTACCTTAAAAACATTTAATGAAGGAGCCTCAACTGCTTCACTGGGCAAGGAATTCCATAGATTCACAACCCTTTGGGTGAAGAAGTTCCTCCTAAACTCAGTCCTAAATCTACTTCCCCTTATTTTGAGGCTATGCCCCCTAGTTCTGCTTTCACCCGCCAGTGGAAACAACCTGCCCGCATCTATCCTATCTATTCCCTTCATAATTTTATATGTTTCTATAAGATCCCCCCTCATCCTTCTAAATTCCAACGAGTACAGTCCCAGTCTACTCAACCTCTCCTCGTAATCCAACCCCTTCAGCTCTGGGATTAACCTAGTGAATCTCCTCTGCACACCCTCCAGCGCCAGTATGTCCTTTCTCAAGTAAGGAGACCAAAACTGAACATAATACTCCAGGTGTGGCCTCACTAACACCTTACACAATTGCAGCATAACCTCCCTAGTCTTAAACTCCATCCCTCTAGCAATGAAGAACAAAATTCCATTTGCCTTCTTAATCACCTGTTGCACCTGTAAACCAACTTTCTGTGACTCATAGAACATAGAACAGTACAGAACAGAACAGGCCCTTCGGCCCTCGATGTTGTGCCGAGCAATAATCACCCTACTCAAACCTACGTATCCACCCTATACCCGTTACTCAACAACCCCCCCCTCCCTTAACCTTACTTTTTAGGACACTACGGGCAATTTAGCATGGCCAATCCACCTAACCCGCACATCTTTGGACTGTGGGAGGAAACCGGAGCACCCGGAGGAAACCCACGCACACACGGGGAGGACGTGCAGACTCCACACAGACAGTGACCCAGCCGGGAATCGAACCTGGGACCCTGGAGCTGTGAAGCATTTATGCTAACCACCATGCTACCGTGCTGCCCAACATGCACTAGCACAGCCAGGTCTCTCTGCACAGCAGCATGCTTTAATATTTTATCATTTAAATAATAATCCCGTTTGCTGTTATTCCTATCAAAATGGATAACCTCACATTTGTCAACATTGTATTCCATCTGCCAGACCCTAGCCCATTCACTTAACCTATCCAAACCCCTCAGCAGACTTCCAGTATCCTCTGCACTTTTCGCTTTACCACTCATCTTAGTGTCGTCTGCAAACTTGGACACATTGCCCTTGGTCCCAACTCCAAATCATCTATGTAAATTGTGAACGAAGAAAGAGCATGTGTGCCCTGTCCTTTTATATGGGTAGCCCCCTTGTGGTAGTGTCACCTCTGAGTGTGTCTTGACTGCACATGGGTCGTGTCCTATCTTACTGACCTATTGGTTGAATGTCTGTGTGTCATGATGTCTCTGGTTCTCCCTCTAGTGTTTATTCAGTCCTAGTGCATCTACATTGACCCCTTGTGTCTTTACAGTGATGAATATCACCACAATATGAACCCTATCGGCCACCTTGAACTGGATCAGGCTAAGCCTGGCATACGACAGGATGAATTGACTCTTCTCAAGGCCTTTTCTCATAGTCTGACTTCCAACTCCCTTCCCAAATCTTCCTCCCACTTCCTCTTCACCTCCCCAATTGGGATCCCTTCCCACTCCATCAATTCCTTATATATTTCCGCGATCCTCCCCTTCCCAACCACTGTTTTTGACATCAGCTTATTCTGTAGTCACCTTAGAGGGAGGCGAGGGAAGCTTGGAAGCTGCCTCCGGACAAAGTCCCGTACCTTTAGGTACCGAAATCCATTCCCACCTACAAATGAACTCCTCCTCTAATCTCTCCAGGCTCAGAAAACCCTCTTCATTGAAGAGATCACCAAATCTCTCAATCCTTGCCCGCTGCCACCTCCTGAAGCCCCTGTTCAGCCACCCCGGAACAAAACGGTGATTGTCACAGATCGGTGACAACACTCCAGTCTCACGTGCTGTCACCATTGCCTCCACACCCTCAGGGTTGCCACCACCACTGAGCTTGTGGAGTACAGAGCCGGCGAGAACGGCAGAGGTGCCATTAACAAAGCCTCCAAACTCGTACCCTTACAGGATGCCGCCTCCACTCGCTCCCACACCGACCCCTCCCCCACAACCCACTTCCTAACCATCGATATATTCGCCGCCCAACAATAATTAACAAAATTCGGAAGGGTCAAGCCACCCATCTGCGCTCCCTTTTCAAAAGGACCTTCCTCACCTCCAGACAAAACCTGAGACGTTGATCTTCCTGAAAAATGCCTTCGGGATAAAAATTGGAAGACATTGAAACACAAATAGCAATCTCGGGAGGACTGACATCTTCACAGTCTGTACCCTCCCCGCCAGTGACAGCAGAGCATGTCCCACCTGCGGAAGTTCCCTTTCATTTGCTCAACCAGCCTGCCCAAATGTAACTTATGGAGCTGATCCCAGTCCCTTGCCACATGAATCCCCAAGTACCTAACACTCCTTCCCACCACTTTGAATGGCATCTCCCTCAGTCTCCTCTCCTGCCCTCGTTCCTGGATTGCAAACATCTCACTCTTACCCATGTTTAATTTGTAGCCTGAGAACCGACCAAATTCCTCCAATATCTCCATATTCCCAGCCAGCCCCCCCCCAAACAGATCTGTTATGCAAAGGAGCAAGTTGTCCACGTAGAGTGAAACCCTTTGCTCCACCCCTCCCTCACTATTCCCCGCCAGATGTTCGATGACCTAAGCGTCATTGCCGAGGGCTCTGTGGCAAGGACAGTAGTGGGGAGAGTGGGCACCCCTGTCTTGTCCCCCTACACAAACTAAAATATTATGACTGGACCCGGTTGGTCCTTACATTCGCCACCGATGCCTGATATAACAGCCAGAACCAGTCAACGAATCCCTGCCCGAACCCAAACCTTCCCAGAACATCCCACAGGTACTTCCACTCTACCTGATCAAAGGCCTTTTCTGCAACCATGGCTACCACCACCTCAAACTCGCGCCCTTCTGATGGCATCATTATCACATTTAAGAGCCGTCCAATGTTGGACGTCAGGTGACGTCCCTTCACAAACCCCATCTAGTCCACCCCAATCATCTCCGGGACATAGTCCTCTATGAGCGTGGCCAAGATCTTTGCCAGCAATTTCGCATCCACATTTAAAAGGGAGATCGGCCTACACGATCCACAGTTTTCTGGATCCTTATCCCGCTTCAGAATAAAGGAAATTGATGCCTGCGATAACGTTGTGGGAAACACTCCCAGCTCCTTCGACTCATTAAAAGCCTTTACCAGCGGCTCCAGCAGCCCAGAAAACCTTTTTTAGAACTCGACCGGGTATCCATCAGGTTCCGGAGCCTTACCCGATTGAACTGTCCCCAATCTGTCTATAATCTCCCCAAGCTCGATTGGGCCTCCCAAGCCTTCCACCAACTCCTCATCTATGCTCGGGAACTCCAGACCCCCCCAAGAATCGCTTTATACCCTCCTCCCTGGCTGGGGGTTCCGATTTGTATAGTCTACTATAAAATTCCCAAAACACATCATTCACCCCCGCCGGATTCCCATGGCAGGTTGATGGAAAAAGTGAAGTCGTATGGGGTTCAGGGTGTACTAGCTAGATGGATAAAGAACTGGCTGGGCAACAGGAGACAGAGAGTAGTGGTGGAAGGGATAGAGTGGTGAAGAAGGCATACAGCACGCTTGCCTTCATCGGATGGGCTATTGAGTACAAGAGTTGGCAGGTCATGTTACAGTTGTATAGGACTTTGGTTCGGCCACATTTGGAATACTGCGTACAGTTCTGATCGCCACATTTCCAGAAGGATGTGGATGCCTTGGAGAGGGTGCAGAGGAGGTTCACCAGGATGTTGCCTGGTATGGAGGGTTCTAGCTATGAAGAAAGGTTGAGTAGATTAGGATTGTTTTCGTTGGAAAGACGGAGGTTGAGGGGGGACCTGATTGAGGTCTACAAAATTATGAGAGGTATGGACAGGGTGAACAGCAACAAGCTTTTCCCAAGAATGGGAGTGTCAGTTACAAGGGGTCACGATTTCAAGGTGAGAGGGGGAAAGTTTAAGGGAGATGTGCGTTGAAAGTTTTTTACGCAGAGGGTGGTGGGTGCCTGGAACGCTTTACCAGCGGAGGTGGTAGAGGCGGGCACGATAGCATCATTTAAGAAGCATCTAGACAGGTATATGAACAGAGGGAAGTAGACCTTGGAAAATAGGAGACAGGTTCAGATAAAGGATCTGGATCGGCGTAGGCTGGGAGGGCCGAAGGGCCTGTTCCTGTGCTGTAATTTTCTTTGTTCTTTGTTCACTCTACACCGTGCCCATCAAACACTCCCAGGACGGGTACAGCACGGAGTTAGATACAGAGTAAAGCTCCCTCTACACTGTCCCCATCAAACACTCCCAGGACGGGTACAGCACGAGGTTAGATACAGAGTAAAGCTCCCTCTACACTGTCCCCATCAAACACTCCCAGGACGGGTACAGCACGGAGTTAGATACAGAGTAAAGCTCCCTCTACAGTGTCCCCATCAAACACTCCCAGGACGGGTACAGAGTAAAGCTCCCTCTACACTGTACCCATCAAACACTCCCAGGACAGGTACAGCACGGGGTTAGATACAGAGTAAAGCTCCCTCTACACTGTACCCATCAAACACTCCCAGGACAGGTACAGCACGGGGTTAGATACAGAGTAAAGCTCCCTCTACACTGTCCCCATCAAACACTCCCAGGACAGGTACAGCACGAGGTTAGATACAGAGTAAAGCTCCCTCTACACTGTCCCATCAAACACTCCCAGGACAGGTACAGCACGGGCATAGATACAGAGTAAAGCTCCCTCTACACTGTCCCCATCAAACACTCCCAGGACAGGTACAGCACGGGCATAGATACAGAGTAAAGCTCCCTCTACACTGTCCCCATCAAACACTCCCAGGACAGGTACAGCACGGGCATAGATACAGAGTAAAGCTCCCTCTACACTGTCCCATCAAACACTCCCAGGACAGGTACAGCACGGGCATAGATACAGAGTAAAGCTCCCTCTACACTGTCCCCATCAAACACTCCCAGGACAGGTACAGCACGAGGTTAGATACAGAGTAAAGCTCCCTCTACACTGTCCCCATCAAACACTCCCAGGACAGGTACAGCACGGGGTTAGATACAGAGTAAAGCTCCATCTACACTGTCCCCATCAAACACTCCCAGGACAGGTACAGCACGGGGCTAGATACAGAGTAAAGCTCCCTCTACACTCTCCCCATCAAACACTCCCAGGACAGGTACAGCACAGGGTTAGATACAGAGTAAAGCTCCCTCTATACTGTCCCCATCAAACACTCCCAGGACAGGTACAGCACGGGGTTAGATACAGAGTAAAGCTCCCTCTGCACTGACCCCAGGGCAGGACTTGCGGTGGTGTTCGCGAACGGAGTGGGCGCAGCAAAGAGGCTCCTGCAGATCCACAAAATCTCGGCTTTTATCGGGGTTTTCCCGGCGGGTTCTGAAAAAGAATTAAAGCCCCGCGAAATGGGCCCTGCCTCCCTCACCCTGCCCAGGCGCCAAAGCTCATTCCACGGAGCTGAAGAGAAAAAGAAGAGGAGAGACTGGTCCTGGTCAGCGGAGCAGCTGCACGTGGAGGAGGAGTGGGGATCGCAGCAAGAAACTGCCTGAAAGTTGGAGCACAGAGAGGATAAGACAAAAACAGAATAATAATTTTTTAATTCAACTTTTTTCCCCTCTCCTGCAAATGTATAAAACTTTTTTCCAAAAAACTCTCCAAAAAAATTGGAGAGGGGGAAGTTTAAGGGAGATGTGCGTGGAAAGTTTTTTACGTAGAGGGTGGTGGGTGCCTGGAACGCTTTATTAGCGGAGGTGGTAGAGGCGGGCACGATAGCATCATTTAAGAAGCATCTAGACAGGTATATGAATGGGCGGGAACAGAGGGAAGTAGACCTTGGAAAATAGGAGACAGGTTTAGATAAAGGATCTGGATCGGCGCAGGCTGGGAGGGCCGAAGGGCCTGTTCCTGTGCTGAAATTTTCTTTGTTCTTTGTACCCCTCCCATGCGCTCCATAAACTTTTAGTCATGATCTTTTGTCATAGCTGACACCTTTCCAGATCTGGGACTCGACCGGTCCAGTCACGGATCCAGGACCATGTTAAAGTCTCCCCCCCCGTAATCAGTCGATGTGAATCCAGTGTGCGAACACATGGGTCCTTTTGGCCGCCCTATTTAGCCCGCGAACTTCCACGTGACCAGCCTAGTCTGGGAGCACCCCACCTCCCTCCCCTGCTGGTCAGCCATAACCTCTCCTAGGCCAGTCCTTGGCCCATGTCCTGCACCTCACCTGGCCTGCCCCCAGGCAACTACCACCATCAACTCCCCTCCACCAACAACTTAAAAGTCCCCTCCCTGTCAGCAGTCTAACCCCCCCCCCCCCCCCCCCCCCCCCCACCAACCCCCCCTTCCCCTCCCATCACCCCTCCTCCCACATTGGTCTCCAGCTCATTCTCCACTCTGCTTCCATGGACTAGCCCTCCCAGCTAGTCTGGAAGCCTCCGCTCCGGCGGCCAGCATCTTAAGGAACACCGCTGGTTCCCCGCCCCCGCTATCAGTGCAAACAATCAAAACAATGGCAGGAAGCAAAAACAAACAGACCCTCCCAAGGCCCCCCTCCTCCCTTAACAAAGTACTATCTGTTAACCTAATCCCAACAGAACCGAAAGAAAAACGGAACAAATATATACAGAACCTCCAAAGTCAGTCCGAACATCGCAAGTCGAAAGTTGCAAGTTTTCAAAATATGACTCAGTTCCCCACAGTTGAGGTTCAAGGTCATCCTTCTCTCATCAGTTTATTATCTTTCATAAAGTCGCCACATCCTCCCCCCAGCCAAAGTACAGTTCCCGACCCTCATAGGTCATCCACAGGCATGCCGGGTACAGCAGTCCAAACTTTATTCCCTTTTAACTTTGTTAAAACTCGCCCTCGAGTTCTGCTCCCAGGTTCTGGTACACCCGGATCTCAGCATCCTCCCATGTACATCGCCTTGTCTGCCTGGCCCACCTCATAATGCGTTCCTTTGCAGGAACCGATGCAATCATACCACCATCGCCCTCGGGAGCTCACCCCCCCTGGGGCTTAAGCATAAACGCCCTGTGGGCCTGGTCCACCTCCAACAGCTTATCGAACGCACCTTATCCCAGCAGCTTCTCTAACATCTTCCCCACATACGCACCAGCATCCGATCCTTCTTTTCCCTCTGGCAGACCCACAATCCGAATGTTCTGCCTCCGAGAACGTTTCTCCAGGTCCTCCACTTTCTCCAGGATTCGCTTCTGCTGGTCTTGCAGCATCCCTATCTCTGCTGCCATCGAGGTTGACTGCTTCTCATGCTCCCCCGCCAGCTCCTTCAACCTCTGGATCACCTGTCACTGGGTCGTCAGTCTCGCCTCCACGCGGTCAACCACCGCTCTGATCGGCTCCACCGCCCAGGCCACATCCTCCGCACACTCCTTACGTTGTTGAGTGAACTTCTCATTTAGGAAGCTCACCAACTGTTCTGTCGATCACTGAGCTGATGGGGCCGGACCCTGTGCTTCTGCCATTTTCACACTCGATATCTGGTCCTCACCCGCCAACAACTTCTGATTCCTCCTTTTCTGACTTTTTCTGGGCCGCAGCTCCATACACTGGCAGTCCCCTCCTTCTGTTTCTGCTTTTACACCTATACTTTACAAAATTCCTGCAACAATCCGGCGTAAATTCCACAAAAGACTACCATGAGCAGGAGATGCCAAATGTGCGACCTTTCACTCCATGGCCACCACCGGAAGTGACAATATATCCATTTCAATGTGGACCGAGCGCACCAGGATGCCCAGGCAGCGAGATTCGCCACCACTTCCCGTGTCCCCATGCACTGTACTGTAGCAGTGTTAGCGCTGTTGCTTCACAGCGGCAGAGACCCAGGTTCGATTCCCAGCTTGGGTCACTGTGCGGAATCTGCACGTTCCCCCCGTGTCTGCGGGGTTTCCTCCGGGTGCCCAGGTTTCCTCCCACAAGTCCTGAAAGTCGTGCTGTTAGGTAATTTGGACATTCTGAATTCTCCCTCTGTGTACCCGAACAGGCGCCGGAATGTGGTGACTGGGAGCCTTTCACAGTAACCTCATTGCAGTGTAAGCCTAGTTGTGACAATAAAGATTATACAAATAAAAATATAAGCACCTGCAGATGACAGGCTGCTCTGCACAACCCAAAAGGAATCCACTCGATGAACATCCAGCTGATATGTGACCATCAGATGCGTATCGTACATTTCTGCACGCAACACCCGGGCAGTGTGCACGACGCCTCCATCCTGGCACACTCGACATTTCTTGACCTGTTGAGATGCTCCCCCACTGTGGTTGTGGTTGATGACGCCTATCCAGAAGTCACAGTCCGAAGCGGAGATTCACGAGAGTGATGCCCATGCGACAACCAGGGGTATGGTTGAGCGATGCTTCGGCATCCTGAAGATGCAGTTCAGGTGCCTGGACTGCACTGGAGGTACCCTCCAGTATGATGCTGAGAGGGTTGCCTGTATTGTGGCGGCCTGCTGCGTCCTCCACAACATTGCAGCCAACAAGATGATAGCAATGAGAGCAGTGCCAAGATTCACTGATGACAAGCTTGAGACACTCCTGGATGCAGTGGAGGAAAGGCAGGCCACCCTCTATCCCGGCCCGGGAAGAAGGCCGACAGCTGCCGCCATTTGCGTGCCTGGGTGTAGGTGGCAAAGGCGGTCAGTGCTGTCAGCAACAACGTCCGGACCAACCTTCAGTGCCAGAAGAAACTGCATGACTTCCTCAGGGCACAGGATGAGTAGGCAGCACTATGCCCCTAGCATTAACCCCATCCCTCACAACCTGCACCACACACCAGCTCCCATACCGGGCACCAACTACCCACCCCTGGGCTGCATGTGTCAGACTGTCTAACACTGTCGTTTTCTGTACCCCCCCCCCCCCCCCCCCCCCAGAAGAGGGCCGCCCACCCATAACCTCTGGGAGCAGTAGAAAACTGGAGGGGGACTGCCGGATCTGCGGCCCCTGACCTTGGGCTGAGCAGAGGGCACTGGATGTGGTCCATGGCCCAGGAGAAAGGGAGGTTGCCGTGTGGAGATTCGCCGTGGGCGAGGAAGTGAGACTTCGCTGAGTTGTGGTTCCCCATGACACGTGTGTCAACCGTCTCAACACCACCCCCATACCACCCTCACCCCACACCACCTCACCCACGCCCTCACCTCCACTCTACCCTCACCCCCCAGCCCGTGGTCTAATCATGCGTCTTATCTTGTGTCTTGCAGGACCTGATGGTGATGGGATGGGTCCTCCTGGTGTCCCCCACCCCCAGCCAGTACCTCAGCCACAGACACAGCCTGAGCCCCCTGTGTGTCGAACAGTGAAGACAACAGCAGTACAGATGGCAGCCCTTGATGCGAGACCCAAGACACACCAGAGCTCGAGTCTGGGGAATGACACAGATTTCCTATTACATCTGTCGCCAACTTCCTCCGCCATCCCAGAGATGCTCCAGTACATTCTATCACACTCCTGACCTGTGCCTTGCAGATTGTGGACAGGCTTAGGGGAGTCAGGAGATAAGTTACTCACTGCAGGATTCTTAGCTTCTGACCTGCTCTTGTAGCCATGAAATTTGTATGGCTAGACTGGTTAAGTTTCTGGTCAATGGTAACCCCCCAGCATGTTTATAGTGGGGGATTCTGAAATGGTAATTCCAAGGGGTTAGATTCTCTTCTTGGAAATGGTCTTTGCCGGGCACTTGTGTGGCGTGAATGTTACTTGCCACTTGTCAGCCCAAGCCTGGATATTGTCCAGTTCTTGTTAAATTTGAACATGGATTGCTTCAGTGTCTGAAGAGTCACAAATGATGCTGAACATTGTGGAATCATCAGCAAACACCCCCACTTGTGACCCCTTGTTGGAAGGAAGGTCATTGGTGAAGCAGCAGTTCCTCGGTCATGACCCTGAGGTTCTCCTGCGGTGATCTCCCGCAACTGAGATGACTGATCACCAACAATCAAGGACTAACCTTGGGTAAGGGAATAGGCAATGAACAGTAGGGCTCTTGGAAGTACAGGGGACCAGAGGGACCTTAGGGTTCATGTTGTAAGGATCCTTCCTGGTGATTCCCGTCATTCCCATTTCTTTATTTTTGCTGTTATCATTGTTGATTCATGGATGCTTAATGGACATGCAACTTTAAGTCAAGCAGCAGAGAGAAGAAGGAACTCAGAAAGTTGCAACATCGTGTCTGGTGTTGCTGCTAGCTTTGAACAGCAAGACCCAGTCTCTTTGGCACCTGAGAGTTGTGGTGGGTCTCGGTTTGATTGGTGAATTTGGCCAAAAGGCTGTATTCTGCCCGGTAATAGGTGGTGATTGGATCCAACTCAAGTGAAATGATTTCAGAGACCCAAGGAGCTGAGTTTGACTCCTGAAAGCACAGGGAAGGGACCTGCTCCCTCTCTTTGCTCTGTCTGTCTGTGTCTCTCTCTCCAGAAAGGCTATGGGCTGATGCATTTCTGGACCTACAGAGAACTGAATGAATCTACAGGATCAATACATCCCCTTGGCCTGATGGGATATACCCAATGTTACTACCGGAAGTGAGGGAGGAAATTTCTGCGCCAATGGCGATGATCTTTGTGTTCTCACTCTACACAGTAGGACCGGATGATTGGAGGGAGGTGAATGTTGTTCCCCTGTTCAAGAAAGGGAATAGGGAAATCCTGGGAATTACGGACCCATCAGTCTTATGTCTGTGGTGAGCAACATATTGGAAAGGATTCAGAGAGATAGGATTTATGATTATTTAGAAAAATATAGTTTGATTAAAAACAGTCAGCACGGCTTTGTGAGGTGCAGGTCATGTCTCACAAGCCTCATTGAATTCTTTGAGGATACAACGAGACAAATTGATGAAGGTCGGGCAGTGGATGTGGTGTATATGGATTTCAGTAAGGCATTTGATAAGGTTCCCCATTGTAGGCTCATCCAGAAAGTTAGGGGGCATGGGATACAGGGAAATTTGGCTGGCCGAAAGAAGACAGCGAGTGATAGTGGATGGAAAGTATTCCGCCTGGAGGTTGGTGAACAGTGGTCTCCTGCAGGGATCTGTTCTGGGATCTGCTCTTTGTGGTTTGTATAAATGACTTGGATGAGGAAATGGAAGGGTGGGTTAGTAAGTTGATGACATAGCTGATGACACGAAGGTTGGGGGAGTTTTAGATAGTGTTGAGGGCTGTTGAAGGTTACAGCAGCACATTGACAGGATGCAGAGCTGGGCTGAGAAGTGACAAATTAAGTTCAACCAAAATAAATGTGAAGTGATTAATTTTGGAAGGTCAAATTTGAATGCTGAATACAGGGTTAAAGGCAGGATTCTTGGAAGTGTGGAGGAACAGAGGGACCTTGGGGTCCATATACATAGATCCCTCAAAGTTGCCACCCAGGTTGATAGGGTTGTTAATAAGGCGTATGGTGTGCTGGCTTTCATTAACAGGGGGATTGAGTTTAAAAGCCACGAGGTTTTGCTGCAGCTTTATAAAACCCTAGTTAGACCACACTTGGAATATTGTGTCCAGTTCTGGTCGTCTCATTATAGGAAGGATGTGGATGCTTTGGAGAGGGTACAGAGGAGATTTACCAGGATGCTGCCTGGACTGGAGGGTATGTATTATGAAGAAAGGTTGAGGGAGCTAGGACTATTCTCACTGGAGTGAAGAAGGAAGAGAGGTGACTTGATAGAGGTGTACAAGGTGATGAGAGGCATGGATAGAGTGGATAGCCAGAGACTTTTCCCCAAGGCGGAAATGGCTGTCATGGCTGTCAAAGGGACATAGTTTTAAGGTGATTGGAGGAAGGTATAGGGGAGATGTCAGAGCTAGGTTCTTTACACAGAGAGTGGTGGGTGCTTGGAATGCACTGCCGGCAGAGGTGGTGGAGCCTGAGTCATTGGGGACATTTAAGCGACTCTTGGACAGGCACAGGGACAGCAGTAAATTGAAGGGGTGTAGGTTAGGCTGATCTTAGATTGGGATACGTGGTCGGCACAACGAAGGGCCTGTACTGTGCTGTAATGTTCTATGTTCTAAAGGAGAGTACTTGCAGGCACGGAGATGGGTTGAAGTGTGTATACTTCAACGCAAGAAGCATCAGGAATAAGGTGGGTGAACTTAAGGCATGGATCGGTACTTCGGACTACGATGTGGTGGCCATCACGGAAACTTGGATAGAAGAGGGGCAGAAATGGTTGTTGGAGGTACCTCGTTATAGATGTTTCAATAAGATTAGGGAGGATGGTAAAAGAGGTGGGGGGGGGGGGTGGCATTGTTAATTAGAGATAGTATAACAGCTGCAGAAAGGCAGTTCGAGGAGGATCTGCCTACTGAGGTAGTATGGGTTGAACTCAGCGGCAATATGTTTAAATTTATGCAGCCCCTCCCAAAATTCGAAGAGAAAGAGGTAAAAACCTTTGTTTCGGGCTTTTGAGAAAATAGCGACCCAAATGGAGTGGCCAAAAGAAAAGTGGACATTTCCCATGTAAAGTAGATTGACGGGGCGGGCACAGGAAGTTTATGCTTCCCTGTCAGAGGGGGTGTCTAAGAATTTTGACAACAAATAAAAAGGCTATTCTGGGTGCATATGAATTGGTTCCTGAAACATATAGGCAAGAGTTTCAGAATTTAAGGAGACAGCTGGGACAGATGTATGCTGAATTCGAAAGGGTTAAGTAGAACAATTTTGATAGATGCGTACGAGCATTGGGAGTTACAACTACCCATGAGGCTCTTAGAGAGGTCATTCTCTGAAGGGAATTTAAGAAGTCCTTACCTTCAATGACAAGAACCCATGTTAAAGACCAAGGGTGACGACCCCTGGACAAACAGCAATTTTGACTGACGATGATGAGCTGATTAGAATTAGAACAGTACAGCACAGAACAGGCCCTTCGGCCCTCGATGTTGTGCCGAGCAATGATCACCCTACTCAAGCCCACGTATACCTATACCAGTAACCCAACAACACCCATTAACCTTATTTTTTTTTTAGGACACTAAGGGCAATTTAGCCTGGCCAATCCACCTAACCCGCACATCTTTGGACTGTGGGAGGAAACCGGAGCACCCGGAGGAAACCCACGCACACACGGGGAGGATGTGCAGACTCCGCACAGACAGTGACCCAGCCGGGAATCGAACCTGGGACCCTGGAGCTGTGAAGCATTTTATGCTAACCACCATGCTACCGTGCTGCCCCTATAAGTTTAAACCTTTGTTCCATCACCCCCATAATTTTGAAATGAAGTGGGGGGGGGGGGGGGGGGGGGCGAAAGGAAGGTAGTAGCCAAGATAAAGAATGGATAACTGGGAATGCTCCAAGATTCCTTCCTCAGATCAGGAAGGTACTGAAGGTGAAGGTGAGACTCGAAAGCTTAGGTGTTACCAATGTAATAGGGTGGAAGATGTTCATTCAGCATGTTGGTGATGTGTTGGGTACTCTGGATCCGTGGAGACTGTGTTAATCTCAGCAGTAACACATACAGGCTACCAACACTTGAAATAGTACAACACTATTTTATTAAGCTAGAAACTGTTGAGCATACTTTCACTGTGGGTCGACACTATGTTTGATTAAACTAAAGACCTATGCCTATCCTAACCAGTCTATGCACTCAGCACATGGCCGCATTGGAAGCGCATTGGAGTGACATCCTGGTTTGGGGTGGTACAATGCAAGCACATAATGTACGTCTTCATCTCATCCTGAATCAGTACCATACTGCTAAAGCTTAAACCTGCAAACATAGATTCATAGTCAACCAGGTTCCTTACCTGGGTCATCTACTCACAGCCAGAGGTGGAAAGCCAGATCCAGACAAGACAATGGCTATATGACAGATGGCCATCCTCATGGGCAAGCACACAATTTCAGCGCTTTCTTGGTATCACAAATTATCTTTCTAAGTTGATTCCTTGTTACAGTGAGGTTACTGGATCTCTTTGTCAGCTCCTCCACCAGGAAGTTGAATGGTGCTGGTAGGAGCACCACACAGCCGACTTCAACAGACTCAAACAGGCACTCACAGCATCACTGGTGCTACAATATGTTGACATGTGAGCACCTGTACTCATATCAGAAGATGCCTCCCAGCACAGACTTGGCGCAGTCTGTATCTAGGATGACAGATCGATAGACCTTGCCTCAAGGACCGTCAATGAAAATGAGATTTGCTACATAGAAGTCAAAAAGGAAGTCCTCATTCTAATCTTAACCTATCAGAAATTTCATGACTTCATATATGGTCGTTTGGCAACTATTGAAACAGGTCATCAGCCACTCATAACTATCTGAAAGAAGTCTCTTCACACTGCGCCTGCATGTCTGCAATGCACAATGCTAAAGCTGTGAAGTAGGTTTAATCAAAATCAGCATGAAGGCCCGACGCCGGCGTCAAAAACGGCGCGAACCACTCCGGCACGGGCCAACTGAAAGTAGCGGAATTCTCCACACTTCTGGAGGCTGGGTGAACACTGGAAGTATTGACGTGCACCAGCCAGCACCGAAGGGACTGCGCGAGTTAGCGCATGCGCAGAACCGCCAGCGTGGTTCCACGCATGCGCAGAATGGCCGGCATATTCTGGCGCATGCGCAGTAGGTTGTCTTCTCCGTGCCGGCTATGGCGGAGCCCTACAGGGGCCGGCGCGGAAGGAAGGACTGCCCCCATGGCACAGGCCCGCCCGCAGATCGGTGGGCCCTGAGCGTGGGCCAGGCCACCGTTGGATCCCCTCCCGCCCCCTTGAGGACCACACCAGCCGACTTACCTAATCCACGCCGGCGGGCCTGGCCAAAAACGGGTGGCCGCTTGGCCCATCGGGACCCGGAGGATTGCCGAGGTGACGCCGCTGCCATCGGCCCCCGACCGGCGTGGCGTGAGCCCCGCCCCCGCTCGAAAACCGGTGCCAGAGAATACGGTCCCCCAGCGGGGGGTCGGAGATTTCCGCCTGTAATGTTTCAATTTCAGCATTGTCTACCAATCTGGGTAAGGAGCTGTACTTGGCTGATACCTTCTCCAGTGTCCTCATACCCACCACAGACCAGGATGATTGTGAGGAAAACATAGATATCATGACAATAGAGCTGTTGTCATCTCATAGAATCAGGGAACTCAAACATGATTTGCTGGTGCATATCATAAGCAGACAACTGCACAACATCATCATGAGGGGTTGGCCAGAGTTCTCAAGGGAGATTTCCCACAAGCCCCTCACATTCTTTGCCATCAGAGATGATGTAACCACACAAGACAGACTGATACTGCTTGGCGAACAATTCTTCAATCCTAGTTCTACATAGAACATAGAACATTACAGCGCAGTACGGGCCCTTCGGCCCTCGATGTTGCGCCGACCCGTGAAACCATCTGAAGCCTATCTGACCTACACTATTCCATTTTCATCCATATGTCTATCCAGTGACCACTTAAATGCCCTTAAATTTGGCGAGTCTACTACTGTTGCAGGCAGGGCGTTCCACACCCCTACTACTCTCTGAGTAAAGAAACTGCCTCTGACATCTGTCCTATATCTACCACCCCTCAATTTAAAGCTATGTCCCCTCATGTTGGTCATCCCCATCCGAGGAAAAAGACTCTCACTGTCCACCCTATCTAACCCTCTGACTATCTTATATGTCTCTATTAAGTCACCTCTCAGCCTTCTCCTCTCTAACGAAAACAACCTCAAGTCCCTGAGCCTTTCCTCGTAAGATCTTCCCTCAATACCAGGCAACATCCTAGTAAATCTCCTCTGAACCCTTTCCAATGCTTCCAAATCCTTCCTATAATGTGGTGACCAGAACTGCACGCAGTACTCCAGGTGCGGCTGCACCAGAGTTTTGTACAGCTGCAGCATGACCTCGTGGCTCCGAAACTCAATCCCCCTACTGATAAAGGCTAGCACACCATATGCCTTCTTAACAGCCCTATTAACCTGGGTGGCAACTTTCAGGGATTTATGTACCTGGATGCCGAGATCGCTCTGTTCATCTACACTACCAAGAATCTTGCCATTAGCCCAGTACTCTGCATTCCTGTTACTCCTTCCAAAGTGAACCACCTCACACTTTTCCGCATTAAACTCCATCTGCCACCTCTCAGCCCAGCTCTGCAGCTTATCTATTTCCCTCTGTATCCTATAACATCCTTCAGCACTATCCACAACTCCACCGACCTTTGTGTCATCTGCAAATTTACTAACCCATCCTTTTACACCCTCTTCCAGGTCATTTATAAAAATGACAAACAGCAGTGGCCCCAAAACAGATCCTTGCGGTACACCACTAGTAACTGAACTCCAGGATGAACATTTTCCATCAACCACCACCCTCTGTCTTCTTTCAGCTAGCCAATTACTGATCCAAACCGCTAAATCACCTTCAATCCCATACTTCCGTATTTTCTGCAAGGGCCTACCGTGGGGAACCTTATCAAACACCTTACTGAAATCCATATACACCACATCAACCGCTTTACCCTCATCCACCTGTTTGGTCACCTTCTCAAAAAGCTCAATAAGGTTTGTGAGGCATGACCTACCCTTCACAAAACCGTGTTGAGTATCGCTGATCAACTTGTTCTTTTCAAGATGATTATAAACCCTATCTCTTATAACCTTTTCCAACATTTTACCCACAACCGAAGTAAGACTCACAGGTCTATAATTACCAGGGTTGTCTCTACTCCCCTTCTTGAACAAGGGGACAACATTTGCTATCCTCCAGTCTTCCGGCACTATTCCTGTCGACAAAGACGACATAAAGATCAAGGACAAAAAACTCTGCAATCTCCTCCCTGGCTTCCCAGAGAATCCTAGGATAAATCCCATCTGGCCCAGGGGATTTATCTATTTTTACACTTTCCAAAATCGCTAACACCTCCTCCTTGTGAACCTCAATCCCATCTAGCCTGGTCGACTGTACCTGAGTATTCTCCTCGACAGCACTGTCTTTCTCCAGTGTAAACACTGACGAAAAATATCCATTTAACGCTTCCCCTATCTCCTCTGATTCCACACACAACTTTCCACTACTATCCTTGATTGGCCCTAATCTTACTCTAGTCATTCTTTTGTTCCTGATATACCTATAGAAAGCCTTAGGGTTTTCCTCGATCCTATCCACCAACGACTTTTTGTTTCCTCTACTTGCTCTTCTTAACTCTCCCTTTAGGTCCTTCCCGGCTAACTTGTAACTCTCAAGTGCCCTAACTGAGCCTTCATGTCTCATCCTAAAATAAGCCTCTTCAGAGGTACTTCACCCAACAACTTTACCAGGGATACTCTGCATTGGAAACAAAACAGATATATGGCCAAGGATTCACTGTACTGACCCTGCATGTATTATGATCCCAGAAAAGACCCCAACAGTGCTAGGATACTGGACAGAAACCCCAATATTTTATTTTAATTTTGTAAGGCTGTGAGGAAACGATACTTGCTCCAGGAGTAATTTCATGCAAAATAGGGATATCAAAACAAACTATTCCTAACAGTATTAGAATATTTTGAACATCACACAAGAAAATAGACAACAATTACCCCTGAAACAATGCTAATCAGTACAGTGACACAATAGCCCTTAACTGCTATCTTTATTCCCACTCAAACAACAAAACAAACTCAGCTCCCAATCGACTTTCAAATACAATTAGCAAACCCAGACATACTTGCTTTACAGAAATTTTTTGAGACTGTTTTAAAGACCTGAATGGCTGCATTTCTTCAGATGCTGCTTCTCAGCTTGTTTCAGCTCACCTTCCAGCCACATAGTGTTTGCAAAGACCGCTGCTAATCTTCCCACAGACATAATTTTAACTGAACTGCAGTGAGAGCAGATGCTTGACTTCTGCTCACAACCCAATCTAAAACTCAACAGCTTTTATGCAAAATATCTTGCATCTTAACTCCTCCCAATAATTACATCATCTTACCAAGCTGAAACATAATGGCTTGATTCTTTGTTCCTGCGTCTATGTGCTGACGCCAACGGAGGATCTGTGGAGTTCCACAATGGAAAATTCGGTGCCACACCCGCACCGATTCACTCTCAGAGAGGGGATAGCACAGATCACACGAGAAATGGTGGGGAAAACGACGGGTCCGTGATGGACACACAATGGGCTGACAAGCTGCAGCCGCGTGTACACTATGTACCCCTCACACATGCACCGATCATGCCTGAATAAATGCGCAGGTTGTGCTGGACCGCGTACCCGTCCACCCTGATCCCACAGCCCATCTCCTGGCCACCCCCCACTACTCCCCCCAAGCCTGGCTGAAGCCCCACAACCAGGCATGACTGGTGGGGAAGTATGGCGGTGCTGGACACTGTCCGTATGCCCTCTCACTCTCTCGCAGCCACCATGCCAGGTTCATGACTGTTGAGAACACACGTGGACCGCGCCGTAGGCGACTTGGCCCATGGTAGGCGGAGCATTGCGGGTGGGCCTGATAATAAGAAACAAACGCATTTGCAACTATGCACAGCGTGCATCGCAGTGACGCCGTTCTGGAGGGGACGGAGCATCGAGATTCGGCGTCAAACCGGCAAATGCGGCGATTTCAGCGTTGGGAGCTATTCTCTGCCTGATCACTGTTGCCGATTTTAGCATCAGGCAACGGGGAATCCCACCCAATGTATCTAATTAACTCCACAGGGAACAGCCTTAATCCAAACAAAACTCCATTAGCCCAAGCTTTTACGATGCCTGAATTGCACCTCTGACTCTGAAAATATTTCAACCCAGAATTCTTTGAAAAAACTACTGCAGCAGTCATACACACACTAGCCCAAGCTTTTAACCCTTACTGCACCAAATACATATACATTAATTACACATGCACACAAACTGGATGGGGAAATCTCTAGATGCACACCAACAATACACTCAAGTCACATCAAGCATAAGAACTGCTGTATTTACATGAGATCCCGGATCTCCCATGGTCATTCCCAGCAGTTGACATCTTCGAATGGAATGATAAATAATATTTAGTCTTTGTTAATTCGTATTCTGGATGGTCTGAACTCAGCTACCTGCAAAAAGTGATGAGTAAGACAGGAATCATCAAGCTTCAAAGACACTTCACCAAACACAACATCCCATAGGTATTTATGGCAGACAACTCTCGCCAATTCGTCTCTAATGAATTTCAACTCTTTGCACACACGTGGGACTTCACGAGCAGCCTCCTATACATAGATACATAGAATTTAAAGTGCAGAAGGAGGCTATTCAGCCCATTGAGTCTGCATCTGCCCTTGGAAATACCACCCTATCACCGTAACCCAGTAACCCCAACTACCCACAGTCCAACGGCCTGGTGTCCGGGCAGTTTTCTTACCCAAGCATCTTCTAGAGAAATGTGCGGAGGATCGCACAGATTACTGAGGGCGATTCTCGGCTCCGCGCCATCGTAAACGCCGTCGTGAAACATGACGGCGCGAACAGGGCCCGGGCTGACCTATTCTCGGCGCTGGAGTGGTTCACGCCGCTCCAGCCTCCTTATGCGGCTCCAAATGGGCGCCGTGCCAACCTGGGTATGCGCAGTTGGGGCAGCTCAATCCTGTGCATGCGCAGTTGGGCCGCGCCATCCTGCGCATGCGCGGGGAACTTCTTACGCGCGCCAGCCACAACGCAATATGGCGTGGGTGTTCGGGGCCGGCAGCGGCAGAATGTAGGCCCGGGGTGAGAGGCCAGCCCGCCGATCGGTGGGCCCTGATCGCGGGCCAGACCCCTTCGGAGGCCCCCCCTGGTGAAGGAGCCTCCCTCCGACACCCACAGGCCGCCCCCCCGAGCGTTCCCACAAAGTTCCCGCAGGCAGCGACCAGGGGTGGACGGCAGCGGCAGGACCCTGTCGTGTCGGAGTTTCTGCTCAGTGCATCCGAGCCGGAGAATCGGCGCTCGCCGTTTGCGCCGATTCTCCGAGCAGCCCGGCGCGATTCGCGCGGCGCTGGTTTCGGGGGGTGGGTGAATCGTGTGCGGGTTCGGGGCGGCGTGGCGCAATTCGCACGGCGCCCGGCGATTCTCCCACCCGGTGGGGACGGGACGGGGGTTGGCGAATACTGCTCTACTGTGTCACACTCCTCGGCCTGTGAAACCTGCCACAACAGGGCCTACCCTTGTCAGCACAACAACTCTTTTTCAGGTGCACCAGGACCATGTTTCTTACTGTCAAGGCTCTGCTGCAGCCGAAACGTGAAACCAATGTGAATTATACCCTCATGCAATGCTGATTGCGAAGCAAAACGCGCAATGGTCAAAATACCCACAGACTCAGTTCTCTAATATCTGATCAAATGGTCAGGATCCAGACCACACACGGCCATGACCAGTTGTATTAGATGGTGCCCAGCCATGCCCTGCAATCATTACATGGTCGCCTCAAACAGTGCCCAGTAAATATGCAAGCGTCACCACCTCCTACAAGTATCGGACCCAGCATCAACAGATACCACATTGTTCCAGTCAGCTGGCCTTGAGCCCAGGTCCCTTACACCTCTGGGCATGAACACACTTCCACAGGTCTGTGGAGTGAGCCCTGTGCTCACTGAGTACACTGAGGGAATGCCCTATGTTGTCCACACTGAAGATATCAGCCTGAAGAAAACAACACTCTGAGTGTGTGGCATAATCATACATTCCGGGTGTATGATCAAACAGAGCACAAGGTTGCAGGACTTTGTCACCACTAAGTCTGCAACTGGCCTTAGAATTTCATCTTTGCACAACTAAACAGTGAGGTGGGTTGGGAGGAGACACGCGGGCTATGAACCAGCTGCAACCGCTTAATTCGTGTCTCACCATGTGTAAATAGTTATGTATTGTTAGCTGTTCAATTTGGATGTTATCTAAAGGTTCATACACAGTTACAGTGTGCACACTCATACATTCCAAATTAAACGGGGAAGATGTAGACCAAGTGGTCCCGTGATGACGTGGATACAAAAGGGTCACGTGATGGGAACCCGGAAGTCCTTCCCGGATCGCAGACAGAGCACAAGCATAGAGTAGCTACTTATTTAGTGCATGAACTATTTTTATTACAAGTCTTTGTTGTCAATGTTTGGGAATCCAGCCTTTCTACACTATACCTTGCTGGGGACAGTGTGGTGAAGTGCTCTGAAGATGAGTCATACAGACTTGAAACGTGTGGTGGTATGAATGTGAGCACTGCCATTGGTGCAGAGCATTGGTTTCCCATTGGCTCTGGCTGGTCATGTGCCTCTTGTCCGATTGGCTGGGACTAGTCATGTGACTGCTCACCAATTGGTCGAGAGGCAAGTAGACCCCGCCTCCGAGGCGGGGTATAAGTACCCAGAGTTCCCGGCGGTTGGCCTTTCTCTGTAGTTGACCGGGCTAACAACTAGCTGATTAAAGCCACAGTTTGCATCTTCATCGTGTCTCGAGTCCAATTGATGGTACATCAATTGAATCAGCTAGAATTTTGGAATGGAGCTACGCATCAAGCCTGACTGCCTCCGCACCAGCCCGCACGCCTCAAATGCGTCTGCAATTTTTAAACACTGGCAGGCATGTTTTAACAGTTACCTGACAACTGCAGCCAGCAAACCCACCAAGGAGCAGAAACTCCACATCCTCCACTCATGCGTGGGCACGGCGGTATATTCAATGATTGAGGACGAAAGCGATTATGATGCGGCGATGGAGATTCTAAAAGGACACTTTCTCCGGCCGGTCAACGAAGTTTACGCACGGCATCTCCTGAAGACTAGACAACAGTTACCTGGTGAGTCACTCGAAGAGTTTTACCAGGCCCTCACAGCTCTAGGGAGAATGTGCGCATGTCTCCAAGTTTCGGCGACTGAGCACATGGAACTTTTAATTAGAGATGCTTACGTTGCTGACATGCAGTCCCCTTCTATCCGTCAACGATTGCTGGAGAAGAACACCCTCAGCCTAGCTGAGGCACGGACCCCTGCAACCTCCCTGGAGGTTTCTGACCTGAACGCCCGCGCATACGGCCCTGGCCGCACAGCAACCCCTTGGACTTCATGACACGCGCCACCCCCGTCCTTCGTGGACCCCGACCCCCCCCCAGGCCTGCGCTGCGGGTCGCTCCGACAAACTAGCGGGGCCCCGTTGCTATTTTTGTGGCCTCTCCAAGCACCCCCGCCCGCGCTGCCCGGCCCGCTCCGCTCTGTGTAAGAGCTGCGGGAAGAAGGGCCACTACGCGGTGGTCTGCCAGACCAAGTCGGTCGCTGCTGTTCCGCGCAGCGACCGCGGATGGCCCCCCCCCGGGCCCCCCTAGGGCCCAGCGCCATGCACCAACCTCTCCGGCCCGCCTCCCGGCCCCCACAATGGCCCCACGGTCCACCCGACTCTCTCTCCCGGCTGCCCTGACCGGCCCACAGACGCCGCTGACACTGCCCCCAGCCGCTACGCGGTTCCCACGGGCGCCGCCATCTTGGGCCCCGGACGCCATGTGCGGGCCATGGGTGCCGCCATCTTGGGGCCCCGGCTCCACGTGCGGGTCCTGGACGCCGCCATCTTGGGACCCCGATTCCACATGCGGGTCCTGGGCGCCGCCATCTTGGGCCAACACGGAAGGCTCTGCCAGCGATTACTTGGCCACCGAGGAGGATCTGGAACTCTCGCCACGACTTGCTTCCATCACACTCAACCAGTCGCGACCACGCACGCTCGCCAAGACTACGACAACAATCCAGCTCAACGGACACAAGACGAGATACCTGCTGGACTCCGGGAGCATGGAAAGTTTCGTCCACCCCGACACGGTAAGACGCTGCGCGCTCCCCATCCATCCAGTTAAGCATAAGATTGAATTGGCCTCGGGTTCGCATTCCGTCCAAATCACCGGGTGCTGCATAGCGGACCTCACGGTCCAGGGGAGGGTTTTCAAAAATTTCAAACTGCTCATTCTCCCCCGTCTATGCGCTCCGGCACTCTTGGGCCTGGATTTCCAGTGCAACCTGCAGAGCTTGACCTTCCAATTCAGCAGCCCTATTCCCCCTCTTACTGTTTTCAGCCTCGCGTCCCTCAAAGTGGACCCCCCTTCCTTGTTTGCTAATCTCACCCCAGATTGTAAACTTGTCGCCACTAGGAGCAGACGATACAGTGCCCAGGACTGGACCTTCATCGGGTCCGAGGTCCAGAGGCTCCTTAAGGAAGGAGTTATCGAGGCCAGCAACAGTCCCTGGCGAGCCCAAGTGCTGGTAGTTCGGACTGGGGAGAAAAACCGGATGGTCATCGATTACAGTCAGACCATCAACAGGTTTACGCAGCTGGACGCGTATCCTCTCCCCCGTATTGCCGACCTGGTTAACAGGATCGCGAAATACAAAGTCTTTTCCACGGTGGAACTTAAGTCCGCCTACCACCAGCTCCACATCCGCGCGAGTGACCGAAAGTACACCGCGTTTGAGGCACATAGACGCCTCTACCACTTCCTCAGGGTTCCATTCGGTGTCACAAATGGAGTCTCGGTCTTCCAACGGGAGATGGACTGAATGGTCGACAAGCACGGTTTACGGGCCACCTTCCCGTATCTCGATAACGTCACCATTTGCGGCCATGACCAGCAGGACCACGACATCAACCTCCGAAAAGTCCTCCGAACCGCAAAACTCCTTAATTTAACCTACAATAAGGATAAGTGCGTGTTTAGCACCGACCGTCTAGCCATCCTTGGCTACGTAGTGCGTAACGGAGTGATAGGCCCCGATCCCGAACGCATGCGCCCCCTGATGGAACTCCCTCTCCCCAACTCCCTCAAATCCCTCAAACGCTGCCTGGGCTTCTTCTCCTATTACGCCCAGTGGGACCCCAACTACGCCGACAAAGCCCACCCCCTCATCCAGTCCACCTCCTTTCCCCTGTCGATGGAGGCCCGCCAGGCCTTTAGCCGCATCAAAGCGGATATCGCAATGGCCACGATGCGTGCTATCGACGAGTCCCTCCCATTCCAGGTCGAGAGCGACGCGTCTGACGTAGCTCTGGCGGCCACCCTGAACCAAGCAGGCAGACCCGTGGCCTTCTTCTCACGAATCCCCCACGCTCCAGAAATCCGCCATTCCTCGGTGGAAAAGGAGGCACAGGCCATAGTCGAAGCTGTGCGATATTGGAGGCACTATCTGGCCGGCAGGAGGTTTACCCTCTTCACAGACCAACGGTCAGTAGCTTTCATGTTCGATAATGCACAGAGGGGCAAGATCAAGAATGACAAGATCTTGCGGTGGCGGATCGAGTTGTCCACGTACAACTACGATATCTTGTATTGTTCTGGGAAGCTCAACGAGCCTCCCGATGCCCTATCCCGCGGTACCTGCGCCAGCGCGCAGATTGACCGCCTCCGCTCCCTCCACACAGACCTCTGCCATCCAGGGGTCACCCGTTTTTACCATTTTATTAAGACCCGCAACCTGCCCTACTCCGTTGAGGTCAGGATCGTCACCAGGGACTGCCACGTCTGCGCCGAGTGCAAACCGCACTTCTACCGCCCCGAACGAGCGCGTCTGATCAAGGCATCCCGCCCCTTTGAACGTCTCAGTATAGACTTCAAGGGTCCCCTCCCCTCCAACAACCGTAACACGTATTTCTTGAGTGTTATCGACGAATACTCCCGCTTCCCTTTCGCCATTCCCTGTCCCGACATGACCACAACAACCGTCATAAAGGCCCTCCTATCCAGCTTCTCCCTGTTCGGTTACTCCGCGTACATCCACAGCGACTGGGGGTCCTCCTTTATGAGTGTCGAACTGTGTCAATTCCTGCTCAGCAGGGGCATAGCCTCTAGCAGGACGACCAGTTATAACCCCCGGGGTAATGGTCAGGTCGAGCGGGAGAATGGCACCATTTGGAAGACCATCCTGCTGGCCCTACGGTCCAGAGATCTCCCTATCCCCCATTGGCAAGAGGTCATCCCTGATGCCCTGCATTCAATCCGGTCTCTCCTCTGTACTACCACTAATCAAACACCTCATGAACGTCTTCTTGTTTTCCCCAGGAAGTCGTCCTCAGGATCCCCTCTTCCGACCTGGCTGGCCACCCCCGGGCCCATCTTGCTCCAGAAGCATGTGCGGGTGCACAAGTCCGATCCGTTGGTTGAGCAAGTCCAGTTACTCCACGCCAACCCCCAGTATGCGTACGTGGAGTATCCCGACGGTCGGCAGGATACGGTCTCGCTTCGGGACCTGGCACCCGCCGGCGTGTGGCCTTCTCCCCCTACACCAACACCTCCCCCCCCAACCTCAATTCACCCCAGCGCCCCCTGCGCCCCCACGACCCAGCGCACATGCCCCCTCTCCCCCGATTACAGCGTCTCCACCACCGGCCCGGGGTACGGAGACACATCTACGACCGACGCTCCCGGAGGCAAGGACGACCATCGGCCCGACGTCACCGGCTCCACTGCGACGGTCCTCCAGAAAACCAGGGGCACCCAACAGGCTGATCGTGTCCATCTGATGCGACCATGGGACATTTTGTTTTGGACTTAGTTGTTATTCTGTTGCACCTTAAGTTACTAGTAGTAGTATTGTTTTTTTGCCACGAGCTAGTGGGCAGCCCACCTTTCTTGATTTTCGCTGCTCATACCATCAGTCCTCAGACCCCCCCCTTCCACTTACACACCCCCCCCCCCCGCCTTCTTTCTCCACAGGGGTGAATGTGGTGGTATGAATGTGAGCACTGCCATTGGTGTAGAGCATTGGTTTCCCATTGGCTCTGGCTGGTCATGTGCCTCTCGTCCGATTGGCTGGGACTAGTCATGTGACTGCTCACCAATTGGTCGAGAGGCAAGTACACCCCGCCTCCAAGGCAGGGTATAAGTACCCAGAGTTCCCGGCGGTCGGCCTTTCTCTGTAGTCGACCACCGGGCTAACAACTAGCTGATTAAAGCCACAGTTTGGATTTTCATCGTGTCTAGAGTCCAATTGATGGTACATCAAAACGTTAACTCTATTTTCTCTCTTCACAGATACTGCCAGACCTGTTGTGTTTTTCCAGTATTTTCTGTTTTCGTTTCAGATTCTAGAATTCACAGGATTTTGCTTTTATTTAAGTGTTATTGGAGATAGTTTTATAAAGATTCTCTGTTATGCAATGTTGTGCAATAAATATCCTTGGCTGATAACAGACTTGAATTAATGGGTTAGTTACTTGGAAAGTTTTATGGTATTGTCCCATTCAGGAAGTGATAAATATTCATTATCCAGATTAATAGTGGGACAAAGGTCGAGGTTACACCTTTGAGGCAGAAACCAAATTAAAATTTTATAACCTGGCGCAGCAGTGGCTGAGCTATACTGAAAATGGCCCTTCATGTCGAACATCAGAAACAAGGCCTTCCTTTTCTCGCTTCTATATCCTGAGAGAATGCTGGTGTGTCGACATGGCAAAGACCTTACTGACTGCCCAGCTGCAGGAAGAGATTCACTGTGTCAGGGCCCTGAATGAGCTCTGGTGACGGGTCCACACCGAGGAGAAATTGGGCCTGCAAGAAGGGCTTCACAGTGTCAGGGCCCAGAATGGGCTGCAATCAGGGGTCCACACTGTTATAACTGTTTTAATCACAGACAGTAGTTAATCTTCAAACACCAAGAACATCCTGGAAGATGTTGTTGTTTAAAATACACTGTTCCCTTAAAGGGTCAAGGGAAGGACTCTGCTGCTGCTATTCCTGGAAAAGATAGCATTAAAGAAGACAAGGCAATTCAGCAGTTCTAAAGAAGCTGTCAATCTCTTGACCCTGGTGGACTGTGTAGTCTGGGAGAAGGTGGAAGACGCCGTGAGCGATGTGGTAGTATGACTAGGGGGATTACGGTACCCTAGAACCAAGCTGCCATTGGTGCAGAAGACTCGCTGCCCATTTGCCCAGGCAAGTCATGTGACTCTCTGCCAATTGGCTGAGGCTGGTCATGTGCTCCCCGCCGATTAGCTGAGAGGTAGGTAACTCCGCCTACGAGGCGGGGTATAAGAACCCGTACCGGCTGGCAGTCGGCCTTTCTCTGTACGTCTACTGACGGCACATATCTAGTGTATTAAAGCCTGTCATTTGGAACTACTTCTCGCCTCGTGTCCGATTGATGGTGCATCAAGCGACACCACCAGGAACGGCCAGCAGTGCTGTAAGGAACTGCACAACCTCTTCAGGGCGGCCATGTTGAGTAGGCAGCACCGTGCCCTGGCAGTAACCCCCAACCCACACACCCATAACCCCAGCCCTCCCCCTGGAGGGCAACCAAATCCTTACCCTGCACCACCTGCCAGCACCGATGCCAGCCACCATAGCCGGGTGCCCTGGCCATGACGGCCAACAGCTATCCATGCCCTGTGCTGCATGCGTTTGATTGTCTAACGCTGTGCTTTTCTGTCGTACCCCCGTCCACCTCCCCGCCGGAAGTCCGAGTGGAGGGGGACCATCGAGCCTGCATTCCCTTACTGCAATAGAGCAGCTAGTTAGTGGGCCCGGGGAGAGTGCAGTCACCAAGGCGGAGGTCAGCATTGGGCGAGCAAGTGAGACCCTGCTGAGTTGCAGGTTGGCATGGCACATCTATCACCACCCCTTCCACCACCCGCACCCCCCCCCCCACACCACCCCCATAACCTTCCCCACATTGTCCCCTCCACCACCCCAACACCCCCACACTCCTCCTCCACCGCCACCACCACATCCCCTTCCACCACCCACCCCAGCCTGCAGTCCAACCATGGGTCTTGTCTTGTGTCTTGCAGGATCTCCTGGCGATGAGGGGGGCATTTTGGTGTCCCCCTACCCAGACCCAGGAGGGGAGCAGTGAGGAGGAGGATACAGACAGCGATGGGAGCCCTTGACCCGCAGTCCGAGACTCCCCGGGGAACCAGTCCGGGGATGACACTGACTACCCAGCACAGCTGTCTCCAACATCTAAACTGGAGGGGCACTGATATCCTGGCTGGGAGATTTGCTAGAGTCACTCAGGAGGATTTAAACTAGTATGCCGGGGGGGTGGGAACCAGAATGTTAGTTTTGAAGGTGTTATAACTGAAGGGGAAATAGAGAACCAAAATAAGAGAATAATATCATCCTCAGGCAGAGCAAGCAAGGTGACAAGTGAGAAGGGAGGTGGTCAAGACAAGATTGAGGGTGTTGTACCTAAATGCGCGCAGTATACGGAACAAGGTAAATGATAATTGGTGTCATCACAGAGACATGGCTGCAAGAGGATCAGGGCTGGGATCTAAATATCCAAGGATATATGTCCTATCGAAAGGACAGACTGATGCGTGATCAATAACCACAGAAACGAAGGAGTAGTCCAAATTGAAGGCTTTAATCTACAAGATGTTTCCCCAGCAGCTTGAGTACAGAAAGAACGATGGCTGCTGGGAAACATGGGTTCTTATACCCCGCCTCATTGGGCGGAGCTACCTTCGTCTTGACCAATGAGAAAGCAACACTTGGGCCAATGAGCAGCGAGCCTTCTCCACCAATAGCAGCTCACACTCCCAGGTACCGTAGTACCGTAGTTGGAGGGGGGTGGGTGGGGCTGGTGCCGGGGGCGATGGAGGGGATCCGGCGGGCGCCAGGTCCCGTAGAGAGACTGTGTCTTGTCGGCTGTCGGGGTACTCCACATACGCATATTGCGGGTTAGCTTGGAGCAGCTGGACCCTCTCAACCAACGGGTCCGATTTGTGCGCCCACACGTGTTTCTGGAGCAGGATGGGCCGGGGGGGCAGCCAGCCAGGTCGGGAGCGGGGTCCCTGAGGAAGACTACCTGGGGAAGACAAGAAGGCGTTCATGAGGCGTTTGATTTGTAGACGTGCAAAGTAGCGACCGGATGGAGTGGAGGGCATCTGGGAGGACCTCCTGCCAGCGGGAGACTGGGAGATATCTGGACCATAGGGCCAGTAGGACGGTCTTCCAGACCGTGCCGTCTCCCTCTCGACCTGTCCGTTACCCCGGGGTTTATAACTGGTCGTCCTGCTTGAGGCAATGCCCTTGCTGAGCAGCAATTGACGCAGTTCGTCACTCATAAAGGAGGATCCCCTATCGTTGTGAATGTAAGCGGGGAATCCGAACAGGGAGAAAATGCTGTTGGGGCAGGGGATGGCGAACGGGAAGCGGGAGTACTCGTCAATCACGTTGAGGAAGTACGTGTTGCAGTTGGTAGAGGGGAGGGGACCTTTGAAGTCCATGCCGAGGCGTTCAAATGGATGGGAAGCCTTTATCAGATGCGCTTTTTCGGGGCGGTAGAAGTGCGGCTTGCACTCCGCACAGATGTGGCATTCCCTAGTTACTGTTCTGACCTCCTCGATGGAGTAGGGCAGGTTGAGGGTCTTTACAAAATGAAAGAAGCGGGTGACCCCCGGGTGGCAGAGGTCCACGTGGAGGGCTCGGAGGCGGTCCACTTGCGCGTTGGCACAGGTGCCGCGGGACAGGGCATTGGGAGGCTCGTTTAGCTTCCCAGGACGATACAAGATGTCGTAGTTGTAGGTGGATAACTTGATCCTCCACCGCAAGATCTTGTTGTTTTTTATCTTGCCCCTCTGTGCATTATCAAACAAGAAAGCCACCGACCGTTGGTCTGTGAGGAGGGTGAACCTCCTGCCGGCCAGGTAATGCCTCCAATGTCGCACAGCTTCTACTATGGCCTGTGCTTCCTTCTCGACCGAGGAGTGGCGGATTTCGAAGCATGGAGGGTACGGGAGAAGAAGACCACGGGTCTGCCCGCTTGGTTGAGGGTGGCTGCCAGAGCTACGTCAGACGTGTCGCTCGTGACCTGGAAGAGGAGGGACTCGTCGATAGCGCGCATCGTGGCCTTTGAGATATCCGCTTTGATGCGGCTGAAGGCCTGGCGGGCTTCCATCGACAGGGGGAAAGTGGCTGTTTGGATGAGGGGACGGGGTTTGTCGGCGTAGTTGGGGTCCCACTGAGCGTAATACGAGAAGAAACCGAGGCAGCGCTTCAGGGCCTTGGAGTAGTGGGGGAGGGGGAGCTCCATCAGGGGGCGCATGCGTTCCGGGTCGCGGCCTATCACTCTATTTCGCACTACGTAGCCGAGGATGGCTAGGCGGTCGGTGCTGAACACGCATTTGTCTTTGTTATAAGTCAACTTCAGGAGTTTTGCGGTTTGGAGGAATTTGCGGAGATTGGTGTTGAGGTACTGCTGATCGTGGCCGCAGGTGGTGACATTATCGAGATACGGGAAGGTTGCCCGTAAACCGTATCGGTCGACCATTCAGTCCATCTCTCGTTGAAAGACCGAGACCCCGTTTGTGACACCGAAGGGAACCCTTAAAAAGTGGTAGAGCCGTCCGTCCACTTCGAACGCAGTGTACTTACGATCGCTCGCGCGGATGGGGAGCTGGTGGTAGGCAAACTTGAGGTCCACCGTGGAGAAGACCTTGTACTGTGCGATCCTGTTGACCAGGTCGGATATACCGGGGAGAGGGTACGCGTCCAGCTGCATAAACCTGTTGATGGTCTGACTGGAGTCTATGACCATCCTATTCTTCTCCCCGGTCTTTACCACCAGAACTTGTGCTCGCCGGGGGCTGTTACTAGCCTCGATGACCCCTTCCTTCATAAGCCGTTGAACCTCGGACCTGATGAAGGTCCGGGCCTTGGCACTGTATCGTCTGCTCCTGGTGGCGACAGGTTTGCAATCCGGGGTGAGGTTTGCAAACAAGGACGGGGGATTGACCTTGAGGGTCGCGAGGCTGCAGACAGTGAGGGGAGGTATAGGGCTGCCAAATTTAAATGTTAGGCTCTGGAGGTTACACTGGAAGTCTAACCCCAGGAGTGCGGCCGCGCAGAGGTGGGGGAGGACGTAGAGTCTGTAATTTTTAAACTCCCACCCCTGGACCGTGAGGTCCGCTGTACAATACCCCGTGATCTCCACTGAATGGGAGCCAGAGGCCAGGGCGATATTTTGCTTGACGGGATAGACAGGGAGACACAAATAACATGCCAGCGACTGATAGAAATGATGCTATGACAGGTGAGGACCTTGAGAGGATTGTTATCACTTAGGAGGTAGTGATGGGCAAGCTAATGGGGCTAAAGGTAGACAAGTGTCCTGGCACTGATGGAATGCATCCCAGAGTGCTAAAAGAGATGGCTAGGGAAATTGCAGATGCACTAATGATGATTTACCAAAATTCACTAGACTCTGGGGTGGTCCCGGTGGATTGGAAATTAGCAAACGTGACACCACTGTATAAAAAAGGAGGTAGGCAGAGAGCAAGAAATTATAGGCCAGTGAGATTACCCTCAGTAGTAGGGAAGATGCTGGAATCTATCATCAAGGAAGAAATAGCGAGGCATCTGGATAGAAATTGTCCCATTGGGCAGACGCAGCATGGGTTCATAAAGGGCAGGTCGTGCCTAACTAATTTAGTGGAATTTTTTGAGGACATTACCAGTGCAGTAGATAACGGGGAGCCAATGGATGTGGTATATCTGGATTCCAGAAAGCCTTTGACAAGGTGGCACACAAAAGGTTGCTGCATAAGATAAAGATGCATGGCATTAAGGGTAAAGTAGTAGCATGGATAGAGGATTGGTTAATTAATAGAAAGCAAAGAGTGGGGATTAATGGGTGTTTCTCTGGTTTGCAATCAGTAGCTAGTGGTGTCCCTCAGGGATCCGTGTTGGACCCACAATTGTTCACAATTTACATAGATGATTTGGAGTTGGGGACCAAGGGCAATGTGTCCAAGTTTGCAGATGACATTAAGATGAGTGGTAAAGCGAAAAGTGCAGAGGATACTGGAAGTCTGCAGAGGGATATGTATAGGTTAAGTGAATGGGCTAGGGTCTGGCAGATGGAATACAATGTTGACAAATGTGAGGTTATCCATTTTGGTAGGAATAACAGCAAACGGGATTATTATTTAAACGATAAAATATTAAAGCATGCCGCTGTGCAGAGAGACATGGGTGTGCTGGTGCATGAGTCACAGAAAGTTGGTTTACAGGTGCAACAGGTGATTAAATGAAAAATGAAAATGAAAATCGCTTATTGTCACGAGTAGGCTTCAATGAAGTTACTGTGAAAAGCCCCTAGTCGCCACATTCCGGCGACTGTCCGGGGAGGCTGGTACTGGAATCGAACTGTGTTGCTGGCCTGCTTGGTCTGCTTTAAAAGCCAGCGATTTAGCCTAGTGAGCTAAACCAGCCACAGATTAAGAAGGTAAATGGAATTTTGTCCTTCATTGCTAGAGGGATGGAGTTCAATACTAGGGAGGTTATGTTGAAATTGTATGAGGTGTTAGTGAGGCCACACCTGGAGTATTGTGTTCAGTTTTGGTCTCCTTACTTGAGAAAGGACGTACTGGCGCTGGAGGGTGTGCAGAGGAGATTCACTAGGTTAATCCCAGAGCTGAAGGGGTTGGATTATGAGGAGAGGTTGAGTAGATTAGGACTGTACTCATTGGAATTTAGAAGGATGAGGGGGGATCTTATAGAAACATATAAAATTATGAAGGGAATAGATAGGATAGATGTGGGAAGGTTGTTACCACTGGCGGGTGAAAGCAGAACTAGGGGGCATAGCCTCAAAATAAGGGGAAGTAAATTTAGGACTGAGTTTAGGAGGAACTTCTTCACCCAAAGGGTTGTGAATCTATGGAATTCCTTGCCCAGTGAAGCAGTTGAGGCTCCTTCATTAAATGTTTTTAAGGTAAAGATAGATAGTTTTTTGAAGAATAAAGGGATTAAGGGTTATGGTGTTCGGGCCGGAAAGTGGAGCTGAGTCCACAAAAGATCAGCCATGATCTCATTGAATGACGGAGCAGGCTCGAGGGGTCAGATGGCCTACTCCTGCTCCTAGTTATTATGTTGTTATGTTCTTACCGTGGTAGGGTGTACGAAACTCTCCGTGCCCCCGGAGTCCAGTAGGCAGGTTGTTTCGTGCCCGTTGAGCAGGACCTTCGTTGTTACCGTAGAGAGGATGCGGGGTCGAGACTGGTCCAGAGTGACTGAAGCGAGTCGGGTGGTGCGCAGTCACCCACGCCGGGGTCCTCGGAGCCAATCCAAGATGGCGGTGCCCATCGGTCGCACATGGCGGGGGTGGACAAAATGGCGGCACCCGTCCCCCGCACGTGGCGTCGGAAGCACAAGATGATGGCGCCCGGAGGCCGCACGTGGCGTTGGAGGATGGAGGCAGAGAAGTTTGCGGGCCGCACAGGGCCGTTGGAGAGACGGTGGGGGGAGTCCCGCGGTCGCTGCCCGGGACCGCAGTGACCGCCTAGGCCTGGCAGACGGACAAAAAGTTGTCTTTCTTCCCACAGCCCTCGCAATTTGACGATCGGGCTGGGCAACGCTGTCGGGGGTGTTTTGCCTGGCCACAAAAATAACAGCGGGACCCAGCGGGTTTTTCTGGGCGTCTTGCGGCGCAGGCCTGGGGTGAGTCCGAGTCCGTGGGGGAGAGGGAGGCAGAATTCCACGCTGCCCAGGGGGCCGCCGTGCAGTCGGGGGCGTATGAGCGGGCGTTTCTGTTCGCGACATCTAGGGACGTAGCGAGGGCCCATGCCTCCGTGAGGCTCAAGTTTTCCCTTTTTAATAGTCTCTGGCGGATCTGTGGGGACTGCATGCCCGCAACAAAAGCGTCTCGGATGAGGGGTTCAGTGTGCTCAGTAGCAGACACTTGTGGGCAGCCTCAGTTCCTCCCCAGTACGAGGAGGTAAAAATCGTCCAATGACTCACCAGGGATCTGCTGCCTCGTAGCCAGTAAGTGCCGAGCGTAAACTTGATTTACCGGCCGGATGAAGTGTCCTTTGAGCAGTTCCATGGCTGCGTCGTAGTCGGTCGTGTCCTCGATGAGCGTGTAGATGGCAGTGCCGACGCACGAGTGGAGGATGTGTAGCTCCTGCTCCCGCGTCGGTACGTTTTGCGCCGTACTGAGGTAGCTGTTAAAACAAGCCAGCCAGTGCTTGAATGTGGCTGCTGCATTAGCTGCATGGGGGCTGAGGCGTAGACACTCCGGCTTGATGCGGAGCTCCATCCTTTAAAACTTGGAGATTAAATTGATGCGCGATCAATAAACACTGAAACAAAGGAGTAGTCCAAATTGAAGGCTTTAATCTACAAGATGTTTCCCCAGCAGCTTGAGTACAGAAAGAACGATGGCTGCTGGGAAACACGGGTTCTTATACCCCGCCTCATTGGGCGGAGCTACCTTCGTCTTGACCAATGAGAAAGCAACACTTGGGCCAATGAGCAGCGAGCCTTCTCCACCAATAGCAGCTCACACTCCCAGGTACCGTAGTACCTCTAGTCATACTACCACACAGAGATTGGCAAAGGAGGCAGGGTTGCATTGTTAGTAAGGAATGAAGTGAAATCGATAGCAAGGAGCGTTAAAAGATCAGAATGCATAGAATCTCTGTGGGTAGAGTTGAGGAATTGCAAAGGTAAAAAGACCCTCATGGGAGTTATGTACAGGCCTCCTCGCAATAGTCAGCATGGGGGCAGAAAATAAATCAGTGAATAGAAATGGCATGTAAAAAAGGCAATATTACAATAATCATGGGGGACTTCAAAATGCAGGTGGTCTGGGAAAATCAGGTTGGTAGTGGATCCTAAGGAAAGGAATTTGTGAAATGTGAAGAGATGTTTTTTTGGAGCAGCTTGTGACAGAGCCGACTAGGGAACAGGCAATTCTGGATTTGGTGATGTGTATAATGAGGCAGACTTGATTTGGGAACTTAAGGTGAAGGAACCCTCAGGGAGCAGTGACCACAATATGATAGAATTTACCCTGCAGTTTGAGAGGGAGAAGCTGCAATCAGATGTAACGGTATTACAATTAAATAAGGGTAACTACAAAGACATGAGGGTGGAGCTGGCCAGAGTTGATTGGAAAAGGAGCCTAGCAGGGAAGACAGTGGAACAGCAATGGCAGGAGTTTTTGGGGGTTATTAGGGAGGCACAACAGAAATTCATCCCAAGGAGGAGGAAACATACCAAGGGAGGACAAGGCATCCATGGCTGACGAGGGAAGTCAAGGACAGCGTAAAAGCAAAAGAAAAAGCATACAAAATGGCGAGGATTAGTGGGAAGACAGAGGATTGGGAAGCCTTTAAAAGCGAGCAGAGGACAACTAAAAATGCAATAAGGGGGGAGGACATGAAATACGAGTGCAAGCTAGCTAGTAATATAGAGGAAGATAGGAAGAGATGTTCCTCAGGGGCAAGCTCCGCTGCTGCAGGGTTCCCCTTGAGCAGCTCCAGCTCGGACAACCTCAGGGCATCCCCCAGGGCTGCAGTGACCATGATGAAGGCCACATTTCCTGGTTGAATTCCGAAGTCCATTGTCTGCAGCGTGTGAGGGGAAAATATGTTAGCATGGTGCATATCCCCGTACCCATCTAGGTCCACACGGTATCCCCAGTCTGCACTGCAGACTCTGCCCCTGCATATCCCGCTCCTCCCCGCATCCCCACATCTATCCCACTGGCACTCTGCCCGCCGCACCCCTGGCCCTATCGGTGCCCGACACTGTGGGGGCCCCAGGCCTTGGTGCCTGACCCTGCTGCCAGGGGTACCGTTGACTGGCATTACCCATGCCAGCGGTACACTCTGCAGCCGCTGTCCAGTGCCCTCCTGCAAGGGTTACTGTGGCCGTTGCCCTGGGTGGGCCAAGTGCTGCCCTCCATGGGTGGCGGCCAGTTGGGAGGGGAAGAGTTGATGGGGTGCTGGGTGGAATGAGGGTGTAATGGGGTGGAGGGTGGGGCTGAGGTCAGGTCACCCATACAGCCGATGTCATCCTGGGACCACAGTGGGTGGTCAGGCCGCGACAATGGCGGTCCGTACCTGGAGGCCCCAGTCCCGTGGGGATCATCCCAACTCCACGGCCCATCCCCTGGTCACCACCGTTGCTCCTCCTCCCAGATCTGGCAGATGTCCCACCCCCTAGCCAGCCCTGTCAGCGGCAGGTCCGGCAGCCCACGGTTGCGCTTCTGCATGTCCTACCTCCACTCTCTCCTTCAATCGACCACGGCGCCTGTTTCCTGATTTTTAAAACCACAATCGAAATTCCTCAGTAATTCCTCCCGGCAGAGGAGAAGCATCACAGAGGCCCCGGAGAATACTGGGTCAGGCCCACTAATGATCTGCGAACGGCGTTTACTGTACCTGAGTAGAATGCATTGACACCACTGTCGAGGCTCCGGAGCATGGCATTCTGGCGTCTGTCCTGCACCCACCACATTTTGGTGTCACGATGGATTCTCTACCCAATCGTGTTTCACCATTCAAGTGTCAGCCCACGTAGAATCCCGCCCAGAGAGTGCATTCTTCCCACTCAGAGGAGAAACTGGGTCTGCAGGAAGGACTTCACATTGATTAAGGCCCTAAGTAATCTTCAGTGGCGGGTCCACAATGAGGGAGGCTCTATCACTGTTGAGGGTACTCCAAACACTTGAAATTCTATTATCAGAGAACAACCCTTCTACACTGTCCCCACAAACATATCCAGGAGAGGTATAGCACAGGGTTAGATACAGAGTAAAGCTCCCTCTACACTGTCTTCATCAAACACTCCCAGGACAGGTACAGCACAGGGTGAGATACAGAGTAAAGCTCCCTCTACACTGTCCCCATCAAACATTCCCAGAACGGGTACAGCACAGGGTTAGATACAGAGTAAAGCTCCCTCTACACTGTCCCCATCAAACACTCGCAGGACAGGTACAGCACAGGGTTAGATACAGAGTAAAGCTACCTCTAGCTACAAGAACAAGTCAGAGATTAGGAATCCTGTGTTGAGTAACTCATCACCTGGCACCCCAAAGGCTGTTCACAATCTACAAGGCACTTCTACGGGGCTGGTTTAGCTCACAAGGCTAAATCGCTGGCTTATAAAGCAGACCAAGCAGGCCAGCAGCACGGTTCGATTCCCGTACCAGCCTCCCCGGACAGGCGCCGGAATGTGGCGACTAGGGGCTTTTCACAGTAACTTCATTGAAGCCTACTCGTGACAATAAGGGATTTTCATTTCATTTCAAGTCAGGAGTGTGATGCAATACTCTCCACTTGCCTGGATGAGTGCAGCTCAAACACCATTCAAGAAGCTCAACACTGTACCAGAAGGATGTGGATGCTTTAGAGAGGGTGCAGAGGAGGTTCACCAGGATGTTGCCTGGTATGGAGGGTGCTAGCTATGAAGAAAGGTTGAGTAGATTAAGATTGTTTTCGTTGGAAAGACGAAGGTTGAGGGGGTCCTGATTGAAGTCTACAAAATTATGAGAGGTATGGACAGGGTGGATAGCAACAAGCTTTTTCCAAGAGTGGGGGTGTCAATTACAAGGGGTCACGATTTAAAGGTGAGAGGGGGAAAGTTTAAGGGAGATGTGCGTGGAAAGTTTTTTACGCAGAGGGTGGTGGGTGCCTGGAGCGCTTTGCCAGTGGAGGTGGTAGAGGCGGGCACGATAGCATCATTTAAGATGCATCTAGACAGATATATGAACGGACGGGGAACAGAGGGAAGTAGATCCTTGGAAAATAGACGACGGGTTTAGATAAAGGACCTGTATCAGCGCAGGCTGGGAGGGCCGAAGGACCTGTTCCTGTGCTGTAATTTTCTTTGTTCTTTTGTATTTAGCCCCGTGCTCTACCTGTCCTGGGAGTGTTTGATGGGTCAGTGTAGAGGAAGCTTTACTCTATCTTGATGTGTTAGGCAGGTTGGTTCGACGTTGACTGTAACTGGATGCAGGGAAGCTAGAAACAAACGTCTGACACAGGAGATGATCCAACACTGTTTTATTTAACTATGGACTGCTGCACATGTTCAGCTGTGGGTTGACACTCTACTAATCCAACTGATGACCTCTTACTGGCTTGACCAGACTCACTAGCTACCGCATGGCAATAGTGCTCACTAGCTTGTGCACTCTGACTGTCTCAGTAGCTGGGTCCTGAGAGAGGGAGAGTCTTAATGCCCTGTGGGCTTTATAGTGGTGGTGTCCTGTCTGGTGATTGGTTCTTCTGTGTTGTGTGTTCATTGGTCATCCTGTGTGTCAATCACTGCCTGTCTGCATCTCATTATATACATGCGTGGATATTATGACATATCTAACCCTGTGCAGTACCTGTTCTGGGAGCGTTTGATGGGGACAGTGTAGAGGGAGCATTCCTCTGTAACTCACCCTGTGCTGTACCTGTTCTGGGTGTGTTAAATGGGGACAGTGTAGAGGGAGCTTTACTCTCTATCTAACCTTGTGCTGTACCTGTTCTGGTGTGTTTGATGGGGACAGTGTAGAGGGAGTGTTGCTCTATATCTAACCCCGTGCTGTACTGTTCTGGTGTGTTTGATGGGGACAGTGTAGAGGGAGTGTTGCTCTATATCTAACCCCGTGCTGTACTGTTCTGGGGAGTGTTTCATGGGGACAGTGTAGAGGGAGCTTTATTCCATATCTAACCCTGTGCTGTACCTGTCCTAGGAGTGTTTGATTGGGACAGTGTTGGGACACTCTGGGCGTGATTTAATGGAAAAAGTTCTAGCTGTGAAATCAGGCGCGACTTCCTAGGTATTTCCCGACGGCCGACCAAGCAACACCGCGACCCATATTAAACGGCACTTAGTGCCGAAAATGATTCCCAAGTGCTTCACACCGGTACTGGCTATCCTGCCAGCTGATTCGCTAGACTCACACCTGGCAGCTCCTGCTATGAAGGGGGAGCTGCTTTTAAATGCACCCTCCAAACTCACTCCCAGTCAGCGCATAAACTTCACATCACGCAGACCTGCTGCACGCTTCAAGGATGCCGCCCTGGCCAGGCTTGGGGCACTGTGGAGTTGAGATAGGACACCCTGTTCCCCCGAAGGTGTCAAAGGACCAGCTGAAGTGCTGCCTAGGAGGCAGTGGCAGTCAGTGTAGGCAGCATGACCAGGAGGTCCACAGTACAGTGCAGGAACCAGACCTCCATCGGTCCGCAAGGATATGTTAACACTGGCCCCCTGGCATCAGTTCCACCTGCCAACCCACACCCCTAACTTTGACCCCCCTCCACAGGTCAGCTGCTGGCACCTTACACCCTCCCCAGATCCGAACATTGTGCATGTGCCCCTGACACCCACCATCACAACCCCTCCTTGTCCAGGCGCGGTACCAACACATGCCACCTGCCATAAACACCCCCGATGCACCAAGCATGTGACTCACAATGCCCCTTTTCTGTCCCCTCAGGAAAAGGTAGCCATAATAGGCGTGCAAGAGTCCAGATGGGTGGCGGAGTTCCAGACATCAGAGTCCTCACCCTCTATGAGGAACGCACTCTGGAGAGCGCAGGGGTTGGCCGAGGAGAGAGCAGTCACAGACAGCGAGGTTAGCCTGCACACAGAGGTGAGGATCCACTGTCCCTTCACCCAGATGACCTGTCTCAAGTGAGTTGTTCATGTCAGACAAAATGTTCCTTCCCTCCACTGACCACATGTCTCTTCTCCCGCAGGAACTCCACCTGATGTGGCAGGGCCATCCGGGGTGACCCCCCATCCCCACTACTCAAGAGAACACCTCTGAGATACCATCATCGAGACATCACTCCTATCATCCTCACCCTGCCCCAGTGCAGAGACACGCACCACAGTCGGTGACACTAGTTAGCAGGCTTCTGGGGCACATTCTGGTGAACAGCGCATGGTGTGGTGGCGTCCAAGGCATGCTCAGTCTGTGACGATCATGGCTGAGGGTCAACATCATGTCCCAGTCACTGTGGGACATGTCCCAGACACAGGTGGATATTGTCAAAACACTACAGAGCATGGCCCAGACACAGATGGATATTGTCGAGGCACTGCAGAGTATGGCCTAGATGCAGGTGGATATTGCCGAGGCACTGCAGAGTATGGCCTAGATGCAGGTGGATATTGTCGAGGCACTGCAGAGTATGGCCTAGATGCAGGTGGATATTGCCGAGGCACTGCAGAGTATGGCCTAGATGCAGTGTGGCACGGTGAAGCCAGTGACACAGGTAAATCAGCCGCCCCTCCATCTCCAGGCCCTCCAGAGGACATTCACAAAGGCCACAGGGCAAAAGAAGCAGCAGGCTTTCTTCACCTCTGATGTGCATCCTGGGGACATATCTATACATAGTGGCTGAGCATGGAAAATTAAGAAGATTGAGAATCACTGAGTGGGCACTGTGTGGGGAGGGAGTGGTGCATTATCTAGCTAGAGACAACGCAAGGTTCAAATGTTCACCTTTGCAGTCTCACACATTACTCTCCAGAGAAGACCTGTCTGCTCCCCCATCCCCTGTTGCCCCCACCTGGGCACAGTGGTCTTAGATCAAGAGGCCCCGCTCAGAGGATGAGTGCACTGCCAACAGGAAGACAGGAATCAGGCATTGGCATAAACTGAAGAGCACCAGAGCCAACCACACGGTGGTTTCGATTCACTATCAGGCCTTGTATATTGACCTGTTGATGGAGCCGGCATAGGTCCATCACTCTGGGGTGATGTTACACAGACCCTGGGAGCAGCGCCGGCCCTAGGGTTGCTGGCGCCCCGGGCAAGCTGAACTTCGGCGCCCTTGGGGAGGGGGGGGCGGGGCCGGGGAGGGGGGGCGGGGCCGGGGAGGGGGGCCGGGGAGGGGGGCGGGGCCGGGGGGGGGGGGGGGGCGGGGAGGGGGGGCGGGGCCGGGGAGGGGGGGGGAGGGCGGGGCCGGGGAGGTGGGGGAGGGCGGGGCTGGGGAGGGGGGGAGGGCGGGGCCGGGGAGGGGGGGAGGGCGGGGCTGGGGAGGGGGGGCCGGGGAGGGGGGGGAGGGGGGGGGGCGGGGAGGGGGGGGGCGGACCGGGGGGGAGGGGCGGACCAGGGGGGGGGGCGGACTGGGGGGGGGGGGGCCCTGGGGGGGGGGGGGGGCCCGGGGGGGGGGGGGGGGCGCCCTGGGGGAGGGGTGCGGTACGTTTCAGCGCCGCCGCTTCAGCGCCAGGACTTTTCAGCGACAGGACATTTCAGCACCAGAAAAAAAAAATCATACAGCAGGAAAAACAAGACCTTGGGGAACTGCCCCTCATCAGCATCCTCCAGAAGGAACATCCCAAGTACCCAGGGACAACAGGATACTGGCCATATCATTGGACCTGCACCCCATCCAAATCCAAACCTCTCCCGTCCCAGCAGGGAAAATGTACTGTCCCCATTCATATTAAGAGGAAAAGGATAATCACTCCAGCCCCAGCCAGGGGGACCCCGGGAATCTAACCCGACCAACAGAGTGCACCATAGAAATACCACCCTCAAGAGAGACGAAAAGAATGAAAGGAGCGCGATGCAGTCATAATAATAGTCCTTGGGGGGGAGTGATAATTGATTATTGATTATTGAAACCGCATGAGCAGATGGTAAATTGTTTTCTAACCTACACCAGATGACATGTAGTTCAACGGAGGGTTTTTCAAAACTCTCACTGACAGTTCCAGCTTTTTCTCCCCTATGTTTAAAGAGCATGGGATTTTTATCCCCATGTTTAAAGAGAAGCAAATTTTAAAAGCTTCAGACATGACATTTAAGCAGACCTTGGGGGTGAGGCTTCTGTATCTGGGTTCTGCACACCACTTAGCACACAGTAATAAAACTCCAAAAAAAGGCCAAATAACTAAGTGTTATAACTAAGTATACCTGTGTCACCACCTTTGCACTGCAGCTTTTTGGCTCCCCTGTTAATCTCGTTGCGCTTGTAAAGTGACCTGTGAATGAATGAGCGCTGGCCAGCTGAAATTTTTGACGCTGAAACGTCCAGGCGCTGAAACGGCAGCGCTGAACTGTCCCATTCCCCTGGGGGAGGGCGGCCACAGCGGGGGAGGGCGGCCACCGCGCATGCGCTGGTTGGCACCGGCCCAACTGCGCATGCGCGGGACCCGAGTCTGGCGCCCCCTAGCACATGGCGCCCCGGGCGACTGCCCGAGTTGCCGGTGCCTTGAGCCGGCCCTGCCTGGGAGGGTGGAACAGGGTAGTCGGGGACAGGAGGGTGGTGTGATAGGGTCAGGGAATGGGGGGATGGGGGAGAGAAGAAGCAGGGGAACTGGGATGGTGGTGGTCAATGGGGGGAGGGGAGTTGGGGAGGAGTGGGGTAAAGGGAAGGAGGGAAATGGATGCAAAATGAGGGAGTGGTCAGTGGGTGAGGGGGTGAATGGTGAAGAGTAGCGAGCTGATGGACAAAGCCTCGTCCTATGAGAAGCGGATGAGGATGAGTGACTCCCTGCCTCTCCAGGTATGCCAGACACACGCCACCACCTATGCTTCTTCCTCCAGCTGCTCCGCGGGACCTAACGAGTTGCAGGTCCCGCCTGTCACTCTTCTTCTCTATGTACACAAGCTGCAGGGCCGGGTCCTCATCGGGCTACCAAGATGTGACTCTAGGTCGAGCACCTCCTGCTTCAACTCCTCAACCCTGGAATTCCACCTCTTTGTTGACACCCTCGCATACTCCTGACAGATGGTATGGATGTGAGTCTTGCCCATGTCCCACCACAGCCTCAAGGAGGGTAGCTTCCCGCTTCTATCTCCAGTCAGCCCAGAAGCAGCTAAACAAGCCCAGCAACCACTCTTCCTCCAGCAGCAGTTTGTTAAAGTGCCAGTATGTGGACCGTGTCTGAACGCGAGCCTCGCTCACACCAGAGGGCGGTCCGAACATGGCACCAGCTGCACAGAAACCGACAGAATACTGGCAGGTACACCCTTGAAATGGAAAGGTGGTCGATCTTGGAGGCTCTGACTCCAGGGGTCATAAAGGTGAGCAGGCTGGAGTCAGGATGGAGAGTTCGCCAGATGTCCACCAAGTCAAGGGACCGGACCACGTTCCGCAACATCACCACCATGGAGTGCTGGGCACCAAGACGGTCCTGTGTCCAGAGGGTGCAGTTAAAAATTCCTTCCCCCCCCCCCCGAGGACGATGCACTCGCTCACGTTAATGGTGCTGAGAAGAGTGGACACTTGCTCAAAGAAAGTCATTTGCTGCGGGCCCAGAAGGGGAGCATAGACATTCACAAAGTGAAACACCATGCACCTGCCACAGACCTTGAGGTGCAGCAATTGGCCTGGCACTGGCTCCATGATCCACAAGATCACCAGCTGAATTGTGGGACCAACAAGCCACCCACCTGAAGGTGAGGCCAGGTGACTTATGTAGACCCCTGCCACTCCAGGAGCCATCTAGCTTCATCTTCCAGAATGGTGAGGGCTTTTTTTTCAATCAACATTCTATTGAGGTTTTTTTTCCGGCATTGTAACAGCAGCAGTATAAACTCCCTCCCCAACAGGTCCCACCATTAATTAGCCCCCTTATCTACGATAAGCTAACCCCCCTCCCTCCCCCGCCCCCCCACTCTGCTGACGATTAATTCTCCGCAAAGAAGTCGATGAATGGTTGCCACCTCCGGGCGAACCCTAACGGTAACCCTCTCAAAGGGAACTTAATTTTCTCCAGACTGAGAAAGCTAGCCATGTCCGATAGCCAGGTCTCCAACTTTGGGGGTCTTGAGTCCCTCCATGTTAGTAATATCTGTTTCTGGGCAGGCGAGGTGGGGGGTGTGCATATAGTTAGATTAGAGCAGGGGTTAGGTGACAGGATGGTGTTGCTAGTGGAGGAGAGGGGGAGTCGTTCTGCTGACGGGGATGGAAACTGGGCATGGCAACAGTGAGGAGGTCATGGGTGGAGCCGGTCAGGAGGCAGGCCAGATGAAGCGTGACTCATGGAAAGGGGATGGCTGATCGGCATAGGGGGGGTGGGCGAAGTGCCCCCCAACCAGGCTGATCACCTGGAATGTTAGAGGGTTAAACGGGCCAGTGAAGAGGGCGCCTGTGTTTGCGCATCTGCGGGTTCTGAAGGCGGACATAGTCATGCTGCAGGAGACGCACCTGCAGACCAGATTAGGTTAAGGAAGGGCTGGGTCAGTCAGGTCTTTCATTCGGGGCTTGATTCTAGGACGAGGGGGGTTGCGATTCTGATTAATAAAAGGGTACAATTTGAGGCGGAGGGCACAGTTGTGGATGGCGGTGGCAAGTTCGTTATGGTGAGGGGTAAGCTCAAAGGGGTGAGAGTAGTCCTGGTCAGTGTATATGCCCCTAATGTGGATTTTATGAGGAGGATGCTGGTGAAGATCCCCGACTTGGACTCGCGTAAGCTGATCATGGGCGGGGACTTTAATACAGTCCTGGACCCGAGCCTGGACCAGTCATGTTCAAGAACGGGCAGGTTGCCAGCGATGGCAAAGGAGCTGAGAGTTCATGGAGCAAATACGGGGAGCAGATCCATGTAGATTTAGCCGGCCGATGGCGAGGAAGTTCTCGTACTACTCCCACGTTCACAAGGTCTATTCCCGAATTGACTACTTTGTTGTGAGTAGGAACCTGCTGGCCGGAATGGTGAGGGCAGAATACTCGGCAATTGCCATATTGGATCATGCTCCGCACTGGGTAGACCTGCAGTTTTGTAAGGACAGCTTTCAGCGCCCACCATGGAGTCTGGAAGTTGGATTACTCGCAGACGAGGCGGTGTGTGAGAGGCTGAGGAAATGCATGCAGAATTACCTGCAGGTAAACGATACTGGAGAAGTCTCGGCAGCGGTGCTCTGAGAGGCGCTGAAGGCAGTGGTGAGAGGGGAGCTGATTTCAATCCAGGTGTACAGGGACAGGACAGACAGGGCAGAGACGGACCGACTGATTAAGGAAATTCTACGGACGGACAGGAGTTACGCGGAATCCCCGAGGCCAGAGTTACTCAGGAAACGACAGAGGCTGCAGGCCAAATTTGGGATGCTGACTACAGGCAAGGCTGTAGAGCAGCTTAGAAAGGTAAAAGGCGCGATTTATGAGCATGGGGAGAAGGCCAGTAGAATGCTTGCGCAACAACTAAGGACGAGGGAAGCGGCTAGGGAAATAGGGAGGGTAGTGGATAGGGAGGGTAATCTAGTGGGTGACCCGGCAGGGCTGAACAAGGTCTTTAGGGACTTTTATAGGAAGCTGGACACTTCGGAACCCCCTGGGGGACCCGGGGGGGGGGGGGGGGGGGGGGGGGTTGGTGGACGGACTGGGGGCACTGGTTAGGATCAAAGAGGTATTGGGGGGCCTGAAGGTCATGCAGTTGGGTAAAGCCCCGGGCTGGACGGGTATCCGGTGGAGTTTTACAAAAAATTTGCCGGGATACTGGGGCCGGTGCTGGTCAGGGTCTTTAACGAGGCAAGAGACAGAGGGAGTTTACCCCCGAAGATGTCGCAGGCCACCATCTCGCTTATTCTGAAACGGGACAAGGACCTGGAGGCTTGTGGGTCATACAGGCCGATATCTTTGATCAACGTAGACGCCAACTTACTGGCCAAGATCTTGGCGACACAGGACTGTATAATTGTGGAGGACAATAATATAATTCTGAAGAGCCACCACCACTATCGGGCTGCTGGAGTACTGTGCCGGCGGGAGCGGCAGAGGTGCCGTGACCAGGGCTGCTAAGCTAGTGCCCCTGTACGAAGCAGCCTCCATCCGCTCCCAAACCGACCCCGCACCCACCATCCATTTTGGGTTTGTAAAGGGAAGGCAGCTGGTGGCCAACCTAAGAAGGCTACTCAACGTGATTATGATGGCCCCGGAGAGTAGGGAGGTAGAGATAGTGGCAGCCATGCCAATTTCAGCTTTTGACCGGGTCGAGTGGGATTATTTGTGGGAGATACGAGGACGGTTCGGGGCGGGGTTAATCGACTGGGTTAGTGATGCACCATCAATTGCACGCGAGGCGAGTGATTTACCAATGTCAGGCTTTAATTAACTAGAACACAGCCTGGCGATCGTCTACAGTGGAAAAGGCCGATCGTCAGGCTTCTGAGCATTTATACCTCGTTGATAGAGGCGTGGTTAACTCAGCCTCTCGGCCAATCGGTCGAGAGGCACATGACCGACCAGGGCCAATGGTAAGCCGACGTTCTGGCCCAATGGCAGACGAGTATGCAGATCATATCATCACAGTTAGGCTATTATATCTGGCCCCGGAGGCGAGTGTAAGGGCGAACAGGACAACATCAGACTACTTTAGACTGCACCATGGGACAAGACAGGGCTGCCTTCTCTCCCCTCTGCTGTTTGCGCTGGCCATAGAGCCGCTGGCAATTGCACTGAGAGCTTCGGGGCTCGAAAGGGCTGGTCCGGAGGGGGAATGGAACATCGAGTCTCGTTATACACAGACAATCTGCTGTTATATATATCGGACCCAGTGGTGGGGATGGACGCCATTATGGAAATCCTGAGGGAATTTGGCCGGTTGTCAGGATATAAATTGAACATGGCTAAGAGCGAGATGTTCGTAATTAGGTGAGGGGGCAGGAGAGTAGGCTGAAGGGGTTGCCTTTCAGGCTAGTGGCGGAGAGTTTCCAATATTTGGGGATTCAGGTGGCACCGGATTGGGGCAAGTTGCATAAGCTCAACCTGTCCCGACTGGTGGAACAAGTGAGGGAGGAGGTCCGGAGGTGGGATCCGCTCCCCCTGTCATTGGCAGGGAGGGTGCAGACTGTTAAGATGATGATTCTCCCGCGGTTCTTGTTTGTTTTTCAGTGCCTCCCCATCCTTATCCCGTCTTATTCTTTAAGAGGCTGAATAAAATTCTTCTGGGATTTGTATGGGCAGGGAAGTCCCCGCGGGTGAAGAGGGTGATGCTTGAAAGGAACAGAGAAGAAGGGGGGGCTGGTGTTGCCAATTTCAGCAACTATTACTGGACGGCCAACATAGCGATGATAAGGAAATGGATGGTGGGTGCGAGGTCGGTTTGGGAGCGGATGGAGGCTGCTTCGTACAGGGGCACTAGCTTAGCAGCCCTGGTCACGGCACCTCTGCCGCTCCCGCCGGCACAGTACTCCAGCAGCCCGATAGTGGTGGTGGCTCTTCAGATCTGGGGCCAGTGGAGGAGGCATGTAGGAGAGGTAAGAGCATCGGTGTGGACCCCAACCACCGATTTGCCCTGGGGAACATGGATGGGGGGTATCGACTGTGGAGGAGGGAAGGGATTGTGAGGATGGGGGATCTGTACCTGGAAGGGAGCTTTCCGAGCATGAGGGCGCTGGAGGAGAAGTTTGGGCTTGCGTGAGGGAACGACTTTAGATACTTACAGGTGCGGGATTTTGTACGCAGACTGGTGCCGTCCTTCCCACCTCTCCTGCCGAAGGGGAGGCAGCTCAGGGTAGTTTCTAGGGGAGAGGTGGGAGTGGGTAGAGTCTCAGATGTTTACAAGGAACTAATGGGAGCTGAGGATACGCAGACCAAGGACCTGAAGCTTAAGTTGGAAGAGGAGCTTGGTGGGAGAGATGGAGGACGGTATCTGGGCAGAAGCCCTGAGCAGAGTGAACTCGACCGCAACATGCGCCAGGCTCAGCTTGATCCAGTTTAAGGTCGTGCACCAGGCTCACATGACAGGGGCCCGGATGAGCAGATTCTTCAGGCTGGAGGACAAGTGTGCCGGAGGGCCGGCTAACCATGTACACATGTTCTGGTCGTGCCCTAAACTCAGGGGTATTGGCAGGGATTTGCAGATATCATGTCCCGGGTATTGAAAACTGGGGTGGTAATGAGCCCTGAGGTGGCAATCTTTGGGGTTTCGGAGGATCCAGGAGTCCAGGAAGAGAGAGAGGCCGACGTTCAGGCCTTTGTTTCCCTGGTAGCCCGTCGACGAATACTGTTAGCATGGAGGGACTCAAAGTCCCCGAGTACTGAGGTATGGCGAGCTTTCTTGGCCTGGAGAAAGTCAAGTTTGCCTTAGAACATAAGAACTAGGAGCAGGAGTCGGCCATCTGGCTCCTTGAGCCTGCTCCGCCATTTAATGAGATCATGGATGATCTTTTATGGACTCAGCTCCACTTTCCAGCCCGAACACCATAACCCTTAATCCCTTTATTCTTCAAAAAACTATCTATCGCTACCTTTTAAAAAAAAAATTTAGATTACCCAATTATTTTTTCCAATTAAGGGGCAATTTAGCGTGGTCAATCTACCTACTCTGCACATTTTTGGGTTGTGGGGGCGAAACCCACGCAGACACAGGGAGAATGTGCAAACTCCACACGGACAGTGACCCAGAGCCGGGATCGAACCTGGGACCTCAGCGCCGTGAGGCAGTTGTGCTAACCACTAGGCCACCGTGCTGCCATCTATCGCTACCTTAAAAACATTTAATGAAAGAGCCTCAACTGCTTCACTGGGCAAGGAATTCCATAGATTCACAACCCTTTGGGTAAAGAAGTTCCTCCTAAACTCAGTCCTAAATCTACTTCCCCTTATTTTGAGGCTATGCCCCTAGTTCTGCTTTCACCCGCCAGTGGAAACAACCTGCCCGCATCTATCCTATCTATTCCCTCCATAATTTTATATGTTTCTATAAGATCCCCCCTCATCCTTCTAAATTCCAACGAGTACAGTCCCAGTCTACTCAACTCTCCTCGTAATCCAACCCCTTCAGTTCTGGGATTAACCTGGTGAATCTCCTCTGCACATGCTCCAGCGCCAGTACGTCCTTTCTCAGGTAAGGAAACTAAAACTGAACACAATACTCCAGGTGTGGCCTCACTAACACTTTATACAATTGCAGTATAACCTCCCCAGTCTTAAACTCCATCACTCTAGCGATGAAGGACAAAATCCCATTCGCCTTCTTAATCACCTGTTGCACCTGTGAACCAAATTTTTGTGACTCATGCACCAGCACACCCAGGTCTCTCTGCACAGCACCATGTTTTAATATTTTACCATTCAAATAATAATCACTTTTGCTGTTATTCCTACAAAAATGGATAACCTCACATTTGTCAACATTGTATTCCACCTGCCAGACCCTAGCCCATTCACTTAACCTATCCAAATCCCTCTGCAGACTTCCAGTATCCTCTGCACTTTTTGCATTACCACTCATCTTAGTGTCGTTTGCAAACCTGGACACATTGCCCTTGGTCCCCAACTCCAAATCATCTAGGTAGATTGTGAACAATTGTGGGCCCAACACTGATCCCTGATAGCCTTGAGAGGTTCACTATTCGGGTTCGTCCGAAGGTGGCAGCCATTTATTGACTTCTTCGCAGAGGAGTAAGCGTCAGCGGGGGAGGGCTCGGGTAGAGTAGAGTAGGGGGATATTTGAGGCAGGTCCGTGCGTGAACAGAGCTGTGGTTACCACTATGTTTAATTTGTATCTTGACTTTTTTTTTGTACTGTACAATGTCACTTTTTCTATATGCCTAAAATACCTCAATAAAATTGTTTGTTAAAAAGAAAAATATCTGCTTCCGGGCTACCAGGGAAGCTAAAGCCAGAATGTCTGCCTCTTTCTCCTCCTGGATTCCTGGATCCTGCGACACCCCGCAAATCGCCACCTCTGGACTCAGCGCCACCCTTGTTTTTAATACCTTGGACATGACATCAGCAAACCCCTGCCAAAATACCCTCAGATTTGGACATGCCCAGAACATGTGGACATTGTTCGCTGGTCCTCCCACACATTTTCCTCACCTAACTTCCATACCAAAGAATCTGCTCATCTGGGCCACTGTCATGTGAGCCCGGTGAATGACCTTGAATTGAATCAGGCTGAGTCTGGCACAAGTTGCAGTTGCGTTGACTCTACTCAACGCGTCTGCCCAAAGGCCCTCCTCTATCTCTCCCCCCAGCTCCTCCTCCCACTTTTGCTTCAGCTCCTCGGTCTGCGTCTCCTCTGATCCCATAAGTTCCTCATAAATGTCAGAAACACACCCCTCACCTATCCATCCTCTGGAAACTACCCTGTCCTGAATCCCACTGAGCAGCAAGAGTGGGAAGGTTGGTACCTGTCTACGCAGAAAGTCTCGCACCTGCAGATATCGAAATTCATTTCCCGCCACCAATGCAAACTTCTCCTCTAGCGTCCTCATATTCGGAAAGCTCCCCTCTATAAACAAGTCCCCCATCTTGTCAACCCCCACTCTCCGCCATATTCGGAACCCCCCCGTCCATCCTCCCTGGGGCAAACTGGTGATTATCGCAGATTGGGAACCAGACCAACGCTCCAGCATATCTCCTCCATTGCCTCCAGACTCTCAAGGCCACCATCACCTGGCTATGCCATCACCGCTGGTGGCATACCGTGCCGGCAGGAACAGCAGAGGCGCAGTTACCAGCGCCGCCAAACTTGCGCCCTTGCAACAAGCTGCCTCCATACGTTCCCATGCCGACACCCCCCCCCCCCCCCCCCCCCCCCGCCAATTCCTAATCATGGCTATGTTAGCCGCCCAGTAATAATTGCTAAAGTTCGGGGGAGCCAGCCCTCCCTCTCCCCAGCTCCGCTCCAGCATTACCCTCCTCACTCGCGGGGACTTGCCCCCCCCATACAAAGCCCGCTATAACTTTATTGACCCACTTAAAAAAGGACCGCGGAATGAAGATGGAGAGAGATTGAAATACAAACAGGAATCTTGGGAGGACCATCATTTTCACCATTTGGACTCTGCCAGCTAGAGACAACGGGAGCGCATCCCATCTCCGGAAATCATCTTTCATCTGATCCACCAACCGGGCAAAGTTCAATTTATGTAGCCAGTCCCAATCCCACGCCACTTGGATACCTAGGTACCTGAAACTGTCCCCTACCAATCTAAACGGCAGTTCCCCAGTCGCCTCTCCTGACCCCTCGCCTGGACGGCAAACATCTCGCTCTTCCCCATATTAAGCTTATACCCCGAAAACCGGCTGAATTACCCTAAAATTCCCATGATTTCTTCCATCCCCTCAATTGGATCTGAAACATACAGAAGCAGGTCGTCCGCATACAGCGAGACTCTATGCTCCATCTCCCTTCCCGGACCAGCCCCTTGCGGCCCTCAGAGCAATTGCCAGCGGCTCTATAGCCAGCGCAAACAGCAGTGGGGAGAGGGGGCATCCCTGTCTCATCCCCCGGTGCAGTCTAAAATAGTCCGAAGCCGTCCTGTTTGTCCTTACACTTGCCACAGGAGCCTGGTACTGCAACCTGACCCAGTCAATAAAGACCCTCCCAAATTCGAACCGCCCTAGAACCTCCCATAAATAATCCCACTCAACCCGGTCAAAAGCTTTTTCCGCATCAATCGCAACCACTACCTCCAGCTCCCTACTTTCTGGGGACATCATGATCACGTTTAACAGTTTTCTTACATTGGCCACCAGCTGCCTGCCCTTAACGAACCCCATCTGATCGGCCACAATGACGTTCGGTACACAATCCTCAATCCTGGAGGACAGAATTTTGGCCAACAGTTTGGCGTCTACGTTCAACAGGGAAATCGGCCTGTAAGACCCACATAGCACCGGGTTCTTGTCCCGTTTCAGGATAAGCAAAATCATGGCCTGTGACATTGTCTGGGGCAGAACCCCTCTTTCCCTTGCCTCATTAAACACCTTCATCAGCACCGGTCCCAATATCCCGGAGAACTTCTTGTAGAATTCCACTGGGTACCCGTCCGGTCCCGGGACTTACCCGACTGCATGGCTTTCAAGCCCTCCACTATCTTTTCCAACCTGATCAGGGCCCCCAGTCCTTCTACCAGCTCCTCGTCCACCTTCGGGAAAGTCAGCCCTTCCACGAAGTGCCTCATCCCCTTCGGCCCCGCAGGGGGTTCCGACCTGTACAACCTGCTAGAAATCCCTGAACGCCCTGCCGAGTCCCCAACTAAGTTCCCATCCCCGTCAATAACTTTCCCTATTTCTCTAGCTGCCTCCCTCTTTCTGAACTGCTGTGGAAGCATCCTGCTGGCCTTCTCACCATGCTCGTTGATTGTCCCCCTCGCCTTTCTGAGCTGTTCCACTGCCCTCCCTGTGGTTAACAAGCCGAACTCCGCCTGTAGCCTCCGCCATTCCCTGAAAAGCCCTATCTCTGGAGTCTCCGCGAATCTCCTGTCGACTTGTAGAATCTCTTTTACTAGTCGATCCGTCTCTGCCCTATGCGTCCTGTACCTGTGAGCCCGGATCGAAATCAGCTCTCCTCTCACCACTGCCTTCAACACTTCCCAGACCACCGCTGCTGAGACTTCCCCCCCTATCATTTACCTGCAGGTAATTTTGTATGCATTTCCTCAGCCTCTCGCACAGCGCTTTGTCCGCCAATAGAAAGAATCTACTGACTCCCCTCTTAACTGCAGCCTTTTTCTGAACTGGTGGTGCTGATAGGTCTCATTCACCTGCTTCTTGTAGCCCTCTTCATCAGCAAATTCAAATGAATTATACAGTTTATACAGCTTGTAGTCCAGCAAAATTTAGTGCAATTTTTCTTTGATCAGAGGCGGAGACAGAAAGGAAAACTTCAAACTGCTGTTTAAAGAATGTCAAGTTTTGACAGAGTTTACCGTTTGTCCTGAAGTGGTCAGGCTTCTTGAGACCCTCTATCTTCCAATTTGCCGTCAATGTAGATTTTTAGAGTTTTGTAGTGCCTTGATTGTTTCTTCTGTCATGTCAGTGTCCCTTTAAGAAAGGTTTTTGTCTTATCACATGGCTTCAGTAACGCCATTGGGTGGGTGGAGCTGGGCTGTGGCTCTGCGTGCTGTTTTTGGTTTCACTTTCACTTTTGGCTGCCGTGGACTTCGACAGAGAACAGATGTGTTTTGGCTGTCTCTCTATTTTCATTTTGAAGACTTGTTCCAAGAAAAAAAAGCATTGATTATAGCTACTGCTGTTTTAGTAACTGAAAATATATAGTGTGCTTTCTAGATAGGTTGAAACCTGCTGATGAGACAGGGTCAGAATCTCAGCAAAAGTCAGTCTTATTCAAGTGAGAATCCGAGTGCTAGGCCAAACCCTTAAAAAGAGGTTTTTGGTTTATGGGATTTTGTTTTTGAATTGGAACAGTTATGGGGGAATTCATTAAGGGTTATACATAGATTACAGTAGTTGTGTCGGGTCTTTATGTTTGTAATTGATAAAAATCCTTGCTTGTGTGTTTATACAAATGTTAACTAAATTCTTAGAATAATGCTTGTTTTTGATTAAACTATCTGAGAAGATTGTTGAATCACACCTCAAGTGAAAGCTCTTGCGCACATCGTAGCCAAATTCAATAAAAAGTTATACGTCAGGTGAACTCCATAATATACTTTCAATCTTCTTATACAAATCTTTACTAATCTAACTGTTTCTTACTGTAGAAAAAATACCTGGTACCATGTGGTGTTCTTTGTGTTGCTTACTTCAAGATGATTGGCATAGTGTTCATAAAGACCACAAAATTGCTTGAACTTAAACAAAGCTATACATTTCCTAATACTACTAATTTGGGTTTGATTCATACTTCTAAATAATACACCGTTGATTGCTAACATATAAACTATATTCATCTACAACTATCTTAACACTGTTATAAACTATGATCTGCTCTTACTCACATTATCAATACTTCTGACTGTCTCTAGCTAACTCCTGACTACTCTCTCTCTCCCACAAGGCTTAGCATCAATGAATTATATACTTGTATCTATAGTTCCCTCTTGTGGCTACTCTAGTCATTTCATTCATCCTTACAGTTCTTACAGTTATGATAATACCACAAGCAATATCCTTCAACTGCAGCGAGAGACTGCTCACAGCCAAAGGAGTTAGAGTAAACCTTCAGCATGTACCTCAAAACAGGACTCTGTCCTGGAAGTGTTTGGTGGGACAGGCAGGCAGCAGTTGTAGTTACCCCCGTTTTGGGTTTGGGTATTCACAATATTGGGGGTTGGCTTGTAAGCCAGCAGACGCTACGCCCCTCACTCCCACAGCCCAGTAGCGACCTCCGACCTATGACGTCAGTCCCCGACTGAGCCCACTCCCCCCTAGTACTGGCGCAGCAGCCCTAGTGCCCCTGGGCTGCAAGACATGAATCAAAATGGCTATTCACCTCCTCAGCTCCACTCAGCAGCCATTGCACCAGCTTCCTGATTTTAAAATGGAGTACTAAACGGTACCCACGTCATTGCTTGCTAGGGAGTCGATTAGTTCCTGGGAGGCCGTTAGATTGGACTTACATCACACTAATGAGATGGAGATTGGTCTTAATTGCTGTCTCGCTATGTCTGGGTGGGATACGGAACCCGGCACCAGGAGTGGGACGGTTAGATCCCAAACTGATTCACACCAGACGCAGATCCCAATTTTGGCCTCCCCCTAATTAACCAATGGGCCAGGATCCTCACCGAGTGCAAAATGGCCTTTAAATCACGCCCCCTTTATCAGACCCCATGCTGTACCTATCCTTGGAGTGTTTGATGGGAATAGTATAGAGGGAGCTTTACTCTATATCTAACCCCGTGCTGTACTGTCCTGGGAGTGTTTGATGGGGACAGTGTAGAGTATTTATATGGCTAGTCCAGTTCAGTTTTTGTTGGAGACAGTCATTACCTGGCACTTGTGTGGCACAAATGTAACTTGACACTTGTCAGCCCAAGCCTAAATATTATCCAGGTCTTGCTGCATTTGGACATGGACTGCTTCGGTGTCTGAGGAGTCACAGACAGTGCTGAACATTGTGCAGTCATCATTGGATTTGATTTTGTTTATGGTCACATGTACCAAGGTGCAATGAAAAGTGTTCTTCTGCAAACAGCTCATTAAGTACATGAAAAGAAAAGGAAATAAAAGAAAATACAGAATAGGGCAAGATACACAATCTAACTTACGTAACACCGGCATCGGGTGAAGCATGCAGGGGTGTATATTTAATGAGGTCAGTCCATAAGAGGGTCGTTTAGGAGTCTGGTAACAGCAGGGAAGAAGCTGTTTTTGAGTCTGTTCGTGCGTGCTCTCAGACTTTTGTATCTCCTGACCGATGGAAGAAGTTGGAAGAGTGAGTAAGACAGGTGGGAGGGGTCTTTGATAATGCTGCCTGCTTTCCTCAGGTAGCGGGAGGTGTAGATGGAGTCAATGGATGGGGGCGGGGGGGGGGGGAGGTTCATGTGATGGATTGGGCTGCATTCATGACTCTCTGCAGTTTCTTGCGGTCTTGGGCCTAGCAGTTGCCATAACAGGCTGTGATGCAGCCAGATACGATGCTCTCTGTGGTGCATCTGAAAAATTGGTAAGAGTTAATGTGGACATGCCGAATTTCCTTAGTTTCATGAGGAAGTATAGGCGCTGCTGTGCTTTCTTGGTAGTAGCGCTGACGTGGGTAGACCAGGACAGATTTTTGGAGATGTGTACCCCATGGAATTTGAAACTGCTAACCATCTCCACCTCGGCCCTGTTGATGCTGACAGGACGTGTATAGTACTTTGCTTCCTGAAATCAATGACCAGCTGTTTAGTTTTGCTGGAATTGAGGGATAGATTGTTGTCGCTGCCACTCCACTAGGTTTTCTATCTTCCTCCTGTCTTCTGACTTGTCATTATTCGAGATCCGGCCCACTATGGTTGTATTGTCAGTAAACTTGTAGAATCAGCAACATCCCCACTTCTAACCTTATGATGGAAGGGGGGTGATTGATGAAACATTTGAAGATGGTTGGGCCGACGACACTACCCTGTTTGTTGGATCTTTGCAGGATTCACAGTTGACTAGATTCTGACCAAATTCAGCCGATACCACCAATGTTCAGTTCATGCACATTCTGTAAATTTGAATAATGAATTGTTATGACTGGAAGGCGATGGAGTGATGAGGTTTACTATCTGAGGGACAGATGTCTTAAACAGTTCTGGAGATGGAAGACAAAAAAAAGTCAGGAGTCTGGCTAGTTCTCATGGAAACGCTGCATATCAGTAAATAAAGATATGTCTACAAGTTGTGAAAGCACAGAAACGCACATCTTAAATGCCACAAAGAAGACATTGAAGCAAACTCCACAACAGGTTTTTTTTCAGGGAAACTGATTGTAAACACAATGGGTGTGCTCTTAACTGCAAGAATAGATTCTGTTCAAAAATGACTCACACTTGAGAATTTTAAATACGGTTGAGGCTGTTGAAATTAAAGGCAAGTTTGCGGCTCAAAATTGGGCCACAAATGGGCAACTGATGAGAGCTGGAATGGAGTAGTCAGTGTCAGTGTCAGTGATTTGGAGGTTCGTTCCAATCCAATGATAAATCAAAAGGAAGGACATAGCTTTGAAAAGAAACCAGATGGATTAATCAGATAGGTAAAGAAATGAAAAAAAAATTGCTTATTGTCACAAGTAGGCTTCAAATGAAGTTACTGTGAAAAGCTGCCACATTCCGGCACCTGTCGGGGAGGCTGGTACGGGAATTGAACCGTGCTGCTGGCCTGCCTTGGTCTGCTTTCAAAGCCAGCGATTTAGTCCTGTGCTAAACCAGCCCCTAAATGGAGATAAGTATGGAATGTGTTTCCTTAGCAATGCAAACATGCCATACACTCAGTCACCCGCTTCTGCCCTGCTTCATTTCCCTACTGCTGTTCAACTCCTCATACATACTTCTGTTTCTGCCAGTTTTGTCTATTCTGCTCTCCAGGTTGGCTTCTCATCCTCCACCCAGCCTAACTTTCGGTTCATTGAAACTCTGCTGCCCACTATCCAGTTCACCCTTCATCTCCTTGCTCATTAACTTATTTTTGTTTCCTGATACCCCCTGCAGGAATTTCAATATGTTTTTACTCTTATTCCTAACAGACAGAATAGAAATGTAGGTATAGATAAGGAATATCTTTCCCCCCTCAACAACTCAAGGTCCAACTTTCTCTAACTGCTTCATTAAAGCCTCTCACCATCTTGACTTGGAAATAGGTCACCGTTCCATCACTGCCACTGGGTCAAAATCCTTGAACTCCCTCCCTCACAGCACTGTGGGTATTCCTCACCACATAAATTTCAGCGATTCAAGAACTCAGCTCACCACCACCTTCTCAAGGATAATTAGGGATGGGCGATAAATGATGACCTGGGCAGTGACACCCATTTCCTCGAAATTAAATTTTAAAAATGTAGGTTTTTAGGAGCAAGAAACAGCATGGAAAGCCCAAAAAAATATAAGACATGGGAATAGAAGTAGGCTATTCAGCTCATTGAGTCCGCCTTGCTATTCAATGAGTTAATGACTGATCTAATATGATAATCCACAATTCTAATTTCCCGCTTTATCCCAATAATCCTTGGTTCCCTTACTGATTAAAGGGAAGAGTAGACAGGGAAGAGATGATGAACGCAAAGGTGGTCTGAGGTGCATTTGTTTTAATGCGAGAAGTGTAGCAGGTAAGACAGATGAACTTAGGGCTTGGATCAGTACCTGGGAATATCATGCTATTGGTATTACTGAGACTTGGTTGAGGGAAGGGCAGGACTGGCAACTGAATATCCCAGGGTATAGATGCTTCAGGAGGGATAGAGAGGGAGGTAAAAGGGGTCGAGGAGATGCATTACTCATCAGAGATGATATCACAGCTGTGATTAAGGAGGGCATGATGGAGGATTCGAGCACTGAGGCAATATGGGTGGAGCTGAGAAATAGGAAGGGTGCAGCAACATTGTTGGGACTTCCAAAAGCGAACATGAAGTAGAGGTACAATTATGCAGACAGATTATAGAAAAATGTAGGAGCAATAGGGTGGTTGTGATGGGAGATTTTAACTTCTCCAACATTGAATGGGATTCGTGTAGTGTTGGAGGAGTAGATGGAGCAGAGTTTGTAAGGAGCATCCAGGAGAGTTTTTTAGAGCAGTATGTAAATAGACCAACTTGGGAAGGGGCCATACTGGACCTGGTATTGGGAAATGATCCCGGCCAGGTGGTTGATGTATCAGTCGGTGATTACTTTGGGAATAGCGATCACAATTCCGTAAGTTTTAGAATACTCATGGACAAGGACAAGAGGGGTCCGAAAGGAAGAGTACTAAATTGGGGAAAGGCAGAGTATCACAAAATTCGGCAGGAGCTAGGGAATGTGGATTGGGAGCAGCTGTTTAAGGGTAAATCCACATTTGAAATGTGGAAGTCTTTTAAAGAAAGGTTGATTAGAGTGCAGGACAGACATGTTCCTGTGAAAATGAAAGATAGAAATGGCAAGATTAGGGAACCATGGATGACGGGTGAAATTGTGAGACTAGCTAAGATGAAAAAGGAAGCATACATAGGATCGAGGCAACTCAAAACTGATGAAGCTTTGGAGGAATATCGGGAAAGTAGGACGAATCTCAAACGCGCAATAAAGAGGGTTAAAAGGGGTCATGAAATATCTTTGGCTAACAGGGTTAAGGAAAATCCCAAAGCATTTTATTCGTATGTAAGGAGCAAGAGGGTAATTAGAGAAAGGATTGGCCCACTTAAAGACAAAAGAGGGAATTTATGCGTGGACTCAGAGGAAATGGGTGAGATTCTTAATGAGTACTTTGCATCGGTATTCACAAAGGAGAGGGACAAGACGGATGTTGAGGCTAGGGATGGATGTTTAAATACTCTCGGTCAAGTTGTCATACGGAAGGGGGAAGTTTTGGGTATTCTAAAAGACATTAAGGTGGACAAGTCCCCAGGACCGGATGGGATCTATCCCAGGTTACTGAGGGAAGCGAGGGTCGAAATAGCTGGGGCCTTAACAGATATCTTTGCAGCATCCTTGAGCACGGGTGAGGTCCCGGAGGACTGGAGAATTGCTAATGTTGTCCCTTTGTTTAAGAAGGGTAGCAGGGGTAATCCAGGGAATTATAGACCTGTGAGCTTGACGTCAGTGGTAGGCAAACTGTTGGAGAAGATACTGAGGGATAGGATCTATTCACATCTGGAAGAAAATAGACTTATCAGTGATAGGCAGCATGGTTTTGTGCAGGGAAGGTCATGTCTTACAAACCTAATAGAATTCTTTGAGGAAGTGACAAAGTTAATTGATGAGGGAAGGGCTGTAGATGTTGTATACATGGACTTTAGTAAGGCGTTTGATAAGGTTTCCCATGGCAGGTTGATGGAAAAAGTGAAGTCGTATGGGGTTCAGGGTGTACTAGCTAGATGGATAAAGAACTGCCTGGGCACCAGGAAACAGAGAGTAGTGGTGGAAGGGAGTGTCTCAAAATGGAGAAGGGTGACTAGTGGTGTTCCACAGGGATCCGTGCTCGGACCACTGTTGTTTGTGATCTACATAAATGACCTGGAAGGAGGTATAGGTGGTCTGATTAGCCAGTTTGCAGATGATACTAAGATTGGTGGAGTTGCAGATAGTGAGGAGGACTGTCAGAGAATACAACAAAATGTAGATAGATTGGAGAGTTGGGCAGAGAAATGGCAGATGGAGTTCAATTGCAGGCAAATGCGAGGTGATGCATTTTGGAAGATCAAATTCAAGAGCGGACTATATGGTCAATGGAAGGGTCTTGGGGAAAATTGATGTGCAGAGAGATCTGGGAGTTCAGGTCCATTGTACCCTGAAGGTGGCAACGCAGGTTGATAGAGTGGTCAAGAAGGCATACAGCATGCTTGCCTTCATCGGACAGGGTATTGAGTACAAGAGTTGGCAGGTCATGTTACAGTTGTATAGGACTTTGGTTCGGCCACATTTGGAATACTGTGTGCAGTTCTGGTCGCCACATTACCAGAAGGACGTGGATGCCTTGGAGAGGGTGCAGAGGAGGTTCACCAGGATGTTGCCTGGTATGGAGGGTGCTAGCTATGAAGAAAGGTTGAGTAGATTAGGATTGTTTTCGTTGGAAAGACGGAGGTTGAGGGGGGACCTGATTGAGGTCTACAAAATTATGAGAGGTATGGACAGGGTGGATAGCAACAAGCTTTTTCCAAGAGTGGGGATGTCAGTTACAAGGGGTCACGATTTCAAGGTGAGGGGGGGAAAGTTTAAGGGAGACGTGCGTGGAAAGTTTTTTACGCAGAGGGTGGTGGGTGCCTGGAACGTTTTACCAGCGGAGGTGGTAGAGGCGGGCACGATAGCATCATTTAAGAAGCATCTAGGCAGGTATATGAATGGGCGGGAATAGAGGGAGGTAGACCTTGGAAAATAGGAGACAGGTTTAGATAAAGGATCTGGATCGGCGCAGGCTGGGAGGGCCGAAGGGCCTGTTCCTGTGCTGTAATTTTCTTTGATTAAGCATCTATCTCAGCTTTGAACATAATTAAGAACCCAGCCGCTTTAGCTCTCTGCTGTAAAGAATTCCACAGATTCACTACGCTCTGAGAAGAAATTCTTCCTCCTCTCTGTCTTAAATGGGCAACCCCTTACTCTGAGATCATGCCCTTTGGTCCTGGGCTTTCCCACAAGGGGAAACCACCTCTCAGCACCTACCCTCCTGAGAATCCTACATGTCTGAACAAGGTCGCCTCTCATTCTCCTAAACTCCAAATGTGTACAGGCGGCAATGCAGTGGGCGAGACGCGAGATGCTGACAATTGAGGCGGTGCCGGGTGTTGTGGGCGGGGCCGCAATGGGTGTGGGCGGAACGCGAGATGCTGACAGTTGAGGCGTAGCCGCGTGCTGAGGGCGGGATAGTTGCTCGCGCAACTGAACAGTTATTGCCGACGGTGCTTTAGGGAAAAATGCCCGTTGTGTCGAAGGGGGATGGGATGAGGGGTTTGACTGTTTTTATATCGGACATTAGAAACTGTGAGTACGCCCCTCCCCCGCACTCCCAAGATAAACACGCACACACCACTACCCAGGTTAAACACCGCTCCCACCCGTGATGAACACCCAGGAAACCCCCCCCCCCCCCCCGGATAAACACCCTTCAACCCACCCGGGATGAACACCTCTCCCTCTATCCCCCGGGGTAAACATCTCCCCCAGCCACCATCTGAGATACCCCCCACCCCCGTCCACCCACCTGGGATAAACCCATTCCCTCCCACCTGGAACTCTTCCCCCCCCCCCCCCCCCCCCCCCCATCTGAGATCAACACCCCCCTTTCGACCCAGGATAAACAACCCCCCTCCCAAACGAAAAAATCGCCCCCCGCCACTCCCCCCAGGATAAGCACACCCTACATCATCTGGGATAAACATCATCATCCCCCAACCAGGGATAAACACACCCACTCTCCACCCGGAAAAATAACCACCCCCCTCCAGCACGGATAAACTACCCCCCCCATTCCTGACTAGCACTCCTCAGGATAAACACCCCGACACTGACACCCCACTGGGATAAACACCCCCAGAATTCCATTCCTACCCTCGCCCCGAGTCCACCAATGCCACCAGACCCACTCCCTCAAAATGGGTGAAGCACCCTCTCACCTGGGGTAAACACCCTTATCCCCTCTTCCCCCCCCCCCCCCCCCCCAGGTAAACATCTTCCCCCACCCCATTTTCCTCAGGTAAACAAACTTCATAATCACTGCAGAAGCAACTATTATTCCATGCCATGGTAACCCCCCCCCTCCCCCTTCCGGGACAAACATCCTCCACACGCTCACCGGAGTAAATGTCCCCCCATAGTGTGAACACCCTCTGGAGAAAGCGTGAGCTAATGCTTTGGGGGAAAGCTAGCAAGGCAAAGAAATATGCAATAAATGGTTGAGTATTGAGAAGTGCAAGCGGTTGCGGTGAGCGGTCACATACAAGGCGGCTCCCATTCAGTAACGCGCTTTTGGCCCTTGTCACCCAATTTATGGCTGTAATTTTAAAAAAACGAAGCCACTTTGTACTTACCGGCCTCTCCTCCGATACGGAACGTCTGCAGAGGGTAAAAAGAGGCAGAAGATTTGTAGAAGCTCCACATCTGATATGACAGCACCTCGTGGTGAGGGGGAAAAACATGGTGGAGCCCTTGAATCCTCGACGTCTACTCTGGAGCCAACAGAGAATTTGATGGAATTCCTTGTAAGGGGGTTCCGTAAACAAAAGCAGTTGATTGTGGGTGTTTCTAGAGCAATTGAAGCGGTGGCTCCCCTTTGGTTAACTGCAGAGGGTGGAGCAGGATGGAGGCACGAAGATCCATGAGATGGAAGCAGTGCTCTCGGATCACAGTGATCCAACTACCTCTTTGGAGGCTGAGGTTAAGTTGATGGCGGAGACCCAAAAGTGCGAAGGCTGAAGACCAGGAGAACGTAGGGTGGGGAAGGGGTCTTTGCCATCCCTCTTGAGGTGGACCGGGCCCACTGGTCACTATGACAGAAACTGAAATCCACCATGGGCAGTCATAGTCCGCCTTCATAGATTTCTCGATAAAGAGCGAATCTAGAAATGGGCGAATGCCACAAAGGAAAGCACGACACTGGGACGGAACTGGTAAAGTGAAGAACTGGGTTCAACAAGGCCAAGGCGGTGCTTTACAAAAGAGAGATACGATTCGGAATGGTATACTCAGCTCGACTGTGGGTCATGTTTAAAAACAAGGACCATTACTTCAATACGCCGGAGGAGGCAAATGACTTTGTGAGGAGGACTGAACTAGGAGAGATTTGACTGTGGTTATGGGATGTTTTCTTGAGTTTTTCGAATTTCGCATGTTTGTACATATAGTTCCTGTTACTGTTTGTGCTTTAGCTATTTGGGGTTCCGTATTCTTCTTCTCGCACATGATAGATTGAGTAGTTTGTTTGGTCAATTAGGGGTGTGGACTCTATTTATTATTTTGGCGTATGTGTATTTTTGGTTTGGATGAATGACTGGGATAATTGGGTGTCTGGCTCTTTCTGGTTGGGATTTCCCTTTGTTTTTTTTCTTTTGGACTTGCTGGACAAGGGCCACCTGGCTAGTGGTTTTGCTAGTTAATGGAAACAAAGTGGGGGTGGGGGCTGTGGCTAGATGCTTGGGGTGGGACAGGTTTCTGTTTTGTTTGTTGGGTGTGGTATGGGTTTAGGTTGGTTGGATTTTCTGTGTTGGGGTGGGAGGGGTAGCAAATGGGTGCCTGTTTGACTTGGGAGGAATCGTTAACAGATGTTTGGAAGAGTGCGGGAGAAGTGGGGGTGTTGGGTGGACAGCCAGGGGGCGGTTGAAAGTGAGGGGGTTGCAATAAAGTGCTGATGACGAGGGTCTTAATGTATGAGGCGACGTAGGGGTGGTGGCGGCATCCATCTTGGGTGGACCTGGATTCAAGGTATGTTGGAGCCCAGTTGGAGGTCCTCGCAGAGGCGATATGGCTGACTCTATTAGAGGGAGAGTTCGAAGCCCCCCAATTAGGTTGGTGAAATGGAATGTTAGGGGATTTAATGTTCCAGTTAAAAGGTCTTGGGTGTTTACTCATTTGAGGACTTTAAATGCAGAGGTAGTCTTGCAGGAGACACATGTGGGTGGGGCACGTATTCCACTTAAATTTTGATTCAAGGTCGAGTGGAGTTCCGATCTTGATCAATAAGAGGATGGCATTTAAGACGACTAGAATTTTGAAAGACCCCAGGGGATAATGCAGATTTTATCAAAAGAGTATTGGCAGCCATCCCTGATCTGGACTCACACCAGTTGATTATGGGGGGAGATTTCAATTGTGTATCAGACCCGAGGATGGAAAGGTTAAGTCCCAGGTCTCTGGTTACTTCTGGGAGGGCAAGAGAGTTGGCTCTGTTCATGGAGCAGATGGATCCATGGAGATTTAGTCACCCAAAGGAGGGGGAGTTTTCCTTCTCTCACGTGCACTGGGTCGACTCCAGAATAGATTTATTCATAGTGGGAAAGGTGTTGATCCCGGGGGTGGTGGGAGATGGGTACTCGGTCAGAGTAATGTCGGATGATGCTCCAGGCTATGTGGATGTGCAATTGGAGAAGGGCCGAGCCCAGAACCCACCATGGAGGTTGGGCACGTTACTCCTGGCAGATAATGGGTTGTGTGAAAGGGTGGCTTCGGCCATAGGGAATTAGGCAGATTCCAACCAGAATGGGGAGCTCTTGTCTTCCATGTTCTGGGAAGCGTTGAAGGCAATGATCAGAGGTGAAATAACATTGTACAGGGCCCACAATGTTAAGGCTGGCAGGGCTGAAAGGTTGGTAGACTTAATCTTGGAGATGCACTGGCAGTACTCCACGGCCCCTATGACAGAGTTGTTGGCAGAGAAAAAGAGGCTACAAATGATGTTTGAGCATGAATCGACGGAGAATGCGGAGAGCCAGCTTCACCGTTTGCGAGGGACATTTTATGAATAAGGGTATAAAGCCAGTCGATTATTGGCTCACCAATTGAGATGGCAGGCAGCCACACGGGAAATAGCTCAGGTTAAAGACGAGGGGGTAGATGAGGGGGTACTGATCCGGATAAAATTAATGGAGCTTTTGAGGTTTCTTATTGCGGGCGATACAAGTCTGAACAGCCAGAGGATGGCTCAGAGGTGGAAGGATTTTTGGGAAGATTGAACTTCCCAGTGGTAGAAAGGGTGAAGAAGGAGGGGCTGGAGACACCGTTGGGGTTGGAGGAAGTTATAGCCTATTGGTTCCATGCAATCGGAGAAAACACCAAGTGAGGATGGTTTTCCGGCCAAATTTTACAAACTGTTCACAGCCTTGTTAGCACTCCACGTACTGGTAATGTTCAACGATTCTCTGCTGAGGGTGGACAGTGAGAGATGGTGATGGCTAGTACCAGGGGACATTGCTTTAAATTGAGGGGAGATAGATATAGGACAGATGTCAGAGGTAGGTTCTTTACTCCAAAACTAGTAATGTCCTGCCTGCAACAGTAGTGGACTCGCCAACATTAAGGGCATTTAAATGGTCATTGGATACACATGGATGATAATGGAATAGTGTCGATCATAGAATTTACAGTGCAGAAGGAGGCCAAACACTGACGTGAAAATACTAGCTCAGGTTCTGGCAGAATGTTTGGAGGGGTGCCTACCAGAGTGATCTCTCAGGACCAGACAGGGTTTGTCAGGGGCCGACAGTTGTCATCCAACATCAGGAGGTTTTTGAATGTGGTCATGTCGCCCTCTGGAGCAGAGGTAATCATCTCTATGGATACGGAGAAGGCCTTTGACCGTGTGGACTTGAGCTACCTCTTCGAGGTCTTGGGGCAATTTGGATTTGGTCCTACTATTATTTCCTGGATGAAACTGCTATATAATGGACCAATGCTGTGAGCTCAGGATATTTTCAATACAAAGCACGAGACAGGGATGCCTGCAGTCTCCACTATTGTTCACGCTAGTGATTGAACCATTGGCCATTGAATTTAGATCATTAAAGGAATGGAAAGGTATTGAGAGGGGGGAGGGGGTGAGAAACAAAGAGTGTCTCTTTACGCAGACAATTTGTCGTACGTTTATGGTCCTCACAGGTATGGGAGAAATTATGGAACTGTTGAAAAAATTTGATTCTTTTCAGGGTATAGATTGAATGTGAGCAAGAGCGAGATGTTCCCTGTAAATTTCCTGGGGGAGGAGACAGATCTGGGGAGGCTGCCTTTTAAGCTGGCCAAGACACAGTTTAGGTATTTAGGGATTGAGGTGGCGCACACTTGGACACTGTTGCATGAACTGAATTTGACCAGTCTGTTGGAAGAGTTGAAGGGGGTCCTGAGGATGTGGGATGCCCTCCCACCAACCTTGGCTGGTGGAGTACAAACGGTCAAAATAAACGTTTTACCGAGGTTTCCATTTGTTTTTCCAGAGTCTTCCGATCTTCCTCCCTAAATCTTTTTTTCTCTAGGGTTGATAGATTAATCTCTGCCTTTGTTTGGGCAGGGAAAACTCATGGGTTAGAGTTTTCCTGCAGAGAGGGCGACAATCAGGTGGGTTGGCGCGACCAAGCCTGATGCTCTATTACTGGGCGGCAAACATTGGGAAAGTGCGAAGATGGTTTGAGGAGCCTGGTGAAGGGTGGGGTCGGATGGATGAGGCCTCTTGTGTGCGTTACGGCCCCTCTTCCATTCTCTCCGGCCAAACCCTCAATGAGCCCTATGGTAGTGGCATCTTTAAGAATTTAGAATCTGTTTAGATAGCATTTTGGACTGGGAACATGTCTTTATTGTCACCAATCTGTGGGAATCATAAGTTTGCATACTCAACTGGACGCAATATGCAGGATACTGAGGAGGAGGAGTTGAGAGGTTCAAGGATTTATTTGTGTAAAGTCGGTTGCGAGTCTGAAGGAGAAATTTCAACTCCCGATGGTGAGTACATTCAGGTATTTGCAGGTGAGGAACTTTATTCATAAAGAGTTGCCCTCGTTACCCTACTTGCTGAGACACAAGCTGATAGATAGGATGATATCGTGGGATGCAATGGGGCAAGGGAAGATCTCCGAAAAATGTGAGTGGTTGCTGGAGACAGGAAAATGATCACCAGAAGAGGTGAGGGGGAAGTGGGAATAAGAGTTGGGCCTGGAGCTGGAGGGATAATCTTTATTGTCACAAGTAGGCTTACACACTGCAATAAAGTTACTGTGAAAAGCCCCTAGTCGCCACATTCAGACGCCTGTACGGGTACACAGAGGGAGAATTCAGAATGTCCAAATTACCTAACAGCATGTCTTTTGGGACTTGTGAGAAGAAACTGGAGCACCCGGAGGAAAACCACGCAGACACGGGGAAAAGGTGCAGACAGTGGGAGAAGGTGCAGACAGTGACCCAAGCCGGGAATCGAACCTGGGACCCTGGTGCTGTGAAGCAACAGTACTAACCACTGTGCTACCGTGGTGTGAAGTGAGATCATGCATAGAGTGAACTTCTCCTTCCCCTGCGCTAGGTTGAGCCTGATACAATTTAAAGTGGTACATAGAGTGCACTTAATTAAGATGCTATTGAGTGGGTTCTTCCCTGAGGTGGAGGACAGGTGTGAGCGTTGTTCAGGGGGGCCTGCAAATATCACTCACACATGTTCTGGTCCTGCCCCACGTTAGTTGGGTTCTGGGTCTCATTTTTTGAGATCATGTTAGAGTTTGTTGGGGTCAGACTGGAGCCATATCCGCTGTTGGCGATCTTTGTGGTGTCAGACTCCTCGGAGCTCCTTGTGGGAGGTGGGGGGAGAGGGGAGGCTGATGTCTTGGTCTTTGCCTCCTTCGTGGATCGGAGGCGAGTTCTGCTTGGATGGAGGTCAGCAGTGCCACCCAGGGCCTCGGCATGGTTGCATGAACTGGCAGAATTCTTGCAATTGGGAAAAATTAAATATACCCTGTGAGGGTCGGAAAAAAGGTTCTTTTCCAGGTGGATGCCGTTCATCCATTTCTTTAAGGAACTGTTTGTGGCCAGAAGTTAGGGTGATGGGATGGGAGGGTTAGGAGGTGGGGGGGGGGTGATAAGGGAGGGAGGACAGTGGCTGAGGGGGGGGGGGGGGTAGGGGATTTAGGGTTGTTGCTGTTACTTTGTTAAAATAAAAATGACAAGCTGTTTGTATGATATAATTAAGCCTTTGTATGGAAGAATGAAATAATGTTCAGAATAAAGTATACTTAAAAAAAAGAGAAGTGCAGAGTAAAAGAGGCAGCTTGGACATAAATCTGCTCTGCACCCTAATTAGCGTCAATACATATTTCCCATAGTGGTGGTCAGACAGGAAGATAAGATGGTCAAGAAGGCATAGTGAATACCTGTCCTTATTAGCTGAGGTAAAGAATATAAAAACTGGACATTTATAAATGTTTTTTATTGGATTTTTGAACAGAGTATATTTTGCTGTTATGTACACAGGCTATGATATATATATATATATATATAAGTAGGCATCCGTTTGTGCCGGCGAGGCACTTCTGAAGGAATATTTATGCTGAAATTGTATAAAACACTACTAAACCGCAGTTGGAGTAGTGTGTGCCGTTATGGTCACCGCACTATAGGAAATATGTGATGACACATATTCCTAGTTCAAGATTCTCTTAAGATTAACATGTAGGTTCAGTCGGCAGTAAGGAAGGCAGATGCAATGTTAGCATTCATGTCGCGAGGACTAGAATACAAGAGCAAGGATGTACTTCTGAGGCTGTATAAGACTCTGGTAAGAACCTATTTGGAGTATTGTGAGCAGTTTTGGACCCCATATCTAAGGAAGGATGTACTGACCTTGGAAGGGGTCCAGAGGAGGTTCCCAAGAATGACCCCTGGAATGAAGAACTTGTCGTATGAGGAACAGTTGAGAACTCTGGTTTTGTCATCGTTGGGGTTTAGTAGGATGAGAGGGGATCTTATTGAAATTTAGAGGATACTGAGAGGCCCAGACAGAGTGGACGTAGAGAGGATATTTCCACTAGTAGGGAAAACTAGAACCTGAGGGCTCAGCCTCAGACTGAAGGATGATCCTTTAAAACAGAGATGAGGAGGAATTTCTTTAGCCGGAGGGTGGTAAATCTGTGGAACTCTTTCCCACAGAAGGCTGTGGAGGCCAAATCACTGAGTGTCAATACGACAGAGATCAATAGGTTCTTGATTAATAAGGGAATCGGGTTAAGGGGAGAAGGCAGGAGAATGGGGATGAGAAACACATCAGCCATGATTTAATGTTGGAGGAGACTCGATTAGCCGAATGGCCTAATTCTGCTCCTATGTCTTATGGTTTTATGGACACTAGAGAGGGTACAGAATAGATTCATGAGGATGTTACCAGGACTGGAGAATTTGAAATCTGAGCAAAGGTTGGATAGGCTGGTGTTGTTTCCTTTGGAACTGAGACTGAGGGGAGATTTAATTGAAGTGTAGAAACTGATAGGAGCTAAAACAGTGTGGATAGGAAGTCCCTAGTCCCCTTGGTTAAGGTTACCTCAACTCGGGTAACTGGTCGGAGATTTAGAGGTGATTTGAGGAGGGATTATTTCAACAAAAGCATGAAGAGGATTTGGAATTCATTGCCTGGAAGTGTGGTAGAGACAGAAACCCTGGTATTGAAGGTTCTTGAGATGCTTTTGAAATACCGTGCAGGATATCACGGCAGAAGTTCCTTAGGATAGTGTCCGAGGCTCAACCATCTTCAGCTGTTTCATCAGTAATCTTCCTTCCATCAGAAGGTCAGATATGGGGATGTTCGCTGATGACTGCTCAGTGTTCAGCCCCATTTGCGACCCCTCAGATACTTAAGCAGTCCATGCCCAAATTCAGGATGACCTGGGCAATATCCACGCTTGAATTGACAAATGGCAAGTAAAATTCACGCCAGGCAAGTGCCAGGCATTGGCCATCTCCAATAAGAAAGAATCTAACCATAGCCTCTTGACATTCAATGGTATTAACATCACTGAATCCCCCACTATCAACGTCCTGGAGGGGTCACCAATGACCAGGAACTGAACTGGACTAGCCATATAAATACTGTGGCTGCAAGAGCAGGACAGATGCTAGGAATCCTGTGGCGAGTAGCTTACCCCCTGACTCCCCAAAGTCTGTCCACCATCTGCAAGGCACAAGTTAGGAATATAATGGAATATTCTCCACCTGCCTGAATGAGTGCAGCTCCAACAACACTCAAGAGGCTCACCACCATCCAGGACAAAGCAGCCCGTTTGATTGCTAGATGGTCCACAAACAGTGGCAGCAGTGTGTAACATCTACAAGACGCACTGCAGAAACTCACAAAGCCTCCTTGGCAGCACCCTCCAAACCCACGACCACTACCGTCTGGGAGGACAAGAGCAGCAGATACCTGGGAATGCCACTACCTGGGAGCTCCCTCCAAGTCACTCACCTTCCTGACTTGGAAATATATCATTGTTCCCTCAATGTTGCTGGGTCAAAATCCTGGAACTATCCCCCCTAACAGCACTGTGGGTGTATCTATATCTCAAAGCCTGCAGCAATTCAAGCTGGCAGCTCACCACCACCTTTTCAAAGGCAATTAGGAATACACAATAAATATTGGCCTAGCCAGCAACGCTGGCATCCCATGAGTGAAAAGAAAAACCCTACAAGCCAAAGGACGAAGAGGTGGAAAGCGAGATTAAGCTGGAGAGCTCCTTGTAGTCCTGTGTGAAACTGATGGGCTGAATGACCTTCTTCCATACTGTCAATTTGTATAATCAGGATTAGTTTTTGCCTGCCTCCCACGCTCCACCAATTATGAATTACATCACACAGCCGAATTGCATTCTGACTTAAACATGTCATGTTGGAACCCAAGAGGTTCAAAGTCGCACTCTATTACTGTAATTCAGCAAACTGATCTTTGGCAGGGCATTAGCAATATCACTAATACTTGAGCAGAGTTGACAGCAGATTCTTTGATCTTGTTGGTGCTCGTGATTTGTCTTTCACATGAGTCCCTGATAGGGAGACACTGGCAGATTTTCCCACAGAATGTTTTGTTTTCTGGACAGCTGGAAGTTCATTCCACTATATATGAGTAGTGGGAGCAGCAGGGTGTAACAGGATGGACAAGATAATTGAAGGTTGATGATTATCCCTCTTTCTAGTCACAGGCAATGTCACCTGTATATATATATATATATATATATATACAGTACATAAAATTCAGTAAAATTATTTTTGTTTTTGAGTTTTATTGTATAAGTTCTCCTTGGCCAACAAATATTTATCCTTGTATTCCTCCATACAGGCAAAAGCAAAGAAGCAGAAATAAAGCGAATCAATAAAGAATTGGCAAATATCCGTTCCAAATTTAAAGGTAAGGATCGAGCCTGGAGGGTATAGGAGTCTTGTGATTATAAGCTGGATCAATAACTTACAAGGCCAAGAGTTCAAATTCAGCATCCAGACAAAAATAACGAGGAAAGCTGCAGTTATTATCGGCAGTTATTGTTATCTTGGATTGTCAAGAACTGAAAGTACTGAAACCAAGTTACCTCTCATCAGGCTGAGCCACAATGGTTCTGGCCCCTCATCACGTGGGTGTTGCTCAGAACCCTCTGTGGTGATTTTAAAGTTGTATTTAAAAATAATTACTGAAAAGGGATGTTGTAAACACCACTGGTAACACACTACGCGTATTACGGTACTGCCACTGTATTACAGGTAACATGGTAAATCCCAGCCTGCTGGCTTGTCCCACCAGGCGACGTATAAAAGTGTATGCTCTCCTGCGCTGCTCCCATTCTGGTTCCAGCTGCAGGAGGCTCTATATCTTGTGCAATAAAGCCTCAATAGTTTCACCATTTTTGTCTCGTGGTTATTGATGGTGCATCAATTTATTGCACAAGATTTTTCGAGATGAACGTCTTAATCAAGCCTGATTGCCTGGAGCTGAAGCCTCACGCAGCCGATGCCACGTCCACCTTCAAGCACTAGTTAGCCTGCTTTGAAGGATACCTTGGAGCAGCCACTGAAGCATTCTCAGACCCCCAGAAGCTCCAGATCCTCTACTCACGGGTGAGCCCACAAGTTTTTCCCCTCATCTGGATGTGCCCACCTACACAGAAGCAATGGCGATAATAAAAGGACGGTACATCAAGGCTGCCAATCAGGTGGATGCCGGGCACCTAGCCACGAGACGGCAACTCCCGGGGGAGTCTCAGGATGATTTCTTGCGGGCTCTACGGATACTCGGTGGGAACTGTAATTGCCAGGCAGTGTCCGCAGTCCAACACACCGAACTACTAATCAGAGACGCTTATGACACGAGCATTAAGTCTAATTACGTTTGCCAGCGGTTATTGGAAGGGGGTACGCTCGACCTTACAGGGACTGTGCAGCTTGCCAACTCCCGAGAAGTGGCCTCCCGCAATCTGGAGGCCTACACCTCCGACCACACGACACCCTCATGGGCATCGTGGGCCCCACCATCTGCCGACTTGGGTACACCGCAAGCCTGCACCGCGCGGCAGCCAGCCAACTCTGGAGGGCCCAAATGTTATTTCTGTAGCCAGAGCAAACATCAGGCAGCACTGCCCGGCGCGGAGCGCGACATGCAACGGGTGTGGAAAGAAGGGCCACTTTGTCTCCGTTTGCCAGGCCCGATTGGTCGCTGCCGTTTCCAGGCCCAGCATTGCTACACCCCGCACGTGCGATCCAGGGGCGCTGTCGTCATCTCCGCCACCCACCACGTGCAGCTCGTGGGCTCCACCATCTTGGATGTCGCCTGCCATCTGTGCCATGTGGCCGCCGCCATCTTCGGCGCCATCTTGGACCGTGCCTCAGGACCCCTGCCTGCCCGGCCGTCCACGGCCCGCCAATACCTCCGCCACCGCTGATCAGCCCAGCATCTCCCAGCATCTTCCACAGCTCGCCTCCATCACCCTCGATCAGTCTCAGCTCGCGACCTCTACGATGACTGTGAAGATCAACGGGCACGAGACGACCTGCCTCTTTGACTCCAGGAGCAGAGAGAGTTTCATCCACCCTGCTACGGAAGTCCACCTCCGGGGTCTCACTCCCAACCTGGCTGACAGTTCCTGGGCCCGTCCTCGTACAGAAGCATGTGAGGAGTCACAAATCGGATTCCCTGGTCGAGAAAGTCCACCTCCTCCATGCAAACCCACAGTACGCCTACGTGGCACACCCCGACGGGCGACAGGACAGTCTCCCTCTGGGACCTGGCACCCGCTGGGTCCCCACCCACAACCGTCACCACCCCAGACCTGGTACCGTCCCCTCCCCCTCTGATTGGCTCCCTCGCCTCTGCGCCGCCCACCCTCTCACCAGCGAACCTCACCGCGGCCCCCACCCCAGGCTGAGCCACAATGGTTCTGGCCCCTCATCACGTGGGTGTTGCTCAGAACCCTCTGTGGTGATTTTAAAGTTGTATTTAAAAATAATTACTGAAAAGGGATGTTGTAAACACCACTGGTAACACACTACGCGTATTACGGTACTACCACTGTATTACAGGTAACATGGTAAATCCCAGCCTGCTGGCTTCTCCCAGCAGGCGACGTATAAAAGTGTATGCTCTCCTGCGCTGCTCCCATTCTGGTTCCAGCTGCAGGAGGCTCTATATCTTGTGCAATAAAGCCTCAATAGTTTTACCATTTTCGTCTCATGGTTATTGATGGTGCATCAAGGTAAAATTCAAAACTTTTCATTTGCACTCATCAGGACACTTGGTAAGTGAGTGCATCCATAAGGAAAGTGTACACAAGGTAGAGTTAATGAGGGAATCCAGAGAGCAGTGTACACAAGACAAAGTTAGTGAGGAGTTCCAGAGCGAGAGTGTCCATAAGGCAGATTAGTGAGTGCACCCATAAAGAAAGTATACACAGGATTGAGTCAATGAGGGAATCCAGGGGACAGTATACATGAGACAAAGTTAGTGAGGAGACCCAGAGTGCACAAGATAGAGTGAACGAGAGAATCCAGAGGGCAGTGTACACAAGACAAGGTTCGTTGGGTGATCCAAGGGGACAGTGTACACGAGACAAAGTGAGGAGATCCAGAGGGGCAGTGTACACAAGACACTTAATGGAGGATTCCAGAGGGTCAGTGTACATGAGACAGAGTCAGTGAGGATATGTAGGGGGCCGTGTAATGAGGTTGTGAAGTGAGCCGGAGGCACACTGTACACAAGATGAAATGAAATGAAAATTGCTTATTGTCACGAGTAGGCTTCAATTAAGTTACTGTGAAAAGCCCCTAGTCGCCACATTCCGGCACCTGTTCGGAGAGTCTGGTACAGGAATTGAACCGTGCTTCTGGCCTGCCTGGGTCTGCTTTAAAAGCCAGCGATTTAGCCCAGTGTGCTAAACCTGCCCGTGTTATTGAGGGGATCCCACGGATAGTGTACCTGTAGAATTTCTGAATTTGGCTTTGTACATGCCAGTATTCTGAAGACCATCCTGTACTGATATGTGGAGTAAGATAAACCTTGTAGAATGTAAAAGTCATGGTGCCCTTGCTGTGGGCCAGCTGGTGTAAAGCATTATTAGAATTCAGCTTCTTCCTCTTTTTAAATCTCTCTCTCTCTCTCTCTCTCTCTCTCTCTCTCTCTCTCTCTCTCTCTCTCTCTCTTCCCCCCCCCCCCCCCCCCCAAACCTTCCTCCGCAACAATTCTTTGATTCATTTAGCCCCTTTGAACCATAAGTTGTTATCTTTGATTCCACTGGGGAAAGTTGGAATTTTTTTGCACTACAATTCTGCAGTAATAAAAGTGGTGCACCTTACCCAGCCTGCCCTCGAGATCTCTCTAAACCTGGAAAACCAGCGTGCCATATGTTCTGATGAGAAATTTCGGTGGATGTAGTGGATGTGCTGAAGCAAAATTATTTCCCCAGGCACAGTTTGAACTAAAATGAGATTCAAGCACTTGTTGGTGCCCAGTGCTAATACTTGTTAAAGTTACAATTCCTCTCGAGAATTCAGGTAAACCTAGGATTACGGTCACCCAAAGTCACATTCACAAATACCGCTTCAGGAATTATTGTGTCTTGTATGTCTGCCTGTCATGGGTTTCAAATGATGTAGAATGTAGGAAGGGAAGACATGAATGAAAAATGAAACTTTGGAACTGAAGGAAGGTGGGAGTCCTGCCCTCTAAATTATCCCTGACTCTCGACTGAAGAGTGGGAGCCCCTGCACTCTAATCTATCCCTGATTTTCTACAGAGTGGGGATCACAGCCCTCTAATCTCCCCTGTCCTTCTACAGAGTGGGGGTCCTGCCCTCTAACCTATCCGTGACTTTCTACAGAGCGTGGGTACACACCCTCTAACCTATCTCTGACTTTCTACAAAGCGGAGGTTCCCACACTCTCCTATCCCTGACTTTCTACAGAGTGGGTGTCCCCATCCTTTAACTTTTCCCTGACTTTGTACAAAGTGGAGATTCCCCACTCTCTAACTTTCTACTTTGCTCCACTTGCTCCTCCCCACTTTTTCAACAGCAATGAACCTAGCTGTAGTTTTCTGTGGCTTGCTGTAACACTGACTGTAACAAGGACTATATTAACAGTAGGTATATTTAACTAGTTGTGCAGTTGGAAGAAACACTTGCGCTGTGCCTGAAGTCCCCGGGGGATATCTGACACACTCCCAGCCCCTGGATCTAGAGGTGAAGGCTTCATCACGTAGTGACATGACAGACTACATCCTGCCTGAATGAAATGTAACAGTGTATGCAGTGAAAACTGTATACAAATGTAAGAAGGTATTCAACAGTGCGCAAAGGTTTGTGTGAATAGTGAAACACAGATTGGGCTCTTACAACTTGGTGCATAGTCCATTGTAAGTACTCCACCCCCTTCTTTGAACATGCAGTGGGTGGGAACGACAGAGAAGACAAAACAAAACAATGTTCTCCAGTCCAAACAGTCTGTGTGGGTACAGAATCCCGATATCATATGTTGGGCCTGCCTATACACCCAGAGCATGTGATAACACTAACAGGTGGAGGGGAGTCTGTTCTGTGGCCTGTGACTATTTTTCTGGACTCATGCACACTTTGTGTACATGTGTTGTACAGACATGGGACCTGTCGCTTTGCACTCTGATGATGTCTCCATGAACGTGGTGTAAGGGGTCTGTAGTTGAGGCAAGATGAGTTGTAGAATAAGCTGCCAGTGATGGTTCTGATTCTTGCAAGAGGTAACGGCGATTGCGTATGCACTGATTGTAGTTGGAAGCTACCAGATTTAGCTGCTGAGTTGCAGGGCCTTGCTGTTGACCACAGCCAACTGGTAATGGCCACGTGTGGTCTGGATCCAGACTGTTTGGCTTGGTGCTAGAGGGCTAAGCCTTTGAACATGTCGATTGAAATGCACCTTGTTGAGCAGTCTGTGTTGCAACAGTGCATCTTATACCTTAGATTCAAGTTTGGGCTGGAACAGAGCCTTGGCAGTGGAAATTATGCACCTGGGGAAAATGTCTGTGTGGCTGAGGGCAGACCCTGTCAGGCAAAATAACGCAGCATAGTAATCAGTATATTCCCGTGCACATTTTTCCAAGAGGTGTTTGGCTGAGTGTACCGCTCTTTCTACTGGCCTGTTTAAGTGTGGGTGGAGGGAGCTGCTTTTGATGTGCATGAAGTCTCAGATGCTTGCAAAATTCTGAAACTCCTCAGAGACAACTTGGAGCATTGTCTGTCATGATTCGCTGCTGGATGCCATGTGTGGCAAAGTGTTTCTTAGCTTGGTGGTCACTGAACTGCTGGTTGCGTTCAGAAGGTAGTTGAGTTTGAGCCACCCAGAATATGAGTCAATGAGGAACAAGTGATGTTTATCATTCCACTGAAAAATACCAGCCGCTGTGAACACCCACTGGAAGTCTGGGGCCTCATACAGATGTAGTGGTTCTTTTGCTTGGTGTGGCTTTAGTGCATTACAAGGTGAGCATCTTGAGACTTCCCTGTCTATATTAGCGTACATAGAGGGCAGTAAAGCTATTCTTTGGCCCAGACTTTAGTCGCTTCCAGCCCAGGGTGCCCTTGGTGCAGCTGCTGGGTGTAGTACTGCTGGAAGAACAACAAATCATTGACCACACAGGATTCGGCCATCTAGTATGGTTAGTTCTTTTCTGAAGACAAACAATATGCAGAGTTCATGCGGAAGATTCTGATCAACCTTTTGTTATTATGTCATACAATCGTACGCATTTAAAGCCTGCTTAAGCTCCTGAATATGACGAAAAGACAACATTTCGATTTGCATTATGTGATCGATCTGGTCCATAGTGGGTAGGAAAGACTCTCGAGAGGGAATGAGCAAGATAGCGTTCCTTTACGCTTTTGTATACGACGCTGATTTTATAACGCTATAACTTTAACACCATGTGTTGCAGCTGTGCAGACGCAGTGTGGGGATGCTTCTTCAGTATGGTTATGAATGGTTGTGGCCTGTTTCAATGGTTCCGGGACGACCGTGTATGAAATCGTAAAATTTCTGACATGCAAGAACTAAGGTAAGGAGTTCTTTCTCTATTTGTACATAATGAGCCTGTGTCAGGGAGTGCCCTTGAGGCAAAGGTCTTCCCCATTTTGTGTGCATGCTGCACCGAGTCCATGCAAGGAGGCATCTGCTGCGATTTGGACAGGTGCCTGATATTGTCATCAATGTATTGTGGTATCAGTGGGGTTTCTAATGCTCGTTTGAGCCTGTTGAATGATGCTGTGTCGTGTTCTTTCTAACATCATTCAACGTCCTGAAGGAGGAGTTGACAAAGTGGCGCAATGACCTCATTATAACATGGAATGAATTTGGGGAGATAGTTTGTCATGCCCAGAAAACAATGTAGAGCATGCTTGTCCAAAGGAATGTCCATTTGTTGTGTGGCTGCAGTCTTGTTGGATCAGGTTTCATGCCAATAACTGAGTAATTGGTCTACATATGAAACCTGACCTACCCTGAATCTGCATTTTGCAGGGTTGAGCTTCAATTGAGGTCCCTGACTTTGTCCAGGACACTGCGAAGACGTGCATCATGTTCTTGCACGCTATGACCCTAAATCAGGATGTTATCGACTATGATATCCCAAGCTTGATCTGCATAGAGTTACTCAGTGCACCGCTGGAAGACTTCACTGCCAGGGGAGATATAATACCGTTTAGGCAGAAAATAGTATCTGTCCACCAGAGACATGAAAGTCAGCTTTGAAGATGCCAAACCTAACGGGATCTACCAAATTCGAAATTGCATCAAGCAGGCTGGATACCTTCACTTGTGGTCTGATATCTGCTGCTCCATTGTCTTCATGGGTTATGTGGTCTGAGTAATGCTTTGTTCAGATGTACTTGGTGGATGCATATCCTGACTGCCATCCTTTTTTACTACGGCTACCATTGCTGAGACCCATTCCATGACCACCTCTACTGGGATAGTTACATCAGCTCCGTCAAATGATGCAGCTCATCGATGACTTTTTTGCCTCATGGCTACTGGTACTTTGACCACATACGATTGATGGAACTGAGTCATTTAATCACGTGATTTACGACTGGTAGTTTGCCGATGTCCTGGCAGTCAAAAACGTTGCTATGCACTGTCATCTGGGGCTTGAAGGTTTAGGGCATGTACGTCTGGCCAAGCTGAATGAGCCCTAGCGTGATGTTATCTCAACTCCTCACAATGGCTTTACATCTCGACTGTCCACCATAAGTCACGAGGTCATGCTGCTAGTTGGGATCCGGTATCGCATCTAGATCTATCTCCTTAGTTTATTTGCTTGATAGCACATTACACGTTGCCCTGGATTCGATCGTGAGTCTAAGTCTGACGTTACTAGAGAGTTGTGTAGTGAAGAACTCTCCCTTTTTCTGTGTTGATTCCACACTTTGGCACTATAATGTCGATGTTGGTGTTGATGTTGTTTCTGCAGATTCCATTACCACTGGGTTTGGGTTGAATTTTAATTCATTGATCTTACTAACGTGCCTAGCCCTTGGATGTTGATTAGCAGACGTGCTGCTGTTAATAGAAAATGGCTGTTGTTGCTTGGACCTGCAGCATTTGGAAAAGTGTTTCCACTTGCCACATTGATTGCATTTTTTCCCAAATGCAAAACATAGTGCTCTGGGGGTGCTGGCCACTGCAGTTGATGCAGGGCGCCTTCTGTACTACACAAACTTAATTCTGCTGCCCAAACTGCACTGTTTCCCACCTACATTCTCAGCTTGATGTCTCAGACTGTTGAGCAATCACATTTCCACAGTAGACTCTAATGATAAAAGCCTTTTGTTACAGTAGTTGTTTTCGAACCTCATCACTGTTCATTCCACAAACTAACTGATCCCTAACAAACTCATCCGGAAAATTTCTAATGCACGTTTTGTCGTTAAAATATTCAAAGTGGCAACATAAGATTGAATAGACGAGTGTGTTTATTGGTTGGTGGAATGAAAAATATGGTGATCAAGAATCAGGTTCTGAACCAGAAAGCATATGACTTCAGATTTGTTCGAGATTATCTCAGGGTTTTCTTTCTTGTCATTGGATTGGAAGGTAAATGATTGACATTTTGATACCGCTTTGGGACCTGCTAAATTCAGCAATGTGTGTGCCTATTCCTTTTTCGGCTTGTCGTAAAGCGCTGGACTGCAGAATTTGAGCCACTCTTGTTTAAGCTGCTTCCAGTTGTCTGCCACGTTTTCATTGAAGATTAATGGCTCAGTAGTTTGAAGTACTTGCATCATCCTGCCAACCCTGACATGATGTGGTAGTCTGTGATTCGCTGTGACACTGACTGCAACAAAGACTGCAGTAACAGTAATTTTTTTAACTAACTCTCCAGCTGTCAAAAATACTTGTGATTTGTCCATGGTCCCGGGGAAATCTGCTCCCCTCTTGTAATCCGAGATGTGACCGCGTCATCCTGCAGTCATGTGATGTATCACAGTAACTTCATTGCAGTGTTACTGTAAGCCTACTTGTGACAATAAATTTTATTATCATATTTCTACCTCTTCAGTTCAGAAGAGTCATTTGGACTCTTAATGTTAACTCTGTTTATCCCTCTACAGATGCTGCTCGACCCACTGAGGATTTTCAGTATTTTTTGTTTTTAGTTCATCTGCACTATTTTGCTGTTATATTTAAAATTTAGATTTTTGTGAGATGTTCTGTGCTTTGATTTGCAGGTGACAAGGCTCTGGATGGCTACAGCAAGAAAAAATATATTTGCAAACTGCTTTTCATCTTCCTCCTCGGTCATGACATTGATTTTGGTCATATGGAGGCAGTTAACCTACTTAGCTCTAATAAATACACCGAGAAACAAATTGTAAGTAGTACAGCAGTTACTGTCTTATTACAATGTAACAGATGGAAATCTTGATTTGCTTCTTGAAGGTAGCTGGGAATAGTAATACTGTGGTGGCACGGTAGCATAGTGGTTAACATTGTTGCTTCACAGCTCCAATGTCCCAGGTTCGATTCCCGACTTGAGTCACTGTCTGTGTGGAGCCTGCGCGTTCTCCCTGTGTCTGCGTGGTTTCCTCTGGGTGCTCCGTTTTCCTCCCACAAGTTCGTAAAGACATGCTGTTAGGTAATTTGGACGTTCTGATGTTCTCCCTCTGTGTACCCGAACAGGAGTGTGGTGTAAAGGGGATTTTCACAGTAACTTCAGTGCAGTGTTAATGTAAGCCTACTTGTGACAATAAAGATTATTATTTATTAATACCAACTGGAACATTCCTCTGACAGCATGGTAATGAATGACAGTGTTTTCAGGGAATCTTTACTTTGACAAGTCCAAACTGGCATTTTCTGAGGGCATGCTGGGCGTGTTTCTTCATGTTATTTGTTAAATCTATTGGTTATAAGTGAGGAGTTGCATTAATTAAACTCTCATTTGTCTTATTCTCCAATCAGATTTCCGGTATCCTGTGAATCCACGGTGAATTGTTTCTCGTTTTCTGCCTATTCACTTTTCTGCACTGTTGAGTTGAGGAAATCATAGAATCCCTGCAATAATAATAATAATCTTTATTGTCACAAGTAGGATTACATTAACACTGCAATGAAGTTACTGTGAAAAGCCCCTAGTAGCCACATTCTGGCACCTGTTCGGGTACACAGAAGAAGAATGCAAAATGTCCAAATTACCGAACAGCACGTCCTTCGGGACGTGTGGGAGGAAATGAGCACCCGGAGGAAACCCATGCAGATGCAGGGAGAAAGTACAAACTCCACATAGACAGTGATCCAAGCCGGGAATCGAACCTGAGAACCTGGAGCTGTGAAGCAACAGTGCTACCTACTGTGCTACCATGCAGAAGGAGGTAATTTGGCCTATCGAGTCTGCACTGATGCTTCGAAAGAGCACCCTACCTAGGTCAACTTGCTCACCCTATCCCTGTAACCCCATTCAACCTTTGGCACGAAGGGGCAATTTATCATGGCCAATCCACCTAACCTGCACATTTTTGGACTGTGGGAGGAAACCAGAGCCTCCGGAGAAAACGGGAGAACATGCAAGCTCCACACAGGCAATGACCCAAGGCTGAAATTGAATCCAGGCTGTGGCGCTGTGAGACAGCAGTGGTAACTACTGTGTCACCATGCTGTTAGGAGGTATATGCTGTTATGGGTCAGGGTTTGGAAAACTCCAAAGTGTATCATGGAGTTTACCTGACCTACAACTTTGAATAGATTTTGGTTATGAGGCGCACAAAGACCTACTTTCCAGGTGTTATGCACACAACATACCTGAAGTATTTTAAAAAAAACAATGCTTATTCTATGAATTCAGTTAACATTTTATAAACAAACAGTAAACATTTTATCAACTACTAACACAACCACCCCCACAGACACAGTACTTTATATGTGACCTTAATAACTTTCCTAACAACATCCATAAGCCAAACACCCTTTTTAACAAAGCACGAGGTATCAATTCCTTACACTAGACAGTTATCACTTTTAAATTATCAAGTGATCTAGACACCTTTTAACATATAGAGAGAGCCAAATTGAACCTTGTCTGAATTCAGCTTTCAACTGCCTAAAACGAAAGTAAAACACAAAGCCACAAACAGCTTCCAGCTCAAAACGAAAGTAAAAGCCAGAGACTCAACCCAGCTCCACCCGCAAAATGACATCACTGCAGCTATTTGATAAACACCCATTTCTCAAAGGTACACTCCCATGACAATGCTAATATGTAACTCTGTAAATAAATACAGAATGTATAAAGATTGGCTCCTGTTTATCCTTCACCAGCAGACTCACTGGAATAGAACATTTTTGAGTGTGGGAGTTAGGTGTGGAGACGGCAGGTGGAGGTGGCTGGCAGCAGGCAGGCTGATTGTGAGGGAGCTTGATAATCACTCACAAGGTCAATCCTGAACCTTCAGGAAGCACAGTTTTCAATTCCTCACCAAGACATATCCCCAGTGATATCACGAGCACACCCTACTTCAACAAAAATATTTTAAATGTCAACTGAAGCATAATGTTTATGAATTTTACCTTTGATCAGTACAGACAGCAAGTAAATTTATAGTTACCACATTGAGCAGACCCTGTTTACAGCAAGTCCCAGCCACAATGTAGAAAGGATAAAGATGGGGAAGGTAAAGGTGAGGCTAATACACGATCACTGTCATCTTATTTGTGTGCTTTCTTACACAGGGTTGGATATAGACCACGCTTCTTAGTAACAGGTGTTGGCCATTTAGCATAACGTTGTGCTTTGTGCACAAATAGCTTTAAAAAAGAGATTTTGGCTGATTCTTTAACCTTACTGGACCTCAATCCTCTGCATCTGAGGTAGAGGAATGAGGTCCTTCAGGCAGAGTTTAGGAAACTAGCAAGGGAAGTACTTTGAAGGCAGGAATCTCTGGATTCCTCCCAGTACTCCATACACCGTTAAGTATAGAAATAAAAGGGGAGAGCAGATGAACCTATGGCTGGAGAGATAGTGTAGAAGAGAGGGCTTTTGATCGTTGGGGCACTGGGACCAGTTAGAACATAGAAAAATACAGCACAGAACAGGCCCTTCAGCCCACAATGTTGTGCTGAACTTTTGTCCTAGATTAAGAACAAATTAATCTACACCCCATCATTCTACCATAATCCATGTACCTGTCCAATTGCTGCTTAAAGGTCCCAAATGTTTCAGACTTAACTACTTCCACAGGCAGTGCATTCCATGCCCCCACTATATGGGTAAAGAACCTACTTCTGACATCCCCCGATACGTTCCACCATTCACCTTAAATTTACGTCTCCTTGTAATGGTTTGTTCCACCCAGGGGAAAAGTCTCTGACTGTCTACTCTATCTATTCCCCTGATCATCTTATAAACCTCTATCATGTCGCCCCTCATCCTTCTCCATTCTAATGAGAAAAGGCCTAGCACCCTCAACCTTTCCTCGTAAGACTTATTCTCCATTCCAGGCAACATCCTGGTAAATCTCCTTTGCACCTTTTCCAAAGCTTCCACATCCTTCCTAAAATGAGGCGACCAGAACTGCACACAGTACTCCAAATGTGGCCGTACCAAGGTTTTGTACAGCTGCATCATCACCTCACGCCTCTTAAATTCAATCCCTCTGCTAATGAACGCGAGCACACCATGAGCCTTCTTCTCAGCTCTATCCACTTGAGTGGCAACTTTCAAAGCTCAATGAACATAGACCCCAAGATCTCTCTGCTCCTCCACACTGCCAAGAATCCTACCGTTAACCCTGTATTCCGCATTCATATTTGTCCTTCCAAAATGGACAAACTCACACTTTTCAGGGTTAAACTCCATCTGCCACTTCTCAGCCCAGCTCTGCATCCTATCTATGCCTCTTTGCAGCCAACAACAGCCCTCCTCCCCATCCACAACTCCACCAATTTTTGTATCGTCTGCAAATTTACTGACCCACCCTTCAACTCCCTCATCCAAGTCATTAATGAAAATCACAAACAGCAGAGGACCCAGAACTGATCCCTGCGGTATGCCACTTGGTAACTGGGCTCCAGGCTGAATATTTGCCATCCACCACCACTCTGACTTCTATCGGTTAGCCAGTTTGTTATCCATCTGGCCAAATTTCCCACTATCCCATGCCTCATTACTTTCTGCATAAGCCTACCATGGGGGACCTGATCAAATGCCTTACTAACATCCATTGCTTTACCTTCATCCACGTGCTTGGTCACCTCCTCAAAAAATTCAATAAGACTTGTGAGGCAAGACCTACCCCTCACAAATCCGTGCTGACTATCCCTAATCAAGCAGTGTCTTTCCAGATCTCAGCAATCCTATCCCTCAGTACCCTTTCCATTACTTTGCCAACCACCGAAGTAAGACTAACTGGCCTGTAATTCACAGGGTTATCCTTATTCCCTTTTTTGAACTGGGGCACGACATTTGCCACTCTCCAATCCCCTGGTCCCACCCCTGTTGACAATGAGGATGAAAAGATCATTGCCAATGGCTCTGCAATTTCATCTCTTGCTTCCCACAGAATCCTTGGCTATATCCCGTCAGGCCCGGGGGACTTGACTATCCTCAAGTTTTTCAAAATGCCTAACACATCTTCCTTCCTAACAAGTATCTCCTCGAGCTTGCCAGTCTGTTTTACACTGTCCTCTCCAACAATATGGCACCTGTCATTCGTGAATACTGAAGAAAAGTACTCGTTCAAGACCTCTCCTATCTCTTCAGACTCAATACACAATCTCCCGCTACTGTCCTTGATCGGACCTACTCTTGCTCTAGTCATTTTCATATTTCTCACATATGTGTAAAAGGCCTGAGGTTTTCCTTGATCCTACCCGCCAAAGATTTTTCATGCCCTCTCTTAGCTCTCCTAATCCCTTTCTTCATTTCCCTCCTGGCTATGTTGTATCCCTCAAGCGCCCTGTCTGAACCTTGTTTCCTCAGCCTTACATAAGTATCCTTCCTCTTAACAAGACATTCAACCTCTCTTGTCAACCATAGATCATAGATTTTACAGTGCAGAAGGAGGCCATTCGGCCCATCAAGTCTGCACCGGCTCTTGGAAAGAGCAACCTACCCAATCCACACTTCCACGCTACCCCCTTAATCCAGTAACCCCACCCAACACTAAGGGCAATTTTGGACACTAAGGGCAATTTAGCATGGCCAATCCACCTAACCTGCACATCTTTGGACTGTGAGAAGAAACCGGAGCACCCAGAGGAAACCCCCGCACGGGGAGAACGTGCAGACTCCGCACAGACAGTGGCCCAAGCCGGAATCGAACCTGGGACCCTGGAGCTGTGAAGCAATTGTGCTAACCAGTACGCTACCGTGCTGCCCAACAGAACCATGGTTCCCTCACTCGACCATCTCTTCCTGCCTGACAGGGACATAAATATCAAGGGCACGTAGTATCTGTTCCTTGAACAAGTTTCACATTTCAATTGTGTCATTCCCTGACAGTCTATGTTCCCAACTTACGGACTTCAGTTCTTGTTTGACAGCATCAAATTTACCCTTCCCCAATTGTAAACCTTGCCCTGTTGCACGCACCTATCCCTCTTCATTACTAAAGTGAAAGTCGCAGAATTGTGGGTCACTATATTCAAAATGTTCCCCACTAACAAATCTATCACTTGCCCTGGTTCATTACCAAGTACCAAATCCCCTCTGGTCGTTCAATCTACATATTGTGTTACAAAAGCTTTCTGGACACACTGCACAAACACCACCCCATCCAAACTATTTGATCTAGAGTTTGCACTCAATATTTGGGAAGTTTAAGTCACCCATGACTACTACCCTGTGACTTCTGCACCTTTCTAAAATCTGTTTCCCAATCTGGTCATCCACATCTCTGCTGCTATTGGGGGGGCTATAGAAAACAGTTCTGTAGAAAACTACTGCCCTCTGGATCCAGCAAAGGGCAGTAGAGCGGAGCTGCTGATTGGATGTTGTGGGGGAAATTTGCATACGTGCATTGTGGTCAGTGTAACTTGAAGGTGTACCTGTGCAAGAGACCCTAGGTGTTCAAGTGAAGGCAAGCATCCAGCAGAGGGCAGTAGAGCGGAGCTGCTGATTGGCTGTTGCGGGGGAAATTTGCATACGTGCATTGTGGTCAGCGTAACTTGAAGGTGGTTTGTGGAGGAGCTGTTGTCCAGTGACAGTTTGAGTTTAAATCACCCAAATGATTCAGAGATAGTCTTTCATGGCAGAGATCACAGCACATCCAGCTTACTGCAAACACAGACACGCCCAAGCTCTTTTTCTTCATGCAGCTCTCAGCAAACCAGCCAGGCACTTTTCAGCTGCTTTCTCAAACTGATACTAAACGCTGCAAAATGGCTGAGCTAAAAACCCAGCTCCACCCACACTCTGACATCACTTCAGTAATATGAGCTGCTCCATTTCTTAAAGGTACTCTCACATGACACCTCCCCCCAAGAAAAAAAACCCATCAACTTCAAGATGGTTTCATTTTTCACTTTTGCACCATCCACTAAGAAATATACACAGTAAATATACTTTTTCTTTTCATAAGAAAAAAAACACACGCAAATAGGCATAATAATGAAGTCCATCTTTTCCATTCTTCCTCCAACCGAAATCTTTCTCGATTGACAGTCTCTTTGGACAAGAAAGTCAATGCATGATCCATCCATTCCTCTACGCCTCGGCAATTCTCTTTAAAGTTAGATACAGTTCAGTTCAATCTGATCACAGAGTCCCTTGCAATTCTCCAATACAGGCGCATCGGTTATCACAGCTTTCAGGCAGTCACATGTCTGTTGAAAGTCCGCTGTCCATTGAAATTTTTGATGTTTCTTCAGCAAGTCCATCAGTGGAGTAATCACGCCACAAAACATTTGCACAAAGGTTCGATCAAATCCAATCATGTTAAGAAATCACATTATTTCGCTTCGTCTTGAGGGTATCGGAAACTCCTCAAGGAAAGTGATTACAGCTTCTCCAAATTCACTTTCGGCTAGGTTCATCACCAAACCCGTCTCCTGAAGTCTATCGAAGAACTCCATACGATGTTTTAAATGTTCTTTCCACGTCTGGAAGTTGTAAATAAAAGCAGATTGACCCCCTTTCTCAATGCAATCCTTCAAACTTGGGATAGGGTAAGAATCCGTTCTTGTAACTGCATTCACCGTTCTATAGTCCACACACAACCTTTGGGTACCGTCTGGTTTAGGTACCATCACTATGGGTGAGCTCCATTGGCTGCAACCCACTTCAATTGTGCCATTTTTCAGCATACTCTCAATCTCCCTCTTAACCTGTGCCAATTTTAAAAGATTAAGTCTATATGGATGTTGTTTGATAGGAACAGCATTTCCCACATCTACATCATGTATAGCAATTTTAGTACTTCCCAATTTATCTCCACAAACTTGCTCATGTGACATCAATAACTCTATCAGGTCAGTTCGTTTTTCCTCTGGAAGATAACTTAATTCATCCCAATTTTTAAGAACATCCTCATTTTCCAATTTAATTTGAGGTATGTCAAATTCACAGTCATCTGGATTTGGTTCGTCACTTTGAGTTAGAATCATTAAAACTTCCCTTTTCTCTCCTTCCCTTTCAAAGTACCTTTTAATCATATTCACATGACACACTCGGTGAGTCTTCCTTCTATCTGGTGTTTTTACAACATAATTCACCTCACTTAATTTCCTTTCAATCTGATACGGTCCACAAAACCTAGCTTGTAAAGGCTCACCGACCACTGGTAACAACACTAAAACTTTATCCCCACTGACAAAACTAAGAACTTTGGATTTCGTGTCCGCTACCCGTTCCATCACATTTTGTGCAACTTTCAAATGTTGTCCAGCGAATTCACTTGCTCTATTTAATCGTTCCCTAAAATTTAACACGTAATCCAATAGTGTAATTTCCGATTTCTCACCCACCAATTTTTCCTTAAATCAATTTAAGTGGTCCTCTTACCTCATGACCAAAAATTAGTTCAAAAGGACTAAATTTGGTGGACAGTTTAGGTGCATCCCTAATTGCAAACATCGAGGACCGATGGCAAATCCTTGCCATCGGTTCCCTATGCAATAGCCGTACCCACTCCGTAAACCTCGGCCTTAGCCCAAATCTCTCTGGAACCACCATCAAGTACCCCCACTGTAGAACATATAGTGCAGAAGGAGGCTCATTGAGTCGGCGCTGACCCACTTAAGCCCTCACTTCCTCTGTGTCCCCGTGACCCAATAACCCCATCTAACCTTTTTGGTCACTAAGGGCAATTTACAATGGCCAATCCACCTAACCTGCACGTCTTTGGACTGTGGAAGGAAACCGGAGCACTCGGAGGGAACCCACGCAGACATGGGGAGAACATGCAGACTCCGCACAGACAGTGACCCAGTAGGGAATCGAACTTGGGACACTGGCGCTGTGAAGCCACTTGTGCTACCGAACGCCTATTCTGCATCCAGCGCCATCACCACCTCAGTCTTCTTTTACTTGACCGGCGTCATGGTCATGTTTAATAACGTTCTGACATTCGGGAATAGCGTACTTCCTGTCCACCTCCAGCATCTCATCAACCTTTGATGCTTCTCCCTCTCCTCTTTATCCAACTAGGCCTTAAATGATATCACCTTCTCCCTCACTACTGCCTTCAGGATCTCCCATATCACTGCCTGTGATACTTCCCATGTACAGTTAAATCCTACATCGTACTCAATCACTTTCCTGATCTTATCGCACAAGCTTTGGTGCCCCAACAACCCTGCATCCATTCCTCACCCCGGCCTCTGGGCTACCCCCCTCTCCAGGATCATCTCCACCCAGTGCGGTGCATGGTCTGAAATCGCTATCGCCGAATATTCTAGATCCTCTAATCCCAGCCAACAACACTTTCCCTACCACAAAATAGTCTATCCTCAAACATACTTTGTGTACTGGGTCCACGGGTCCACTCCTCCCATCTCCCTCATAAGCCTGGTCAGCGCTTTCGCGCACCCACCCCCCCCCGGACTAGGTCAGTGAGCGTGGCTGTGACCTGTCCATCCTCGGCTCTTGCCCCAAATTCCAATTTCCTCCTCCTATTAGCTTGTGTGACCAAGTCCGTGATGTCCCCCAGCACCCACGGCACAAACCCTGCATCGTCGCAGTTGGGGCCATATACACTCGCCAGTACCACCGGCTCCCTTCCAACTCCCCTGTTACAATTATGTATCTACCCCCCCTGATCCGCCACCATCTTCTCCATCTGGAAGCTCACTGTCTTGCCCACCAACATCGCAACCCTCCGAGCCCGACTATTGAACCCCGAATGAAATACTTGGCTAACCCAGTCCTTCCTGAGCCTCATCCGGCCCTTCACCGTAGGTGGGTCTTTTGTAACATGCCTACATCGGTCTTTAAGCTTTTTAGGTGCGCAATTACCCTTGATCTCTTTGCTGGCCCGCCCAAACCCCTCACGTTCCACGTTACTGTTCTGACTGGAGGTTGTCCCCTCCTCCTATCCGCTATCATCATAACTCCGGGACCTGCCCGCTGGGCGGGCCCGCCCCAGCCCTTTGTTGCCATCAAACCCCTCCCTATCCCTCCCAGAATCCCCCATCCACTTTCTCTCAAAAACACCTCTACTAGTATCGATCCCATCCCCCCCAACTTTAACACCTCCCAGGCCTATCAAAACCTATCCGACCAGGCTCCAATGACCCCCCACCCCCACCACACTCCTGAGTTAAGCTTTCTAGTTTGGAGGCCCTTGCCCAGCACCCCCCCATCCCAATCCCCCTCCAAATCCCAATCCCCTCCCACATGTCCAGTCCCTAAAAAAAATCAAAGAAATTCCCATCAGAGAAGCCAACCCAGTGCAAATACATAAACCTCCAAAAAACACCATTGCAAAAATTCCCAACTCCTACCCTTCCCAAACTGTAACTTCGCACATTTAACTCAGAAATAACAACATGAAATAGAACTATATACAGCCTTTCCACCACCCTACCCTCAGTCCAAGGCCAGACCCCAGTTCCATTTCTCATTTCTGACCCAGTCTATCTGCCTTCACAAGGTTTGTATCCCCAGACTAATATGTTTTATATAAGTCAGCATAAAAACCTTTGAATGCCTTATTAATATCCTCTTGTCTTAATGATCCTATTACCCTTGTAGTCAAGCAGAGAGGGAATAGCCCTTGAGTCTACACGCTTCCTCGTGAGAAAAGCCAAGTATCCACTCGGTTTGTTCCCAAACTCATAGCTTTTGTTTGGCAAACCTTATGTTGCTCTCAGTATGTTGAGTCAGCAGGGTGTCCAGAGCCGTTTGAAATGCATTAATTTCTTTCTGCAACAAATGACTAGGATTTCTGCAATCCTTCCTCTCCGTTTCAGCCAATTTTACTTCCAACTGGCGCTGTTTCTGTAGCATTTTAAGACTTCTTGTTAGCTGTATATGAAATGACCAAACCCACAGGATTGAGGGGCTTACATGAGAGAGAGTATTGACTGAGTAGAAGAGATCAAATTCAGCCTTAAAGTAAGATAAAGTTATGATCCCTGACTGATAAAAGATTCATCAAATCTCCAAGATCTAGACCAGGGTTGGATCCCCCTGAATATAAATTCCAGGAAGACAGGCACAATACTACCTATAGGACAGGAAGAGTGTAGGATTATTTTTGGCAGTAAAAATAATCTTAGTATGACATTTTTGGGGCGCAGAGAAGAAAGTGAACTCGTTGGTCGGGATTCTCTGAGCCTGCGCCGGGTCGGAGAATTGCTGGTGACGCGGGAAATTCCCGCATGCCACTCCGACGCTGGGACGCGATTCTCCGACCCAGCTAGACCGTAACGAACGTGGCGTGTGCCGGAGAATCAGCAGAAGTGGCGAGACGTGCGGTTCCGGGCCTGCAAAAGATACTGTGGCCCGGATGGGCTGAAGTCCTGCCGACCGCGTGGTTCCAACATCCTTTAAAACGGCGTCAACCAGTTGTGCTGGCTGAAGCTGACAAAGGAGGAGGGGGGGTCGGTGTGGGGGAATGCCAGAGATGTCGAGACAGCATGGCCGTGGCTGCGGGGGTTGCCGTTATCGGGGTGGGGGGAGTGTCGGGGGTGGGGGGGGGTGTCGAAGTGTCGGCGGGGGGGTGTTATGCGTGGCTAGGCGCCAGCTCGCAACAGTGGTGACCATGTAGCCCATGGCACCTGTTGTGGAGGGGGGTATGTGCAATGTTGAAATTGCATTTACCCCCATCCCCTGCAGAGGGGCAGGTGGCAGCCGCTCAGGCTGGAGGGCCGCCCATCCGAGAGGATGAGGAAGAGGAGGCGGTGCCACGCGATGGAGGCGCCCAATGAGGCCTCGTGTACCGGCTCCGCATGTCCTTCCAGGACCTCCCGGGCAGGTTGTGTAGGAGGAGACTCAGGATGAGCCGGAAAACCGTGGTCCATATCTGCCACCTGATGGCAGACCTTGCACTGTGTGGGACTAGGGGTGGAAATATTCTCCTGGTGGCCTTCAAGGTGACGGTCACCCTGAACTTTTATGCCACGGGGTCTTTCCAGTCGCTGAGTGGGGACCAGTCCGGCATCTACCAGGCTCAGTGCACAGGTACATCCGTGTAGTGACTGATGCCCTGTATGACATCGTGGACCGTTCCATTCAGTTCCCTGTCGACTGCGCCTGCCAGGATGCCCGGACAGCAGGCTTTCCCGCAGTCACCAGGATTCCCATGGTCCAGGGGGCGATCGATAGAGTGCACGTTGCCATGTGGCCACCATCGGATAACAGGGCCGTGTTCATGAACAGGAAGGGGGCCTACTCCATGAACGTACAGGTGGTCTGTGACCACCGGATGAGGATCCTGAACGTCTGCGACCGGTACCCAGGCAAGTGTACATGACGCTTTTATCCTGGCCCAATCGTTCATTCCTGCCATGTTCGAGGGACGCCACACCCCGGCTGTGGGGCTGGTTACTAGGTGACAGGGGTTACTCATTGCGTGCATGGCTGATGACGCCTATACGGAGGCCACGGACTGACGTGGAGATCCGCTGCAACGAGGTCCATGCAGTGACCATGGTTGTGGTCGAGAGGTGCTTCGGGTTAATGAGGATGCGCTTCAGCTACCTTGACCGCCTTGCTGGTGCCCTTCAGTACATGTCGGAGAGGTTCGGCCGCATCGTTGTGGTCTGCTGCGTCCTGCACTATATAGCCCAGCAGAGGGGTGATGTGCCGGTGGCAGAGGAGGGGGCGGATTACGATGAAGGGCACACCTCCCCGGATGAGGAGGATGTGGAGTGGGGGGACAATGTACGGGACATACGGGCTGGAAAGGTACGGGAGGCTGCCCAACGATGCCGGCCTGGACAGCGAGCACGGGCCGAGTTGATAGTTGCACGTTTCACAGCCGGTGGGGGGTGGATTTTCTGAGCATGGGCACAGACGGCACAGTATGGCACCACCCCACCACCCTCACCTTGCCCACCACTGATCACCCTTGCCCCGCCCACCACCGACTGCCCGCGTACACACGACGCCTCCATTATACATCCACCTGCGGCACAACGGGCTCGGCTCACTCGGTCGCCAGTGGATCCGGATCTATTGCATGGCGAGGAGGATGATGACAACCCGCTCTGCGATGAGCTCAGAGCTCCACATCGTTAGACAATGTCTGACTCATGGCCACAGTAACATCCTCCACCTGGGTGGCCCCTGCATGCGGCCTAGACCTGCATTGCATGGCCCTGTTGTCTGGCTGGGCGACTGTGACCTAGGGGGGGTGGCGGCGCATGCCACACTCACTGGAGCTCAATGTCTCATCACTCATCATCCACACCGGTGCTCAGTTCCCACCTCACCCCCGCACGCATCGGACAGAGCACAGAGGCAGCCTCCATAGGTGTAAAAGTGTGTTTAATTACAAACATATACATGTGTCCTAGTGCCTATAACTAGACTGCCCTGCACCCATGCCAACTTACTACGTGTCTACCTTCCTGGACTTACAGGCTCTATGACTATGTCTAGGTGGTTCCCCAGACGGTACAGCAGAAGTGGAGGCGGACTGCTGTGAGTCCTGCCATGTGACTAGTTGTCGTATTCTGGGGCGGCCCGGCCTGGATGGGCCAGTCAGCACCTCGGGCAACCGGGATGGCGTGCTGCCACCCTGTACTGCCCATTACCCACCAGATGTACCTGGGACTGAAAGGGGGTTGGGGGGAGGGGGGGTGAGTCCGAGGTGGCAAGGTTTTCCGGGACCTCGCCTGCAGGGTGACCCGGAATGTGCCCAGCACCCCCTTTGCCCTCGGGGTGCCCGGTGGCCCCTCGGGCTCTCCATGGGACGGGGTTGCGAGCAGATCCAACACCCAAGGCACTCCTGGCACCTGGCGAGGACAGTCCTGGAGGCCCGCTCTGGTATCGACCTGGGTCTGCAAGCTTGCGGCCTTGGAGCTCAGGGAGTAGGCCATCCCTGCCCGGGTCTGGGCCATCTCCCTCTGGGTCTGGGCAACGTCGGCCAGCAGCTGGGCAATGGCGACAATGCTCTCAGCCATGCCCTGCTGAGATTGGGCCACGGTGCAGCTGGCTCTGGCTAATGGCTGCCTGTGAGAGGGTAGCCCTGTCCTGGGCCATAGACACCGCCTGCAATGAATGCCTCAGGCCTTGCAGACTGCGACCCATGTCCGACACCGTCGCCCCCATTGCCTCCATCGTGGACGCCACCCGTACAGTGTTGGCCTGTGTGGCACCCATGACCGGCACCGCTCCCTGCTCTTGCACGTGGTTGGTCTCTTCCACCTGTGTCTGCAGGTGCTGGAAACCGGCTTCATCCCCTTCACTCGTCCCTGACTGCATCGGGTCTGTGAGTGGGTGTGGAACTCCAGGAACCCGGGACCCATCTGGGTGGTTGCTGGGGCTGGTCTGCCCTCCGAACATCCAGCCACTCGGCTGCTCCCACCTCGACCTGCTGTACCGGGATTGCTCTGTGTGCTCACCAGTGAGTGTCCCAGAACACTCATCGCTAAAGAGCCCAACCGAGGTGAGAGTCTCTGCGATGGTGGACGATATAGGAGATAGCAATGGCGTTATGCCGATGTCCTCATCGAATCTGAAGTCTGGGGTCCCCTGGCTGGTGTGTCCTGTCTGTCCGCCCCCTGTGTGTTGGTGTCCTGTCTGTTTGTCCCCTGTGTATTGGTTCCCTGTCTGTCCATCCCCTGTGTCGTGGTGTCCCATCCGCCTGTCCCCTGTGTCTCCGTCCCCTGGGTTGTGGCGTTATGACTCGACCCTCCCCGTCACTGGATGAGTCCCTGGGGTGTTGTCGCCCTGGCACTGCTGGGGGCGGGTTGCGCCAGATGGGTCGGATCGATCCCTGAGGTGTTGCCGCCCTGGCACTGGCTGGGGGCGGGGTGCATCCGCTGGGCTGGGTTGATCGCCATGTGGTCCTGCAAGACACAATACAGCATCATGGCTAGACATGCGGATGGGGCTGAAGGAGTGGGCTGAGGGAGTGGAGGGTGGGGGAAGGGGTGGGGGGAGGAGTTGGGGTGGGGGTGGGGGTAGGGAGGAGGTGGGTGTGGGGGGAGGGGTGGTGGTGGTGGGAGGGGGTGCGGCCAGGCGGGGGCGGTCTCACTTTGTGGCGTGCCCCCGATCTTAACATGGGCAACCTCCCGGTCCTCGGATCCGCCTGCAATGTCCAGCGCCCTCTTCATGCACGGTGAAGGGGTGCAATTCAGGTGGACCCCCTCCGGTCCTGTCCCCCTCCTGGTGGTTATGGGCGTGCTTCTCCTGGGGGCGGGGGGGTGGGGGCAGAAAAAGATCAGTGTCAAGCGGACAGATACATGCAGCCTAGTGGTTGGGTCTATGTTGGCATAGGTTCACAGGCCATCCTGTGGGTGCAGCCATGTGGCTCACAGCTTGGGTTGTACCATTTCCACCCTGTGGAGGAGGTGGGGGGGGCAGTGCCACATGTGGGGGTAGCGGGATTGGTGCCATGGGCACAGTGCTGTGTACTCACCCCGGCTGCCCTGACTAGGTCGTTCAACTTTTTGCAGATCTGGCTGCCTGTCCTGGGTGTAATCCGCACGGCACTGACTGCTTTGCCCACCTCCCCCTCCATCCGCCGGGTGGTGTTGGCTGTGGTCCTGCAGCCGTGTCCGGGGTACAGAGCCTCTCTCCTCTGCTCCACGGCGTCTAGGAGTGTATCGATATCCTAGTCCTGGAACTTTGGCGCTATGCGGCAGGCAGCCACCTTGCAGCGTTGGGCCGGGGTGTGAGGGGTGGTGCGTATTTGACTGCGACATGGCGCAGCATCGATTACGCCGTGCACGTCTGTGGTGCTGGTCTGGGCCACGCCATCGCATTTTCCGTTGATGCCGGCGTGGAGAGCTTCGGTTTTTACGCTGGTGTCAACTCTTCACCGGGATTTCGGAGAATCCCGGCTTTTATATTCAGGATGTAGTGTTCTCCACATATCTAAATACCACACCTCCTTGCAAACCTATCCAAAATCCTTTGCCTGTTGGATGGAAGGATTCTTAGCTAAGGGGAGTTTGCCTTTCAAAGGGTTAAGATGACAGTTGAAGTCCCCACCTGTAAATAAATTAATTGATAATTTCATGAAGACTTTAGTGAAAAATCAGGGGAATAATTTGGGGGACCATAGACATTCATTATCGAGACATTTTCACCATACAATAGCCCCTTGACAATCACATCCCTACCCCGCCCTTATCCTTCACAGTCCTCCAATCTAAAAGGCACATTTTGATTGACTAACACTGCAAACTCTCAGCTACTGAGAATGAGACAAAATACACCTGCCCCATCCAGTCCGTTTTCAATTTTAGGTGCTCCTTGTCATCTAAATGAGTTTCTTGGAATAAAACCTTGTCAAATTTTCCTTTTTAAGGAAAGACAATTGGCAGGATTCTCTGTTCCTGTGACTAAGTGTTGATACTGGGGCAGGATTAGTAGTCTTCCAAGGCAGCAAAATTGGCGCCATATCTGGACAAATTCACTGACCAGGGAATTCACCTGTGCCAAGTGGAACAGTATCGATTCCAATGAGAAACGGAGCCGGATTCGCCGGCTTCGGGATGGACACTCAGGAGGCTGAGAAGCTGAAACCGCATATACACACTTCACCCTCCACGCATGCTCATCACAGCCAACAAGGTGGTAGCAAGGAGAGCGGCACCCCGTTTCACGGAAACTGAACTCGAGACCCTGCTTCATGCCATGGAGGAGAGGCGGGCGATCCTCCCATGGGGTGGGAAGGAGGCTGCTAGCTGCCGCCATTCGCCATCCCTGAACGCAGGAGGCAGAAGTAAGCGCCGTGGCAACACTGCGAAGACTGGTCAGCAGTGCCGAAAAAACTGCAACACCTCAGGGCAGCCAGAGTGAGTAAGCAGCACCGTGCTCCAGCACCAACCCCTGTTCCGCACACCCGTAACTCTTTTCTCCCCCCTCCCAAAACCCTCCCACCTCCCCACCCACTCCACACTAGGAGGGTGGCTGAACCCGCACCCTGCACCACCATCCGGCACCCATACCAGCCATCATGGCCGGCTTCCCAGGCCACTGAAGCCACCAACTATCCAACGTCTGGGCTGCATGCTTCAAACTGTCTGACACATTTTTCTGTTTCCCCACCCCCCCAGGAGTGCGTCAGCGACATTGCCTAGGCACTGGCCGCGTGGCACAGACACAGAGGGAAGTGACTCAGTCACAGAGGGAGATGGCGCAGTCAATGGCTGATATGGCACAGAACCAGAAGATGGTGGCACAGTCACTGCGTGATGTGACCCAGTCCCGGAGGGAGGTGGTTCATTCTCTGAGCTCCATGGTTGAGAGCATGGAGACGCTAGACGAGACAAGAGTGGACCTCCAAGACTGGCAGCGGCAGGTGGCGGTAGATCCTCAGGGGTCGCTCCGCTTGCATCCCGCCCCATGAGTAGCCTGGGGCCATGGGGCACCCTGAGGGAGGAGGAGGTGATGGGGCCCGTGCCGGTGACTCTCGCAAGTGACTCCCCCCCCCCCCCCCGCGAATCACATGGGCAACGGGCAGGACAAGGCAGCACCATGCCACCTGGAACACCTGAGCAGCAGCTGGGTCCATCCAGGCCCGGTCGGCCCAGAAGACGGCTGCCAAAAGGGACCCAGATCACAGGACGGGAATCGCAGCAAGCTGCCTCCACTCCTAATGTACCGCCTAAGGACCCACCTAGATATGGCGTTAGGGCCAGTAAGGTCAGAAAGGTAGACACCAGTTAGGTTGGCACGGGTGCAGCACATAAGATAGCAATAGGGGCTAGAGCACTAATCTGTATGTGTTCACTACGTTACAACCTACCTCGGTGATCTGTCGGAAGGGTGTCGGGTTGAGCTGGGCTGGCTGCAGAGGTGGGGTTGGGATAGGGGGTGCTGGTGGGGAGTCGCGGGGGGCTTCGGCCACAGATCCCAGTATAGCCAGTGCTTACTGCTGCTGTGCCCCAAGCCTATTCCCACTACCGCCCCATCCCCATTCCCACCACACCCCCCGCCCTGCCTCTCTCTCTCCCCATTCCCCACCATCTCCCCTGTCTGCCATCCCAGGGGTTCGGTGGGACTGTGTGAAGGAATGGCCAGCTCACATGCAGGCATCACCAGGTGGATGGTGGAAAGTGCTACCGTGGGCAGGAGTCAGACGTTCTCAAACATTGCAGAGCACCAGAGCTCATCACCGAGCGGGTCGTCATCACCCTCCATCCCATGGACTAAACCCGCCGTTACTGCCAATCCAGGGCTCACACCCGTAGTGAGGCAGGTAGGAATCATGGATGGGGCTGCAAAGTGGGGGGTGCGGTGGCGCAAAAGGGATGTTTATTGGAAGGGGTGGCTTTCCGAGAGGGCAGTGGGAATGGGGTGGCTGTCCATGCCTGTAGTCGGTGGACCTGGAGGCGATTGGAGCATCCCGTGGGCATCGGCCCAGGCGCACATGTTGTTGGCCTCCCAGTGCCTGCCTGGGCTTCATGTCCTGCCCATTCCTGCCTTCCCCCACATGCTCCTCGTTGGACGAGGCCAGGAGTTCATCCTCCTGCAGCACGTGTTCCTTCTGCTGCGTGATGTTGTGCAGGATGCAGCAGGCCATCACGATATGGGAGACCCACCTAGCGCTATACTGGGGACCCCTCCAGAGTTGTCCAGGCACCTGAACTGCGTCTTGACGTGGCCGAAGCACCGCTCGATGATGCCCCTGGTCGCAGCATGGGCGTCGTTGTCGTGGGTCTACTTGTTGGTCTATGGCCTTTGGATCGGCGCCATCAGCTACGACCACAGCATATAACCCCTGTCATCCAGGAGTCAACCCCCCAGATGGTGGGGCGCGCCTCAAAGAAGTCAGGAACTGTTGAGTGTGCCAGGATGAACGCGTCTTGCACACTGCCTAGGTTTTGAGCAGACACATGCATGATGTACCTCTGATGGTCACACACCAGCTGCACATTCATCAAGTGGAACCCCTTTCGGTTTTTGAAGATCGGTCTGTCAACTGCAGGTGCTCGTAGGGCGACATGCATACCGTCGATCATCTCCTGAATCCGGGGCTTCTTGGTGATGGTGGTGAAGCCCACTACCCGGCATCATGGTGGGCTCGGTCCATATTGAAATTGATGTATTGTGCCGACCAGACATATAGGGCCTCCGTGACAGCATAGATGCACATGTGCACCAAGCTCCTAAGATTCCTGACAGGTCCCCACTTGACACCCAAAAGGACTTTGTGGTGTAAACATTCAGGGTGACCGTCATCTTGATGGCCACCGGGAGCGGGTATTCTCCACATTCCTCTGTAGTGCCAGGTGCACCATGATCTGGCAGATATGTTGCACTGTCCCCCCTGCTCAGCTGGAGTCTTCGATGGCATGCCCAGTAGTGCGGTAGGCCTCGAATGACAGGCGCTGCCTGTGCACACGAGACCACACGCAGTGCCTCCTTCCCGCCTCCTACTCGGCCTGTTGGGCAGCTGGCTTTACATCCTTACCGGCTGCCTCCTGTTCCTCTGGGGCAGGCTCTGCTGCTGCATGGTCCTCCTTCCAGCAGCTCCTGTTGCTGCCAGTGGTACCTTTGCTGGCGATACCCATACCAGTGGTATACTCCGTAGCCCCCGTCCAGTGCCTCCCTTTTGAGGCTACTGTGCGCGTTGCTCTTGTGTGTGCCATGTGATGCCCCGCTAGCGGGTGGCGGCCGGTTGGTGGAGATGGTGGTATGGTGGATGGTGGGGTGTGAGGGAGCGGGTATGGCGGAGGCTGGTAATTGTGGTGTGGGAGTGGGGGGGTGGGGTGAGAGCACTCATACTGCCGGTGGTATTCTGCAGAACTGCAGTGGGTGTTCAGTGGGGTGTGCAGCAAGATGGCTGCCTTGTAGGCCGGGGCAATGGCAGCCTGTGCTTGGATGCAGTGGTCAAACCCCCCCCCCCCAAGCCAGGACCGACAGCCCACGATCGTGCCTCTGAATGTTCTGCCTCCCCTCTCTCTATCAGCCACGGTGCCTGTTACCTGATATTAAAAGCACAAATGAACCTCGCCATCGGGAATTCACTCTGGAGAATTGTGGAGGCCCTGGAGAATACTGGGTCAGGCTGCTAATGATATGCGCATGCCGTTTACACGCAGAGTGCGGCACATTGACTCCGCAGTTGGGGCACCGGAGAATTGTGATTTGGCGTGAACCTGGCGCCTGCCACGATTTTGCGTCAGGACCGATTCTCCACCTAATTCCCTTTCCCGAGTGTGGCATCCATCGATGGAGAATCCTGCCCAATATCTTTTTTCCTTTAATAGGTTGATGTACTCCCCAGGAGAAACATTTTAAAATAGCTCCTGCCATGCTTATTCGACCCAAGAGAGAATAGGGTATTGACATAAAGGGTAGAAAGGCTTCCAAGTCAGAGATTTTCGTGGCCCTTTTTTACTTGTTTATGCGATGCTGGCGTCGCAGGCTATTTCCCATCCCTAAGAGTCAACCACAATGTTGTGGGTCTGGAGTCGCGTGTTCTACCTTGATCAAAGTCCTTGTGCCTCTATTGTATCACCACCGGGAAGTCTTGAAAGAAAAAGACCTTCACTCCATCGTAGAGGAAGGCCCATTATATAACGCTACCTCAAGTACTTTTTGGCGATATCCGAAATCACAAAAACACAGAATTACGAGCTGGGGATTCTGATTGTTCTGAGGCCTCAAAGACAGGATATGATGTGTCCATTCTAACTTAAGGCTTTTGTATTCAGATTAAGAAAACGTAGTAGCCAGCACTGAGCTTACCCTTGGTTCCTTCTGGTAAACTAGCAACCCAGGCATTTTATCTTTAGCCTCGATTTTTCTTCCATACCATGTAGCTTCTTTTCTAAGAATTGCAAGCGGGCCTCAACTGAGGAAACTGGATTTTCAACAGTAAGGATTCTCTCCTCCTCTTCATCAAGCTTTTTACCTGTATTCTTTAGCATGAGCACTGATATTCTACACTAATAAGCCCAGTTTCTCGCCAATGACCTTAATAATATAAGCAGTCATCATCTATAATGCCTTCGAGAGTGCCAGATCGAGAGCACGTTTGAGGATGAAGTTGCCATGTTGAGTCGGTTGCTTCTGACTGCTCTCTTTTCTCGACAGTTTTCTTAGGATTTCTTAGCATTTTGTCACCAATGTTGAGCCAAAAATCTTCCAGAGGCATACTATGGAGTTCTCACTCCTGGATTAGTTAAGTATGGGCTGTGTGAGAGCAATAATTGAGAGGCTTAAAGAATGAATCGTGCCAGAGCCCACGGAAACACAGCTCACGTTATATTTTGATATCTCATATCATATCCTAAAAGCTTTCTCCTCTGCGACCCAATCCCAGTGTTCCAAATGCCACGGGCTGGATTCTCCGATCACCGACGCTGAAATCGCGTTTGGCGACCTGCTGGAGAATCCAAGTTTCCGACCAAATCGGGGCAGTGCCGCTTTCGCGATGCTCCACCCACTCCAAAGCTGAGAGTACGCTGCACCACGTATTTACGGCCTCAGGACATTGCCTGAGGCCCGCCCCCCAATGCTCCGCCCCCGACCGGCTGAGTTCCTAACGCATGGGACACATTTGGTCTCCCCCGTTGGTAATTTGGTGTGGCGGTTGCGGACTTAGTCCAACGCTGCCACAGTCTGGGGAGGGTCGATCTGCGGACTGGGGAGGGACATTATTCGAGGCTGGGGCACTGTGAGGAGCGTGATACGGGGCGTGCGAGCCGGCCGAAGGAGGGACTATTTTGCGGGCCGGGACCGCGAGCGGCAGCCGGCGTGGGGACATAGCCCCAGAATCAGGGAATCCAGCCCCACATCTCTAATTCACACATCATGAAATTTCTTCTCGGCTCTCCCAGATTTCCCTGTTGTCCTGAAGGCCCAGAATTACCATTCCAACACAGCTTAACTTTCCACGGGTTCCTTGTTTTATATTCCGGGCCTGGGAAAAAAGGAGAGAGAAAATTAATTACAACTGCACAAGTACATGAGCTCTTAATAAAAGTCAAGCAGACTGTGAACATTATCATTGAAATTCACCGTAAGCTATCACGAACACTCCTGCAAGATTCCTAATAATTCAAATTTTATTTTTACTAATAATGGCAAAGCTCTGAGATTTGCCTGTTGCATGAAATCTGCCAGTGAATACATCAAATCGATTTTTGGAACCCAACAAAACAATTGTCAGATTAAATAGATCTGTCATTAAAGCCAAGTGATCAGTTACATAATTCTGTATTAAGTAATGGTCATCCTACTGTTACTGTCGAAAAGTGTATATTCTGCAATTGGTCTATGCAGGTTGGCTGTGTAGAGAGCCCTCAGCTCAGAGCTGGTGCATTCGCAGAATAATAGTGCGGAAGAGTGGGCAGCACGGTAGCATTGTGGTTAGCACAATTGCTTCACAGCTCCAGGGTCACAGGTTCGATTCCCGGCTTGGGTCACTGTCTGTGTGGAGTCTGCACGTTCTCCCCGTGTCTATGTGGGTTTCCTCCGGGTGTTCCGGTTTCCTCCCACAGTCCAAAGATGTGCAGGTTAGGTGGACTGGCCATGCTAAATTGCCCTTAGTGTCCAAAATTGCCCTTAGTGTTGGGTGGGGTTACTGGGTTATGGGGATAGGGTGGAGGTGTGGACTTGGGTAGGGTGCCCTTTCCAAGAGCTGGTGCAGACTCGATGGGCCGAATGGCCTCCTGCACTGTAAATGCTATGGGAAGAGGCACTTTGGTTTATCAAGTCTGCACCGACGCATGAAAGAAAGCTGACCTGCTTACCTAATCCCATTTGCCAGCAATTGGCCCGTAGCCTTTAATGTTATGACGTGCCAAGTGCTCATCTAGGCATATTTTAAAAGGTGTGAGGCAAATCTCCTCAATCACCTTCTTAAGCAGTGCATTCCAGACCGCCACCACCTTTTGGGTAAAAAGGTTTTTCCTCAGATCACTCCTAAATCTCCTGCCCCTCACCTTTAACTTGTGTCTCCTTGTAACTGACTCTTCAACTAAGGGGAACAGCTGCTCCCTATCCTCCTTGACAATGCCCCTTATAATCTTGTACACCTCGATCAGGTCGCCCCTCCATCATCTCTGCTCCAGCGAAAACAATCCAAGACTATCAAATCTCTCTTCATAACTTAAATGTTTTCCATCCAGGCAACATCCTGGTGAATCGCCTCTGCACCCTCTGCTGTGCAATCACATCCTACCTATAATGTGGCAACCAGAATTACACAGTATTCTGGCTGTGGCCTTACCAAAGTACTATACAACTCCAACATGACTTCCCAGCTTTTGTAATCTATGCCTCGATTGATAAAGGCAAGTGTCCCATATGCCTTTTTCACCACCCTATTAACCTGCCCTTTTGCCTTAAGAGATCTATGGACAAATACACCAAGATCCCTTTGTTCCTCGCAAAGTTCCAGTGTCAGGCCATTCATTGAATATTTCCTTGTCACATTACTCCTTCCAAAGTGTATCACCTCACACTTCTCAGATTAAATTCTGTTGCTCGTTATACTCTCTCCTTAATTGGTTTTGTTTATGGCGGTTAATATGGTCACCGTCCTTAATTCTAATTATGCTTGCTCAAGAGTCGCCAGGTATCTTTCGATACCGCCACAAGGTTCAAAACCGAATACTGATCAAAGACTCGATACACCAGTTAGTAAGTTCAAAATCAATACTAATTTATTTACACACACCAAGCACAAACTCTGCTAACTAAACTATCACTACTACTAAAAGCCTATACTTAGCTTTGGGTGCCCACTCAGTCAGGGCATCAATGGCCGTTGTCCGGTTCTGAGGCTGCTGGCATCGAACTTGATTAGAATAGGAATGTCTATCTTGTAGCGTGCGTTGACTTTGGGCTTACTTGTCTGGTGCAGCTGCTAGACAGGTCTCGCAGCTGAGAGCCAAGGCCAAGAAGAACGATTCTCTCTTGGGGGCTTCTTATACCCCAAAGGGGCTTCGCGTGCTTTTGGGGGGCCTTGAACTTGGTCCCAATTAATTGGACCATATCCTAATCATCGGTATTGATTTTCTCCAATAAAGGGGTGACCGTTGGCCTGCTTTGTTTTAGTCTCCACTGGTGCTAGGGTGTCTGCTTTGGTATCATTTGCTTAAATGTTTCTCTTTTGTCCCCGGAGATAGCTCATTAGTATGCTAATGGCTTTGCAGTATCGGTCTTGTCTGGGAGCTGCAAACTCCAATCCACAGACAAACCTTGCATTGGCTTGCTTTCTCAGCATTGTCCAATTTTCCCTTCATTCTCTGCAAGTGTCCATTTTGTAATCGGGACGTGGCCACCCCAGGTGGCTACACTCCCTCCTTGTGATCCTCAACGCGAAGCGTGAAGGATCACATTACCGCGTTGTCTTCATTCTCTGACCAAGCGGGGCACCCATGACTAGGCTCTAGAAGAAGAAGAAGAACAGTACAGCACAGAACAGGCCCTTCGGCCCTCGATGTTGTGCCGAGCAATGATCACCCTACTTAAACCCACGTAACCCGTATACCCGTAACCCAACAATCCCCCCATTAACCTTACACTACGGGCAATTTAGCATGGCCAATCCACCTAACCCGCACATCTTTGGACTGTGGGAGGAAACCGGAGCACCCAGAGGAAACCCACGCACACACGGGGAGGACGTGCAGACTCCACACAGACAGTGACCCAGCCGGGAATCGAACCTGGGACCCTGGAGCTGTGAAGCATTGATGCTAACCACCATGCTACCGTGAGGCCCCCGACTTCTTCGCAGAAAATTAATCGTCTGTAGAAGGGGAGGGGGGCGGGGGGTTGGGTTAGTGTAGATTAGGGGGTTAAGTAATGGTGGGACCTGTGGGAGAGGGAGGTGGTATTTGCACTATGTGAATATTTTTTTTAATGTACATTATTTATCTTGTTGCTGTTACAATGCCAAAGAAATACTTCAATAAAATGTTTATTAAAACAAAAAGAAACACCGCAAAATATTCACTCTTGTCTAGATTTAATTTACAATGTTCGGGTACATTTGAGGGAGAATTTAGAATGTCTAATTCACCTAGCAAGCACGTCTTTCGGGACTTGTGGGAGGCACCTGGAGGAAACACACACAGACAAGGGGAGAAGGTGCAGACTCTGCACAGACAGTGACCCAAGCCGCAAATCGAACCCAGGCCCCTGGCGCTGAGAAGCAACAATGCTAACCACTGTGCTACCGTGGGTGGATTTGTGGGTGGTGCAGGGGGAGGATGAATGGCCGCAGTGGAGATGAGATGTGGAGCTATTGGCAGATTTTCATAGAATTTGCAGTGCAGAAGGCGGCCATTCGGCCCATCGAGTTTGCACCGGCTCTTGGAGTCAAGGTCAACAACTCCACCTTATCCCCATAACCCAGTAACCCCAATTGTGCTATCCACAAGGCTGCCGTGCTGCCATAAAGATGAGGGGGTGTGAGAGCGGGAAGCAAGTGAAGGCTGCCATTTGGCACCATGTGGAGTTGAGTGATATGAGGGAGGTCACAGCCATGCTGTGGGAGGCAATTTAGGCGATAGTTAGGGGGGAATTTATTTTGATCAGGGCACATAGGGAGTGGGTGAAACGTGAAGAGAGGATGAGGCTGGTAGAGGAGATTCCAAGGGTAGATCGGAAGTACTTGGTGGCGCCGGAGGAGGGGTTGTTAAAGGAGACACAGAGGTTCCAGATGGAGTTTGGGTTATTGTCCAGAGGGAAGGCGGTGGGGAAGCCTATGAGTAAGGAGAATAGGCGAGCAGGATGCTGGCCCATCAGCTGAGGAAGCAGACAGCGGTGAGTAAGATTGGGAGGGTGCGGGACAGAAGGGGTAGGTTGGAGACAGACCTGGAGGGAGTGAATGGGGCATTTGAGGCCTACTATAGGAGGCTGTATGAACTAGAGCCTCCCACAGCATTCTGGGACATAATTCATCCTGACCTGGAGATTTGTCTACTTTTAAGCCTGCCAGCACCTCCAATATCTTGTCACTCCCTGTGACAATTTGCTCAAGAACCTCATCCTCTGTCCCCGAGTGCTATATCTACCTCCGCATTCTCTTGGGTGAAGACAAATATGAAGTATTCATTCAACACCCTACCAATGTCATCTGGCTCCACCAACAGATTTCCCCATTGGTCCCTAATGGGCCCTCTTCTTCCGATTTTATACTTCGAGAATATCTTGGGTTTTTTTCCTACTTTTACCAGCCAGAGCTTTCTCATATCCCTCTTTGCTCTCTTAATTGCTTTCTTAAGTTAATTCCTGCACTTTCTGTCCTCCACTAATGTCTCTGTTGATTTGTTGCCCTTGTACTATTTTTTTTTTTTCTTTTAAAAAAAAATTTAGAGTACCCAGTTATTTTTTCCTATTAAGGGGCAATTTAGAATGGCCAATCTACCTATCCTGCACATCTTTGGGTTGTGGGGGTGAAACCCACGCAGACACGGGGAGAATGTGCAGACTCCACACGGACAGTGACCCAGGGCCGGGATTCGAACCCGGGTCCTCAGCGCCGTAGGCAGCAATGCTAACCACTGTGCCACCGTGCTGCCCCACCCTTGTACTATTGATGAATTCCGGAATATGATGATCAATCTATGAGTGTTGGATACTGTTATTCAGGTGCTATACTTAACATCACTTCTCTCTCTATCTCTTTAAATAATTGCAGGGTTACCTTTTCATCTCAATCTTAGTGAATTCGAACAGTGAGTTGATGCGCTTAATAAACAATGCCCTCAGGAATGACCTGGCCAGCCGCAACCCTACATTCATGGGTCTGGCCCTGCACTGCATTGCAAATGTTGGAAGCCGGGAGATGGCAGAGGTTTTTGCTGGTGAAATTCCAAAAATAATTGTCGCTGGGTAAGTGTTACTGTGATAGTAAGCTGCGTTTTTACAGGATAGGTTTGATATCCTGTTTGTAACACTTTAACAATGCTGTGACAGCTTACTGATCCCGATGTCTGTACCGGGGAGCCATGAAGGCCTTGTCTCGGCAAATAAGATAAATTATATAAAGGGCAGCACGGTAGCCTTGTGGATAGCACAATTGCTTCACAGCTCCAGGGTCCCAGGTTCGATTCCGGCTTGGGTCACTGTCTGTGTCGTGTCTGCATATCCTCCCCGTGTGCGCGTGGGTTTCCTCCGGGTGCTCCGGTTTCCCCCCACAGTCCAAAGATGTGCAGGTTACGTGGATTGGCCATGATAAATTGCCCTTAGTGTCCAAAATTGCCCTTAGTGTTGGGTGGGGTTACTGGGTTATGGGGATAAGGTGGAGGTGTTGACCTTGGGTAGGGTGCTCTTTCCAAGAGCCGGTGCAGACTCGATGGGCCGAATGGCCTCCTTCTGCACTGTAAATTCTATGATATAACACATTGAACAAAGTAAAAAAGTAGAACTAAAGAGACAGTCTGTTACTTGGAATGGTGACTTTGCATTACTTCACTGATCTGCTCCACAATGTAGTTGTGGTTTTGGAAGAAAATTTAGTTTTGGTTAATTCTTGTCCCTTTTCTTCACTTCACCCTCTCTTCAAAGTCTTTGGTGTGTGCTGGGCTACACTTCCACAGTCACTGGGTGAGTTCTGGTCAGGCCTTCACCTGTACTTACATGTGTGAACGAAGACATTGTCAGTGTATACAGCTCAAGAGGGAGAGGCTGCAGGGGGGTCACAGCTGAAATCGATCGCTCTGTTCACTCCATGACTGTCTCCCATTGGGAGTCACAGTGGATTTAGGAATGATGGGCGCGATTCTCCGATGCCGCGCCGGAGCGACCTCGCCGTAGTGAACTCCATCGAGTTTCACGACGGCGCAAAACGACCCTGATCGTGACCAATTCTGGCCCCGGAAATGGGCTAGCATCGGGGCCGCGCGGAACACGGGGTGGCGTGGTGTGAAATGCGCGTCGTTAGCGCGCGACGCCCGAATGTCGCTGTGCGATCCGCGCAGAAGAGGTGCGTGGGTTTCACCCCCACAACCCAAAGATGTGCAGGATAGGTTAAAAGGTGCGATCCGCGCAGAAGAAGGAGGAAAATGACGGAGCCACGGAGGGCTGCCCTGAGGTTCCGTGATACAGACCTGGAGAACCTCCTCGATGAGGTGGAGCAGCGCAATGGCATCCTCTGCCCAAGACAAGGGCATCGCCACCCCTTTAGCGCTGTGCGAGGGGCTTGGCGTGAGGTGGGCACGGCAGTCAGTGCCCACCGGGGCAGACCCGTCGGTCCAGGGAGTAGTGTCGCAAGACGCTCCATGACCTCACCAGGGCTGCCAGGGTAAGTGCCACGAGGGTGTCGGATGCCCCTCATACCCCCCCCCCCCCCCCCCCCCCCCCCCCGGCACGAGGGGGAGGGGGGGCGAGTTTGAGTGGAGGGGGTGAACAACGTTGTAACAGACCCACTGTGACCCCCTGCAGAGATGCCATGGTGTGGCTCCAACTTTCCCCCTCCCACCCAGCATTAATGTAGCCTATAGAACCGGAGGGGGTCGCCTGTGCTGCACTCCCTAACCGTGTTTGAGCAGAGGGCACTAGACCTCGCTGGGGGATCCGCCACCCGGGAGGTCGCGCAATGCGAGGTTGGAGGCGCAGAAGCAAGTGAGACAACCCTGCATTGCCCCCCCCCCCCCCCCCAAGCCCATCCTCTCTCCTCTCACACTCTGCCCACTGGACCACCCGTCCTCTCTCCCCTCACACTCTGCCCACTGGACCACCTGACACCTGGCCGAGCGCGTCTAACTAACCCCATATCAGTCTGTTCCCCAGGGCCAGCCGACGAAAGTCCAGGCCCGTCTTGTGCCACACAGAACCGGCCATCCGCAACGACACCTGCACCTAGGGTCGCACGCCAGAGGATGGCAGGAGGTCGGCCAGGAGGGCCATCCTCTAAATCCGGCACTCTGGAGGGGGACGTACAGAGGACGGACAGCGACGACTATCATGGCTGTGCATTGCCCGGAGGTCGGACCGCGAGACAGCACAGGACGGGGTCTGTGGACCCAGACGCAGAGAGGACGGCGACGCAGTCAACGGACTCACCCGCTGCTGAACTGTACATGAGCCGCATGCGCCCTGCGCCGGGCCATGAGTGGGACCAGGACACAACGGACGTACTGACAGACGAGGACCTAGAGCTTGCGGCACTGCTGTCTCCCACACCATCCACCATCCCAGAGACACTCATCTCGGTTGGGCAATTAAGTGATGAGGCTCCTGGGTCACGGTCTGGTGTGCACTACACAGCCGAGCCGATACAGCAGGTGGAGTTCGGAGCAGCCGAGGGGCTGGACTGTCAGAGGGCAGCCCAGGCCTAGCATCCAGCTGCCACTCAGACGGTTCCTGGGTTCCTGGATTTACTCGACCCACCCGGACAGCCGATCCATTTTGAAACCCAGGGACACAATAACGGGATGAGGGCCATCTTCCAGCAGCTGCAGACGCAGTTGGAGGAGTCCATCCGCGCCCAGGAGCAGGGAGTGGTGCCGCTCATCGCAGCCACCCAGGCCGACACCGCACAGGTGGCGTCCGCGGTCGAGGCAATGGATGAAACGGTTTCGGCCATGGGTCAGGTTCTGCAAGGCGTTGGGCTTCATGTGCACATGTCACCCATGGCCCAGGAGAGGGCTGCCCTCTCACAGGCAGCAATGCGCCAGAGCCAAAACGACATTGCCGGTGCGCTACGGGCCCTGGCCGAGTCTCACTGAGTCATGGCCCAGTCCCAGCAGGCCATGGCACAGTCCCAGCAGTCAGTTCCGGAGAGCATCGACTGCCTGACGCACATGCTGGATGGCGTCGCGCACTCACAGGTTGAGGTCGCACAGCCCCTGGCGGGAATGTCTTATTCCCTGGACTCCGTCTCTGCGAACATTCGGACCCTGGTCAATACCGTTGCAGGCCACCAGGACTGGCAGTGCCAGGTGTCGGTGGGGCGACGGGCCACCTCCCCGATCGCACCTCCGTCCCACAGTGAGGCCCGGGGGCCACCGGGCCCCCCGACGGAGTAGGAGGTTCTGGGGCCCGTCCCATTAACTCCATCACGGGGCGTCCCTGAACGCTCGGCCTCTCCCCGTACCGTCCCTGGCGCATCTGCTGGGCAGCGGGCAACGCAGGGTGGCACCACGTCATCCAACCCGCCCGCCGAGCAGCCTGGCCCATCAAGGCTGGGCTGCCCCAGAAACGAGTGCACAGTCGGACACCGTAGTCCTCGGCACTCCGACGGCAGCTATCCCACACGGGCACGTGATGGAGTGTCCCTGACGAACGCAGTGACCACCGAGATGGATGGTTCAGCTATTGCCATGAGTCAGACTTTGTCTAACGATTCTGAGCTCACAGCTCATCGCAGATCGGGCTGTCATCATTCAACATGGCACTGATCACAGCCGCTGACACTGTCATCAATGCAGTGCTTTACCGCAGTGCCGCAGTGGTAAGGTGATGTCGAATTGGAGCAGTGCACGCGGAGCAGGGGTTCCGGGTGGGGGGTGGGGGTTGTGTGCTGTCTGTGTGCCCGGCTGACGATGCAAGTGGTAGTGTTCAGTGATCCCCTCCCACGCGATGCGTGAACCTTGCGGACACCAACGCGTCCTCGACGGTACCGTCGTGCAGCCTCCTGGGCATTACCAGCACCCGGGTCGTGTCTGTGTCCTGCGCCCCACGCCCCACCCTGCTGCACGCCATCCTCCTCCACCTCCTCCTCCCCATCCTCCTCCTCATCCTCCTCCTCATCCTCTTCTTCTTCGTTAGCGTTAGCACCGCTTCCATTGGCTTCTCTTTCCGATTCCTCCACCAGGGCATCTCCCCTCTGCATAGCAATGTTGTGCAGCGCACAGCATACCACAACTATGTGACCGGCCCTGTCGGGCCGGTACTGCAGTGCCCCTCCGGAGTGGTCCAGGTATCTGAATCTCATCTTCAGCAGGCTGAAGCACTGCTCCACCACACCCCTGTTGTTGTATAGGGTCTCCGCGTTGGTCTGAGGCCTCCGTATCGGCGTCATCAGCCATGACCTCAACGGATAACTCCTGTCGCCCAGCAACCAGCCTGTCAGCCGGGGGGGCGTCCCTCGAACATTGCGGGGATGAACGACTGCGCAAGAATGAAGGCGACATGCACACTCCCGGGGAAACTTGCGCACACGTGCATGATACTCATGTGGGGGTCGCAGACCACCTGGATGTTCATGGAGTATGTGCCCTTCCTGTTGGTGAACACTTCCCTGTTGCCTGCAGGCGGGCGCATGGGGACGTGAACACCATCGATCACTCCCTGGACTATCGGTATCCTGGCCACCTTGGCGATTCCACGGAATCGTGCTTCCTGATGTGCTCGGTCCTCGGGGAATGTAATGTAACGGTCCGCAATGGTGAACAGGGCGTCAGTCACGTCCCGGATGCACCTGTGGACCAATGCCTGTGATATCCCAGATAGGTCCCCGCTCGGAGCCTGGAAGGAACTGGTAGCGTAGAAGTGTAGGGCCACCGTCACCTTGACGGTTACCGGTATAGCGTGTCCGCCTCCCGTTCCACGTGGGGCAAGGCGCGCCACGAGGTGGCAGATATGTGCGACCGTCTCCCTGCTGAACCGTAGTCTCCTCCTGCATGTGAGGTCCGGTAGGGCTTCGAACGAAATTCGGTCACGGTACACCCTAGGCTTTGTTGGCCGCCTGTGGCGCCCTGGCTCCACCATCAGTGGCTCTCCCCCCCCCCCCCCCCCCCCCCCCCCCCCCCCCCCCCCCCCCCATCCACTTCGACATCAGTGCTCGCATCCTGTGCCTTCCTCAGCGTTTGGGGGTCAATGTTCCCTTCAGCATCCACCTGAACATACTTGCCATGAGTGCCTGCGGCCTGCGCGGCGACGACGGCCCACTCAGCGGCCATCCCTTCTGCTGCAACAGCTGCTCCTGCATCAGCATCCACTGTGGGCTGTCGCAGTCGACGCTGCTGGATGGCTAACTGCAGTGCAGCAGCTCCAACCACTGCAGTGAACATCGCTGTCTGGTTGGCATACGTGGTTGTGAATGCGTGTCTAATTCACTTGTCTCTCAGTCCGGAAGAAACGATCTCGAACACGTCCGTACTTCAGAATATTCTTTATTGCGATCGGGGCTGCTCTCTAGGTATTCCAAAGAAACACCTCTCTGAGAGTGCCAAAGTCTTGCTCAAAGCACCCTTTTATATGTTTTTTTAAGGGGTTGTCTCTTACATTCACTTGAGCTTGCCTCCAGTACAGATTACAGCTTGTTTTTACCAAATGTTTAGTACATGATTAATTTGTTATTGTCATATTTTCAATACATAATTTTACAGACATTGAGGTAGATATTGAGGTTATCTATTGGCACATGATAATGTAACAGTTTTAGCTTAATTAGTAAATGTTAGCTATAATTGCAAGCGGCCTCCATATTTCATATCTCATCATCCGGCCATTCGCCTTGTTTCTCAAGGCTGTTTGGCTTATAGTCACACTCCCTTACCTTGAACATCCTTCAATGGCTTCAATAACATATTCTTTTAATTCGTGATGTTCCACCTGGCTCTTTCTGGCTATTAACCCTTGCTTCACATCCTCACTCCCCCCTTTGATCATTCCATGATCACACAGCCCTCAGAAACTTATCCTTGAGAGTCTGAGGAATGCCTCCGGAAATTTGGCTCTACATCCTCATACACATTGTCGGCACGTACTAAGTCCTGCGGGTCTAATTGGGAAAGCCGCTGCAGCATCTGTGGCATCACAGAAGCGCCTAAACGATTACAAAAGCATTTAACACAGGTTATAATAATACACAGCAAAATGCAAATAGCGATAAAGATAATAAATCCATGAAACAGATAGGTGGTCCAGGAGCTAGATCATAGCTATCCCCAGTCATCTGAGGAGGACTGGCGGAGTCTCTTTACCCCATCCCTAATGTGGTCCACTAGGTGAGTAATGTTCTCCGAGCTATCAGGGATATAAGTACAGCACTCAGAACCCACCACAGCACATGTACCTCCCTTGCTGGCGAGGAGGTAGTCTAGAGCCAGATGGTTCTGTAAGGCAACCGTCCGAACAGCTACCAACTCTGCGCTGAGCTCACTGAGTCCTTCCGCGGTATCATTGGCCACCTGCTCCAATATATCCCGGAGCTGGGTGACTTTTTGGAGAGATCTAATACTGCCGAACTGCGGCCAAAGGACAGTAGCTATTACCTCCCAAGGCACAATGGACCTAGTGGATCGGGCATGGGGATGGTTGGATAGGTCTGTATAATGGGTGATACCAGGGACTACAAAGCCCATATAGCAAGAACCCGACCAATTTTCCGGCAACCAGGGATATGCTTTATGTCCGCATACAAAATAGGTATCATTGTTGGAGCTCAAGTTCCCCTTGGCATCCGTCATCATGATTCTAGTCGGTTCCCCCCTCCAGGGGCCGTCACATATCATGACAACTAGCTAAATAGGTATATCCATGATTCGTTTGAAAATGCATTTACACAAGCAGGAAAGCAATCCTATCCCTAGTAGCATTAGTAGAAGTAGAATAAAGGCCTTAAAGATCCAGTCAAATAATCCATGACCCAACCACCCTAGCCAATAGGTTATAGTCGTGAAATTCACTGCCAATTTCTTGAATTTGAGCAGCCTGTTTCTTAATATGGTCGGCCAGGTTAGTGATATTTTCAGAGCCATCTGGAATGTAAGTACAGCACTCTTGGCCTATGATAGCACATGTTCCTCCCTGCAAGGCTAACAGATAATCCAAAGCCAGTCGATTTTGTAATGCCACGGTCCGGACAGCCACTAGCTCAGCTGAGACCTCGGCCAGTGCCTGTCCAGTGTCCCTGGCTTCTGTTGCTGTTACGTTTGCCAGATGTTCCAATGCTGAGGCCATGTAGATCAGTTCGTTCATGCCTTGCCCGTTCCGTTTTAGAAATTGTTCTTTTTGCTCGCGAGGGGGAGTGCTTAAGGGTGCTTAAGGGTGGGTCGATGATGCATTTGGGGTATGACATATGTAAATAGGTATTGGAAGGCAGGTCTCGTTTAGTTCGTTTTTTACTACCGAGTGGCCATCAAGGCTAAGTAGTCCAGAAAGTCCAAAAATTATACTGAAGATCTTCATCCTGTGTTCTCGTCTGGGTTGGAGACTATCTTCTTGCAATCGGATAGATGTATCTAACTTGAACGTCCTTCAAGTTTGACCGAAGTTGGCGTCGTCAGTAGTACGAGGAATGGTCCGCTCCAGCGTTGTCCTAGTTTCTTTCTGTCCCAGTTTTTTACCAACACGAGGTCTCCGGGTTTGACCACTGGATATCGAGGGACGGCTGTCCCTGTCATTACTGGTAGATGTACCTGTTTTACCTGTGAGTGGAGAAACTTCAAAGAAAGTGTTAATTGATTCAAATAGTTCTGCATTTGTTCCCCCATCACATGGAGGTCTATTCCCTCTAGGGGTTTTTCATGGGCATCCCAGGGAGTCCTCATTGGCCGACCATAGACTATCTCTGCAGCTGACAGTCCGGTCCGCGAATGGGGAGTCACTCGCATGTGAAACAGTGCCAAGGGTAATACTTTTAGCCAATTTAACCCAGTTTCTTCAGTTAATTTAGATCATTTTTCTTTTAAAGTCCCGTTGGCTCTTTCCAGAATTCCTGCTGCCTGCGGGTGATACGCGCAGTGCAGTTGCTGTTTAATTACAAGTGCTTTGCACAATTCAGTATTGATCCAAGCTACAAAATGTGGTCCATTGTCTGAGCTCACCATTTTGGGTACCCCAAAACAAGGAATGACTTCCGTTAACAATAACTTCACTACTGTATGTGCCGTACAATTAGTGGTGGGGAAGGCTTCAATCCATTTACTAAACACATCGATTATTACTAAACAATATTTATAGCACTGTGCTTTTGGCAATTCGATAAAATCAAGCTGTATACAAGCAAAAGGATCATCTGGCAAGGGGGTGGTTCCCAGAGGACCTTTAATACCTTTACTCTTATTATGTTTCATGCAAATGACGCATCGATCCAGCCGCGTTTGCTGTATTCAAATCTGGGTGCCACCAAGTTTTTAGGAGTAGCTGTACCACTCCCTCCTTACCAAGATGGGTACAAGAATGCAAATAATCAACAAGTAACGGCAATAAAGAATTCGGAATACAAACTTGACCAACTGGAGTCAGCCAGAGGTCTCGTGTCAAGGAGTGCGAACACCTCATTGACTTCCATAGTGTTCGCTCAGAATCAGAGGCGTCCCTCTGTAAATTTTGAACTTCAGCTATCTCTGGCATGCCCTTCGTCCGTAATGCAGGTACCTGGTTTAGAGCCTGATTAGCCCCACTGGGAACAATTAAAGAGGTTGATGAAGCTGCAGTTGTAGCAGCTGAATCAGCACGGGCATTTCCTAGTTGAACAGGAGTGTCACCCTTCGTGTGCGCAACGCATTTAATAACTGCCAATTGACGGGGAAGCTGAATAGCATCGAGGAGATTTTTAACCCAAAGTGCATTTTGAATGGGAGTTCCCACAGAGGTGAGAAAACCTCGCTGTTGCCAGAAGCGGCCGAAATCATGGGGTCACGCCAAAGGCATATCTAGAATCAGTGTAAACATTAGTACTTTTGTCTGTGGCCAAAATACATGCTTGAGTAAGGGCGAATAGCTCGGCTTGTTGTGCAGAGACAGGGGTCTGGAAGGCTGCTGCTTCCTGCACGTCAGTGTCGGTTACCACGGCATATCCCGACTGTGGGACGGGAAATGGGGAAATGGAAGAACTGCCATCAACATAAAAAATTAGATCTGGATTATCAATAGGCCTGTCTGTTAAATCCGGGCGAGGTGCGGTAAGGAAGTGATTCCGAAGTAAACAATCGTGTGGTGGGTCCTCAAGGTCATCGGGGGGCTATTCGAGGAACACAGCAGGATTTAAGGTTGAACAATAATGAAAAGAGATGTAGGGGTTTTGCAATAGTGAAACATCATAGCGGCTCAATCGCGCTTGAGTCAGATGCTGGGTTTGCTAAGACGTTAGGAGAGCCACGATAGAGTGTGAAGTATGCACTTGTACTTGCTGGTGACGGGTTAGATTAGAGGCTGCCTGGACTAACAAATGGACAGCAGTAAGAATTTGGGTGAAAAGGTCTGTCATACATAGGTCGTGTGCTGGGGCGATAGCCAGGGCGTTTTTCAGAGTAATAAAAGATAGCTTTGCTGAATCAGGTAGATCAAACTTAAGAGGAGCATTTTGAGAAGAATACGGAGTTAATTCTTTAGTATATACAGTAACATTCGGAATCCATTGTCTGCAAAAGTTCACTAATCATAAAAAGGCTTGCACCTGCTTGGGCGATGTAGGAAATGGGGTCTGCAGTATAGGAGTAATGCATTGCTGAGTAAGGGAGCGATGAGTAGCACTAATTAGGACATCCAAAAATTTGACCTGTCGTTGGCCTTTATGAACTTTAGCGGGCGGGATCACATATCCCCATGAATGAGGACGGAGAAGCAGGTAAAAGGTGTCACGCTGGTTAGCGATGAAATCAGGGCTGTCAAGGAGTAAGTCATCAACATATTGAATGATGGTGGAGCCACCAGGAGGTGCTAATGTCGCTAACTGGGAGTGCAATGCCTGTGAGAAATGGGTTGGAGAATGAATGAAACCCTGTGGAAGTCGAGTCCAAGTGTATTGCGTCTTCTTAAATGTAAAGGCAAACAAATACTGTGATTCAGGGGCGAGGGGTATAGCAAAAAAGGCATGTTGCAAATCAAGAAGGGTAAAAATAGTCGATTCCGGTGGGACATTGCTAAGGATTGTCGCTGGATTTGGGACAATAGGATGTAAGGGTTCAACTATCTGATTAATAAGCCGGAGGTCTTGGACTAAACGCTATTCGGATGGTCTACCTATCTTAGGAACTGGAAGAATCGCGGTATTACAGGACGATTGGCACGGTATCAGAATTCCCTGTTGAAGGAACGAATGAATCATGACCGAGACTTCTTTTTCAGCCTCGGGACGCAAAGGGTACTGTGAAATAGAGGGCAAGGGCATATCAGGTTTGATTCTAATAACAAGAGGAGGGACATTAGTGAGACCAACTTCGTGTTTGGAGGCTGCCCATAAATCTGTGGGTAGTTCAGGAGTCGTAGATTGGGTTGAATGATGATGGTGCAGTGTGCCAATGTGGACAAATGGGCTTTTAAAATATTCTAAAGTGCCTGCGGGTAGGGTTTGACTATCATTAAGGAAAGGATCAGCTTGTCCTCGTAGTGCAGCTGCCAGAAATCCCAAGGACGGGGCAGCACGGTGGCCTAGTGGTTAGCACAACCGCCTCACGGCGCTGAGGTCCCAGGTTCGATCCCGGCTCTGGGTCACTGTCCGTGTGGAGTTTGCACGTTCTCCCCGTGTCTGCGTGGGTTTCGCCCCCACAACCCAAAAATGTGCAGAGTAGGTGGATTGGCCACGCTAAATTGCCCCTTAATTGGAAAAAATAATTGGCTAATCTAAATTTAAAAAAAAAAAAAAAAAAAAAAAAAAAGAAATCCCAAGGACTTGGCACTGTAGCCTTCGTTGACAGAAAGGGTCACGTGGGGTGATACAAGTCTCAACTGACGCCATAGGCTGTGGGGTAAATCGACAAGAAAGGCAGACCCTTCTTTTGTCTTGGTAAATGCTCTCCAAATCGGGTGAGCATCCTGTATGATCATAGCAAAGAGTGACATGTGGATTGGGAATATCTAAGGGAGGTGAAAAGTGTGAGGGATGAAAATCAATCGACCACCACTGTGGAGTAGTGAATAGGGGAAAGTTTCGAAGCTGGGCTTGCGGGATAGGTGATATAGTAATGCGGTTATCAAGGCTTGGGTCACTATATTCTCTCATCTGGACTCTATCGGGTGTTTTAAACAGTGGTACTCAGGGTTAACATTAGCTGCCAGCATAGAACACAGAGCAATCAGGCGCAGGCTCAGAAGTTATTAAATTCTGCAGCTGGTGACCTCGTATTTGAGACAGTTCTATAAACATACCATTATCAATGCACTGTATTACCGCTCCGAATTTGCAGTGTCGAATCAGCAACTTTCTAATCAAGGTGGATAGCCTAACTTGGTTCTTTTCCATATGCGCATTCCGTTTTCAAGACCTGTCAATTCTATACTTAATTTTAATTCTTTATCCTGCCAGCTGGCTAACAAGGAGGCATCCTTCAATTTTGGACAATATTCCCTCCATAGAGCAACTAACTTTTTAGCAGTTGATGCCCTATTATTTTCCTAAATCACTTGTTGAGCTTCTATTACTGTTGATAGGTCTTTAGTTGTTCACACAGCGTTTGCAGTACGCTGCCATTTTAAAAAGTTGTATCTAAAGTTTTACCCATTGCACACTTTGTTTGATGCCAGATGGTCCTTCCGATTACAATTTTAACAATTGATTAAGGAAATTACGTGTGTGATGTTTTATGTCAGGGTCCGCACGCTTTTTGCCCTGTTTATGTGTTATTAAGCAGAGTTATCCGCATCTGCAGGAGATTATAACTTAAATCACGGAGTAATCGCGCTCCATGCAAACCAATTAACAGCTCGAAGGTGACACTGTAAAGATTCTATGCCACCCGCCTTACAAAGTTAACGGGAACCTTTTATCGCGAAGGTTTCAAGTAATAACAAGGACCATGTTGGCATCGATATCTCTTTACCTCTTTCAAATAATCACAGCTTGAAACATAATTTTTAAAGTCAAAGTCTGAAAAATGAAATATGAATTCTTTCCCTCTCTCTCTTATCTATCTCTCTCCCTCTCTACATAACTCTGTCTGTCTTTGGAACTCTTGTTGCTCTTTCTCTTTATCTGTCTACCTCTCCATCTCTGCCTCTCCCGGGCTCGCTCTCTTTCGCTATCTCTAACAGTTCCTGTCTCTGTCGCTGGCTCTCTCTCTCTTTCAATCTCTTCCTCTGTCTCTCTTTCTCTCTCTTGGATTCAGCCCTTGTCCTTGCGGACAAATTTTGAACAAAAACTTTTCATTCTCTTTCGAAAACTTTATCTGTGTTATTCCATTTAAGTCAATTTGCACTGATTAATCTTAGAGGTATTAGCTGTTCTCTGAGATGTATTTTTTCTTTGTCAATTCAGAAAAGACCAACTGTCTGTTGAAATGGTTAATGTTTCCTGCAGAATCTAAGGGGCGGAGAACTTGGCGTGATGCCATTTACGTCTTTTCACGCAATCTAAAAACTTATTCATATTTCAGTTACTCTTATTTGTAAAGTTACTTTCTTTTAAACTGATATAGTGTGAACTGAACAACTTTGAAAACATTTTGGGAAGCTTGGGAACATTTGCAAGAGGAAATATGAATGT